>NW_020664368.1:10648464-10821840 GCF_002925995.2 Terrapene triunguis | reverse complement strand
ATAAAACTGGCCCGGCCCGCCAGGGTGCTTACCCTGGTGAGCCGCGTGCCAACGTTGCCGACCCCTGCCCTAAACCAACCTTCTCCCAACCCTCAATTTTTCTTCTTGCCTCATCTACTTTCTTTTCCCACCCCTTAAATTCTCCAATCAGTCCCTTGTTCATCCCACTCCCCACAGCCCCAATAAGCCTTTTATCCTTGTGGTAAGGGGGTCTTAGGTGCACTGTCTTTTTATCTGAGATGAATGCTATATTCAAGATCTTAACATAAGAACATAAGAAAGGCCATACCGGGTCAGACCAAAGGTCCATCTAGCCCAGTATCCTGTCTACCAACAGTGGCCAATGCCAGGTGCCCCAGAGGGAGTGAACCTAACAGGCAATGATCAAGTAATCTCTCTCCTGCCATCCAACTCCACCCTCTGACAGACAGAGGCTAGGGACACCATTCCTTACCCGTCCTGGCTAATAGCCATTAATGGACTTAACCACCATGAATTTATCCAGTTCTCTTTTAAACTCTGTTATAGTCCTAGCCTTCACAACCTCCTCAGATAAGGAGTTCCACAACTTGTGTGTTCTGGGCTTCCACATCATGGGTTCCTCAGTTAATCTGGCACCTCTGAATTCAGGGAATGCCTGAAGGTTGAGATTGAGGAACTGCAGAAAGCTGACCAGAGGAACCTATGTAGTTTGTTCACATGGACCTGTCAGGGTATCAGGAAAGACTCTTGGTTCTTGTATTTATGAACTGATTCAAAATAAACCACTTAATCTATTACTGGAAATCAAATTAGTATGACACAGTGAATCTTCTTCTGTGGTTTTGACAAGAAGCTATTAATAGTCTTTTTGGAGAAAGATGAGAGAATTTCCAAAATAATCCCAACAATCTCCCACACATCCATCACTTCTAATATTGTGGAAGGTTGTTTGTCCTTCTCCAAGCCCAAAATTCGCAGCAGTTGAATCTTGAGTTTCATATTTGACTAAAAGGAATAATTCCCAATGCATTAGAGAGTTACATGAGGTACCCAGCAGGGAAGAGACATAATGAATCTGACTGATAGAAGTAACCAATACAGCATGAATGGCAAATGGTGAGTATTTTGCAACAAACTGTTATAAACAACCTGCAGACCAAGGATTATTATCTGAAGAAATTCACAAATCATTTCTAAACATGAGCAATTCTGAGAATATTTGTGAATAGGAATAAAGAGAACACACTGAATAACTTACTTGTTATGGATTATTCTCTCAGCTCTGCTGTGGAGCTAATATATTCTAGAGTGCGCTGCGGGATTTCTCAATCCCTGATGTTGCTTATTGTTCAACGCAACAGCTTGGAAAACCCCAGTACGTTCAGGGGGAGAGACAGCTTTAGAGCATCTCTAACACTTAAGAGGTGGAGCAGTGAGACTTGGAGCATAATGGGCCAGATAGTTTCCCACAGAACCAGTCAAAGGGAGAATTCAACTTATTTGGATTGGCTAATGGCAAAGGAAGCAACACCTCAGTTTCACAGACTTCAGGAGGAGGAAAAGCTGAACATCAAGGTGGAAATTCCATTTTCTGTGACATGTTTTCACCAGGTGAGTTTTAATCTTGTGGCTGTTACCAGCCACAAGTCCAGGAAGAGTTCACAGAGAGGGTGCTCATATGGGTATTTCAGAACTATTAGCAAGTCACGTAAGTGATGCTAATCCCTAATATATATCCTTGATTATTTGTTTACTTAATGACAAAATGGTCAAGTCTTTTTATCCAATTTATAGCAGAAGGAAAATGGAAACTGGAATTTTAGGGTTTTTTTTCTTTATAAAAGAAGTAAATATACAATAAAAAGCAGATGAAGGAAGGGGTGTGGTGAACATTTTAGGCTTTCTCCTTTGAAAGAAAACAAAAGATAGCCTCTATCAAAGCCAGTGACATACGAAAAAATGGCACAAGCAGCCCTTGCCTATATGTCTTCCTTAGATTTTTATTACTGCTAAGAAAAAGCAGCACCATTCTCACAGGGCCTCACCACTGAATATCATGGAGTTGGTTTAGATCAGACAGTTGTGGGTCTGATACTGGGACATAGGCTCTTTCAAACTAGAGGCAAAATTTAGGCATTGGGCTGTGCATAGATGAAAACTGTTTTTGTGTTGTTTTGCAAACAAGCCTATATTCATGAGGGGAAACATGGGCAATAATGAAACCTGGTGATTATGCCAAGAATCACCTGGACACAAAGCAGCGTATGGGACAAAGCCAGATTCACAGGCCCTTATTAAAGAAGTGTTACTATACGACCTGCATTTGTTGCCTACCTACTGTTTGCAATTTCCTGGAAGAATAACAATGCTGAGAAATAATTTAAAGCCCATGGTAACCACACAACAAAGTATTTTGTGCAGCTTTCGCGCATGAAACAGCAGAAAATTTCCCCAGTGTCTTCATCCTGATGCTTTTGTTACAGTTTGTGGAGGATGAATCATGGTAGCTACACTACCTACAGTCTGTCTATATCAGGGATCGGCAACCTTTGGCCCGCGGCCCGCCAGGGTAAGCACCCTGGCAGGCCAGGCCGGTTTGTTTACCTGCCACATCTGCAGGTTTGGCAGCTCCCACTGGCCGCGGTTCGCCATTTCAGTTCAATGCGGGCTGCGGGGAGCCACAGCCAGCACATCCTTCGGCTTGCGCCGCTTCCCGCAGCCCCCATTGGCCTGGAGCGGCGAACTGCGGCCAGTGGGAACTGTGATCAGCCGAACCTAGGGACACGGCAGGTAAACAAACCGGCCCGGCCCGCCAGGGGGCTTACCCTGGTGGGCCGCGTGCCGAAGGTTGCCGATCTCTGGTCTATATCTAGGTGGGATTGGAGGATTGAGGTCTTTAAAGTCTGAGGACTTTAGGCCCATTTCTCCAGAACCAGCCCCCAAAGGTGAGAATTGTATGTGTAGACTCCTAAATAGGAAAAGACCTGCAAGTGAATAATGCCCTCATCCCCTACTGCAAACAGCTAGGCACTTGCATATCTGTACCCACATATGTAGCTCCATTGAAGCCAATGGGATTTATGCATAAGAGTAAAGTTATGCATGTGCATATCTGTTTGCAGGATTGGGGCTAAAGAAGTTACAGAAAAGTAACACCTATTAAACTTATCTTCTACAAATGGTGGAACCTAGAGTTTTCTTCCACATTCTCTTGGCTTAGAAGTCCTGAAAGCTTCAGAACAAATTTTTGATTTGTTTCTGTATTCTTAAAAAAGTGGCTGTTGAGAAAGAGTTTGATCTTGCCATTTTGAGAATGTGAGTTTGCCTTCAGCTTGACAGGTACCTCAGTTAAAAGCATTAGGGCAAATCTTACATCTCTGCTGCTGTACATGGTACTCTCGCTGCTGGTGCTGCTTTTCTGTTCCATTAATTTTATGAAAGACAGACTTTGTTTTATGGTAACAGCTATTGAAAGGAAAGAAGTAAGGAAACTACCTGACCAGCTGTGCCTGTGTAAGTGGATTATGAAGGGGCAGGCTATTTTCTAAGAATACTGTTCATTCAAACTGGAACTGATTATTAAACGTCCTTATACTTTATTCTAAAAGTATGATTATTATTCTAAATGTTCATTCAAAATGTAAATGGTGGTACTGTGACATGTCATTCCATATTCTTTATGAAAATATGCTTAGGATATGAATATGACATAACTGAGATATACTTCATGCAAGATGGCTCATGTGAGATATCATTGGAAAGGTTAGGATTTACTGAATTTGATTATTCAATTTGTATGCCTGTATCATTTCTGTATCTGAAGTTAGGAATATTGACTTATGTATCTGTATTTCAACTATGCTACTTTGGGTGACGCCCACTGCTAACACTTCAGGTACAACAATGGAAAAGCCTGACAGGGCAGATGGCCCATCAGTGAGGACAATGGACTGTGAAAAGCTTGGCCTTCCTATGGACGCTCCATACTGCCACTGACTCTGGGACGCTGTGATAATACAGTCAGGTGGTCTTGTCACCTGATACTAAAACATTACTTGGGACTTCTTGTAACTTTCCACTGTAAGGTGGGGGGGCGTCAAGTTTGGGAAACAAAGGCTTCTTGCCTTATGTAAATCCTATTTAAGGGTAGGGAGGAAGGCAAACAAGACTCTTCCTCTCCATGACCTATCTGCCCAAGAAGAAAAACTGAAGGCAAGGGGGGAGTCCAGACTGAGACAGGGGTCTAGTCTGAAAAGGAATATAACTGGAATTCTGAACCACAGGATCTTTGCAAACTGCCTGCAACAATATCTAGGGTGAGAAATACTATTTGTAACCAATTTCTTTAGTGAAATTAGTTTAGTTTGCGTGTTTGATTTCATTTGCTTAGTAATCTGCTTCGTTCAGTTTCCTACCCCTTTTCCCACTTAAAATCTGCCTTTTGTAGTTAATAAAATTTGTTTTGTTTATAATATAACCCAGTTTCTATACTTTTTAACTGGGGGGGGGGGGAGAGAAGTGTGCACACCTCTCCCCACATTGAGGGTGAGGGCATATTTCATAATATATCTTTGGGTCTGCACTCCAAGGGAGGTGGACATCTGAGTGCTGGAGCAAGTCCTTTAAGATGAGTCTTCCCAGAGCTGATCTGCAGCTGGGTGTGGCCCTGCCTGTGTGAGTGATAGAAGAGGTTTTAAGAGCCTGGCTCAGCAAGACAGGTTAAAGAGGGCCCATGCTGGCAGAAGAGGTAGACTCAGTGATATCTCAGCACGTTAGGTGGCTTCCTAAGGGATCCAACCTGTCACAGGTATATCTTCTGATACTTCTATAATAATTATGTCTAGCTTTTCAGCTGTAGATCTCTAAGCACTCTATGAAGGAGAGAGGTATAATTTATCCCCATTTTATAGATTAGTAAACTGTGGCAAAGAGACAGAAAGCAATGGTAGAGCTGAGAATAGAACCCACGTGTCCTGAGTCACAACCAAGTAACCTGACCACATGGCTTCCATACCTTATGTCAGCCATGTTATATTGTATAATGTATTGTATATTTGATTTCCCTCTTTGGTTTTGCCACACAGCTCATGAGCCCTTCCGAATTGATTTTGAATGAGCCAGGGGCCAGCAAGAGGCTCCCTCATGAGACTTTGGCCAAAAACAAACAATGTCACCCATCACTGAGGCCCACCCTCCAACTAGATTTGATTGTGGACTGAGGGCACTCCCCTTCGCTGATGAGGCTGTCGCAAATAGGCTTGGCAAGCTCCGTATCTGAAAAGAAGAAGGTGTATTATATATGAAAGATTCAAGGCCATTGAGAATTTTATTTTTTACGATATTTTTATGTTCAATGTTTAAAAGTCTTGCCAAGTATTTGGAAAACAATGAGCCATATAAGAGGTGCTTAAAATGAATGGGAACTTAGCTCTCTTAGTTAAAATAATTAATATTAAAAAAATAAATAAAAGGGAGAAATGTTGACTATAACCAATTCTCAAGGTTGGCCATAGGCATCTGCCAGTAATATGACCATATAAGAGCCGTCACTTCTGGAGGTATTCTGACATAGGCACTCTGTTTTAACACAACCTACAACTTTTCCTTTTCTTCTGTTGTTTTCACCCCCCACACTTTGAGGAGCATCCTAAACCACAAGAGCCTTCAGCTTTTCACGGCCCCCTTCCTCCCCAAATATCTGGTGACAAGTGTCTGATACTAGACCTGAGTGAATATTTCCCTATGATAATTTACTTAGAGAATTTACTATTGCTCTGCACCCCCTTTGCTTCAGCAGGGGGGCCTCCATGCTTGGCACAGAGAGCAGACAAGGAAAGGGGCAGGCCAGGTCAGAGCAAGCATGGGTCAAAACATGAGGGAAGGTAAATCAGAAGGGAGGCAGCATAGCCAGGGGGTCCTGGGCTCTGGCCTGCTTCCAAAAGCTTTAGAGGGGTTATGGGAGCAGCCCTTGCACAAGCAAAGGTGCTATCTGCTTCCCCAGTTCTATCACGGGAAAGAATCTGTCCTTATGTAGATCTGAGACTCCGTATACCTTGATTCTCACAGGGCCCTGCCAAAAGTAGGCTAAGCTCTGTCAGTGTTACTGCCATAATCCATTCCGAAGGAGCAGTACACTTCAGTCTTGGAGTTGCCTGCAACTGTTCCAGGTGAAAAATGTTCACTAATAGAGTCTTTACCAGCAAAAGGCAGCCAAAGTGCTCCCTCCATCTATCAGTGCTCCAGAAGCAATTTACTAGCTAACTCTTCATGACTGTGACAGTCCCAGGTGGGAGTTCTGTTCTCCTTCCTTCCACAGCTATAAAAATACAACTAATCAAAGTAAGGTTAGGAAACATTTTTAGGAGTCCCTAAACCATCTTGTGATGCCCTCCTTACTGCCTATGTCACCAGCAAACCATACACCTATTAAAATTACCATTGTCAAACTCAAGCCAAAATTTGACAGTGTAATCTGCTTCTCTAAATGCAAAATACCAACTAGTCTACCATGGCTCTCTGGTACTTACTCTGAATGATAAAATGCTACTTTTATGCTCTCCTCTCACTATTATACTCCCAAGAATTAAGGTCTTGTCAATTTTATGTAGATCTTAAAGCAATTTTAAGAGCCAGTATATTTTAAGAGATAGGGCAAAGAAATGCCAACAAATGTGTAGTGTGTTTTCCTCTAGCCTCAGTTATTAAAATGTAGAATAAATGTAGTGCTTCTTCTGCTAATTTAAGGGGAGAGACTACTGAGCATATCCACACTGCAATGAAACACCCACAGCTGGCCCATGTCAGCTGAGTCTGGCTCACGGGTCCTGGCTGCAGGGCTAAAAACTGTAATATCAACATCCAGGCTCCGGCTGGAGCCCAGGCTCTGAGACCCTACAAGGGTATGTCTACACTACGAGAGTAGTTCGATTTTAGTTAAATCGAATATGTGCAATCGATATTAGAAAGTCGAACGTATGTGTCTACACTAAGGACAGTAATTCGACTTTGTCAGTCCACACTACCAGGGAAAGCGTCGACATTGGAAGCAGTGCACTGTGGGCAGCTATCCCACAGTTCCCGCAGTCCCCGCCGCCCATTGGAATTCTGGGTCGATCCGCCAATGCCTTCTGGGTAAAAAAATGTGGCGAGGGTGCTTTTGGGTAACTGTCGTCATCCGTCAGTCACTACCGCCCTCCCTCCCTCCCTCCCTGAAAGCGCCGGCGGGAAATCAGTTCGCGCACTTTTTGATCAGTGACAGCGCGGACGCCACAGCACTGCGATCATGGATCCCGCTGCGACCATCGCTGCAGTTGTGGCCGTTCTCAACACCTCGCAGCTTATCATACACCTTTCCCTGAGGCAGATGCAGAGAAATCAGGCGAGGAGGCTACGGCACCGGCGTGAGGGCCTGAAGTCGGAGAGTAGCACAGAGCTGTCAGAAACCACGAGCCCCAGCGCCCAGGACATCACGGTGGCAATGGGGCATGTGGATTTTGTTGAACGGCGATTCTGGGCCCGGGAAACAAGCACGGACTGGTGGGACCGCATAGTGCTTCAGGTCTGGGATGAATCCCAGTGGCTGCGAAACTTTCGCATGCGGAAGGGGACTTTCCTTGAACTTTGTGACTTGCTGTCCCCTGCCCTGAAGCGCAAGGACACCCGCATGCGAGCAGCCCTGACTGTCCAGAAGCGAGTGGCCATAGCCCTCTGGAAGCTTGCAACGCCGGACAGCTACCGGTCAGTCGCGAACCACTTTGGCGTGGGCAAATCTACCGTGGGGGTTGTTGTCCTGCAAGTAGCCAAGGCAATCGTCAAGGTACTGCTGTCAAAGGTAGTGACCCTGGGAAACGCGCAGGCCATCATAGATGGCTTCGCTGCGATGGGATTCCCAAACTGCGGTGGGGCTATAGATGGGACTCACATCCCTATCCTGGGACCGGGCCACCAGGCCAGCCAGTACATCAATAGAAAGGGCTACTTTTCAATGGTGCTGCAAGCACTGGTGGACCATCGGGGACGGTTTACAAACATCTACGTCGGATGGCCGGGCAAGGTTCATGACGCTCGCGTGTTCAGGAACTCTGGTCTGTTTAGACGGCTGCAGGAAGGTATTTACTTCCCGGACCACAAGATAACTGTTGGGGATGTGGAGATGCCTACAGTGATCCTCGGGGACCCAGCCTACCCGCTAATGCCCTGGCTCATGAAGCCCTATACTGGGGCCCTGGACACTGCACAAGAACTCTTCAACTACCGCCTGAGCAAGTGCAGAATGGTGGTGGAGTGTGCTTTTGGCCGTCTCAAGGGGAGATGGAGAAGCTTACTGACTCGCTGTGATCTCAGCGAAACCAATATCCCCATCGTTATTGCAGCTTGCTGTGTGCTCCACAATCTCTGTGAGAGCAAGGGGGAGACCTTTATGGCGGGGTGGGAGGTTGAGGCAAATAGCCTGGCTGCTGATTACGCCCAGCCAGACAGCCGGGCAATTAGAAGAGCCCAGCGGGACGCGCTGTGCATCCGGGAGGCTTTGAAAGCCAGTTTCAAGGCTGAGCAGGGTACCCAGTGACTTTTAAGTTTGTGGACACAGAAGCTGAACTTGCCCCCGTTTCTTTACCCAGTTGCCGTCGACTATCCTCTCCAGTTACATACCCCCTTCACCTCCTTCCCAAAAAATAAAATCTGTTCTGTTTTGTTAATGGACACCGTTGTCTTTATTACTGTTTTCGCGGGAATGTTTTAAACCTGGGACGCAGACTGTGGCGGGGGGCGGGTTTAGTGTTGTGATGCAAATGATGCTTCTAAACTCCAGGAATGACAGGCTCCGCGGTGGTGGACTGGTTGTTTCAACGGAGCCTGCCAGCCTTCCTGGCCGGGACTGCGTGTATGTGTCGGCTATGTGACTGTCTTGCAGGGGGAGGAGGGTTACAGATCCCCTGCTGCGCGGCTCTGTGATCCAGGGTAAGGACCGCTGCATAAGATCTGTAACTGCCCTCCCCCGCCACCAAGTCACAGAGCAACACCACCCGCCCCACCACACAGAACATGAAAACCACCTCCCAGACTGACCAGGATAACTAGTCACTGCACTGTATATGTGCCCTGCTGCTGGACCTGCCCCCTGCTAAAGGTGACTGTCCTGTCCAATTACCAAGCCCCTTCCCCCCCCTTCAGACAGACTCTCATCTAAAAGAAGAGGATGGAAACAATAATGAACAAAAACGTATTTTTTATTAACAACCGCACATGGAACGGGGGGGGTGAAACTTGGACGGGGTCTTGTGTGAGGCGGGTAGGAAAGGACTTTTCAAATTTTGGGGAATGAGAGCCTTCTAGTGGTAGAGCAGTCCGCAGGGGTGGAGTGAAATTTTTCACGGCCCCTTCCGCCCCTCCGTGTTTGGACTTTGGGTGAGGGGGGTATGGGACTTGGTGGCGGGGCAGGGCAGTTAGAGAGAGACTGCAGTGGGGCTCTCTCCTCCTGCCTCCGGTCCTGCAGAACATCCACAAGGCGGCAGAGCGTGTCCGTTTGCTCCCTCATTAGTCCAAGCAGCGTTTGAGTAGCCTGCCAGTCCTCCTGTCGCCACCTCTCCTCCCGTTCAATGTTTGCCCGGTGCATTTGGGACAAGTTCTCCCTCCACTGTGTCTGCTGGGCTGCCTGTGCTCGGGAGCATCCCATTAGTTCAGCAAACATGTCTTCCCGTGTCCTCTTCTTCCTCCTCCTAATGTGCGCTAGCCTCTGGGCAGATGTGGCTGTGGGAATTGGAAAAAGGGAGTGAATTCCTGAGACAGATCAATGTATCTGTGAACAGAGAACATAGTCTTTCAACAAGACCATGCAGAGCACCTATCACACGCGCACTGAGGACAAGGTTGAATTTTCAGCCCTCGCCTACAGTGCCTGCGGTCTTGCTGTGGCGAGCTGAGGAGCAGGGCAGGACACCGGACTTTGTCTAGCTGTCAAACATGGTAAGCCGTAGACTTGTGGCTGCTTAAAACTTTAAGAGTGGCACTGGCCTCCTTTCGCATAGAAAGCAATGCGAGTCTCTGCTGGCAGCAATCCTGCAAGCATGAACTCTGGCCCTGTCCCACCCCCTCGCGGCTGTAAACCGCGTGGCTGTAAACCGGCGGTTGCAGTTCTGTAAAGGGACGGGCAAGCAGTCCCAATACTAACTTTCCCCTACCTAATTCACAGCAGGGAGTCATGCCAGACATCACCCTCCTGAAGGTCTCGGAGAGCCAGAAGGAGTGGATGCTTCGTGACAGCCTGCAGAAACCGGGGCCATTTGCTGCAATGCTCTGCAAGGCCATGATCCCCGAGTACCTGCTGGCGTTGTGGCAGGGAAACGTCTCATACCACGGGGGGCCTAACACGCTCTCCCTGCCCAGGAACCTGCTCATGAGGCTTGAAAAACACCTGCAGGAGACCTATGAGGAGTTCTCCCCGGAGGATGTCGCCTCTATCCCCGGATACATTGACCAGTTTTTGGGTTAGGTGCCCTTGGAGGGACAAAAGAGTGCAGCGTTTTGGGCAGTATAATCATGAAGCGGACATTGTGAAATTTTTTGAAAATAGACTATATATTGAAGCGCCCAAAGACAGACTAATCATGATACACTTTGCACAGATTCCCGTTTTGTTGGACTTTCCTGTTTACATGTTTTGAAGCACTTTACCCACTGTTAATATTTTAAATCTTCCTGTTTTGTTGTAAATAAATGTTTACATGTTTTAAAGCACTTTACCTATTGTTAATATTTTAAATATGCCAGTTATGTTATAAATAAATGTTTAGATATTTAAAACACTTACTGCTTGATCCTTCCCCTGAATCTGTGTCTGGGATAACGGCTGGGGAGGGTTGGTAGGGGATCTCTGTGAGGGTGATGAAGAGCTCCTGGCTGTCGGGCAAATCAGCGTTGTAAGCGCTGTCGACTGCCTCGTCCTCCTCATCTCCTTCCTCCTCTTCCCCGTCCGCTGAGGAACCGGCCGCGGACAATATCCCATCCTCAAAGTCCGCGGTCAGGGGTGGGGTAGTGGTGGCGGCCGCACCTAGGATGGAATGCAGTGCCTCGTAGAAACGGGATGTGTGGGGCTGGGATCCGGAGCGTCCGTTTGCCTCTTTGGTCTTCTGGTAGCCTTGTCTCAGCTCCTTGATTTTCACGCGGCACTGCGTTGCATCCTGGCTGTATCCTCTCTCTGCCATGGCTTTAGAGATCTTCTCATAGGTCTTTGCATTCCGTCTTTTGGAGCGCAGCTCGAAAAGCACGGACTCATCTCCCCACACAGCGATGAGATCCAAGACTTCCCGATCAGTCCATGCTGGGGCCCTCTTTCTAGTCAGATTGCACGGCCATCTCTGCTGGAGAGCTCTGCATCGTTGCCACTGCTGCTGAGCTCGCCACGGTGTCAAAACAGAAACTGCGATTCAAACTGCCCAGACAGGAAAAGGAATTCAAATTTTCCCGGGGTGTGGCTGGTCAGAGCATCCGAGCTCGGACTGCTGTCCAGAGCGTCAACAGAGTGGTGCACTGTGGGATAGCTCCCGGAGCTATTAGCGTCGAATTCCATCCACACCTAGCCTAATTCGACATGGCCATGTCGAATTTAGCGCTACTCCTCTCGTTGGGGAGGTTTACAGAAATCGATTTAAAGAGAGCTCTATGTTGAACTAAATAGCTTCGTGGTGTGGACGGGTGCAGGGTTAATTCGATATAACGGTGCTAAATTCGACATAAAAGCCTAGTGTAGACCAGGCCCAAGTGAGGAGGGTCCCAGAGCCCAGGCTGCAGCCCAAGCCCAGATGTCTACATTGCAGTTTTATAGCCCCACAGCCCGAGCCTCGTGAGCCAGAGTCAGCCGACACAGACCAGCTGTGGATGTTTCATTTCAATGTAGACATTCCCAGTGTGTATTATTACTAGTTGAAGGAGGGACAGAGCCAAAACCCTGAGTCTGAACTCTTTCAAATTAAAGGCTATATGTGTGCTTCAGAATCAAAATTCCAGATATGAATCCTGCCCCACAGTTTTCATCTCAGACTGGACACAAAATTAGAAGGGACCCAGTCCCAGTTCCTGCTTATCTTATAAGATTTTAGCTCAAGCTGGAGGAAATCTTCAAAAGAAGAGTTATGAGTTTTTCACCGGCAGCTATTTGATTTTTCTTTTTCAGTGCCATTGAATCAGACTTCAGTTCATAATCCTGATACAGTCTATTACCTGAATCCCCAAATGTGGCCTCAAACTAATCTGGATCTAGACATTGCCTCCTCGACCTATCATTAATATTGGTGAAATACATCATGTTTATGAAGGATACATTGTAATATCTGAATCAGAACACCATTCTGTGCTGTAAATGAATTCTCAAAATATCTCTTTGAATAAGCACAGTGAGCCAGATGCCAGCTGGTGTTTATCTGTGTCACTCTATAGGAGTCAAAGGATCTGGACTAGCTTTTTCAATTGTCACTATGCTTGTGAATTTGCTCTAAGAACTGATGAAAAAATGTGAAATCTAATAGGGATATATACAATAGTAATGAATTGTCTTCAGCAGGGCTCTGCATATACCCCAGTGTTTCCCTACCTGGCTCTGATTAAAAGATTGGGCTCTAAAAGGGTCTGATCCTGATCTCACTTGAAATGGTTTTACACTGACATCAAGGAAGTTACTCCTGCTTTGCAGCAGTGTATGTGAGAGCAAAATTTGTCCCAGAGAGCCTGGAGGATTGGCCATCTCAGATCCGTTGATGAGAAACAGCCTTTTACCTCCAGGTTACTGGTTCAAATCTGTCTGCTTGTGACGGCATTAGAATCCCATGTAAATAGTGGGGTTTTTACAATGCCCAATACCTAGAGCAGGAGGCAAATTTTCAAAAGGGCAAATTAAAAATGGACAGCAAAACATCCATACAAAAGGTTCATGTCCAAATGGCCAACTGCATGCACAAACAAGCACTTGCTGTGCAATTAATCATTTGCACTAGCAAAGGTAGGTTTCTAATTGCAGACACTGACACATTTGTGGGCATGATTTAAGTGGCTTTAAAAAAAAACAGTTAGTCCTAGTCGTTACCCTTCTTAACAAAGAGACCAAAGAATTAAATAAGCATTGAGAACAAAGGACTCTGACCATCCAGATTAGGAATGAGACATATCAGTGAGGCAGTGTGGAGGATCTTTCACTGCTGTGCTACACCTATTATGTGGATAAACTGAATATGTTAGTTTCTAGTGCTGTCATACTTACACCTTTCTTACATACCAAGTTCACACCAAGATGTATAGGACACCCTCCAGTTGAAGTTGCTGCTTCCAGAGAGCTAGACTGCTGAGTATCAGACCACAGGGGAGACTAGACAGCTGTTGAGGTTTGTCATAAAATATGGAAGGGTTAAGTAGTTTTGTCTAAATCTATTCATGTATTCTAACATTAGAGGGGAAACTATGTGACTGTATTATAAATATACTGCATGGGTATGATTTTTAAAGCCTTCCATTCAAGCGAGACTTCAGCTTAAATGTAAGTTTTTTTAATAATGGCTTGATATTTTTTCTTTCCTCTTTCACATTAGTAACCACAATAAAAGCACTTCATATTTTTACACCTAGCTCTTTTCCAGTTTTATTAACAGCTAAAAGTGCTATGTTAAACACAACTAGATTTCAACTCAGTTTCTAGAAAACAGACCTAGCAACATGTTAAAACTTTGCCAGAGAATTTTGTGAAGGTCAAGACTATAACAGGGTTCAAAAAAGAGCTAGATAAGTCCATGGAGGATAGGTCCATCATTGGCTATTAGTCAGGATTGGTAGGGATGGTGTCCCTAACCTCTGTTTGCCAGAAGCTGGGAATGGGTGACAGGAGATGGATCACTTGATGGTTACCTGTTCATTCCCTCAGAAGCACCTGGCATTGGCCACTGTGAGAAGATAGGATATTGGACTAGATTGACCTTTAGTTCGACCCAGTATTGCCATTCTTATAGGGTTGCCAATTTTCTAATCGCACAAAACCGAACACCCTTGCCCTGCCCCCTTCCCCACCCCTTTGCCCGAGGCCCTGTCCCCCACTCACTCCATCCCCCTCCTTCTGTCGCTCACTCTCCCCTACCCTCACTCACTTGCTCATTTTTACTGGGCTGGGGCAGATTGGGATGCAGGAGCGGGTGAGGGCTCCAGCTGGGGGTGCGGGCTCTGGGATGGGGCCAGAAGTGAGGGGTTCGGGATGTGGGAGCAGGCTCTGGGCTGGGGCAGGGTTTTGGCATGTGGGAGGGAGTGAAGGCTCTCATCTGGGGGTGCAGGCTCTCAGATGGGGCAATCAAAGAGGGGTTCAGGGTGCAGGAGGGGGCTCTGGGTTGGGGCAGGGGGATGGAGTGTGGGGGAGTAAGGGCTATGGCTGGGGGTGTGGGCTCTGGGGAGGGGCCATGGATGAGGGGTTTAGGGTGCAGGAGAGGGCTCCGGGCTGGGGCCAAGGGGTTCAGTGTGCAGGAGGGGGTTCTGAGCTGGGGCAGGGGGTTAGGGCACGGGAGGAGGTTTGGGGTGTGGGCTCCGGGTGGCACTTACCTCAGGCATCTCTCTGGAAGTGACGACTTATCCCTCGGCTCCGAGGCAGAGGTGCGGCCGGGTGGCTCCGTACGGTGCGCGCTTCCTCCGCCCACAGGCACCAACCCCGCAGAACTGGTGCTCGGAGCAGGAGCAGCATGCGGAGCTGACCAGAGCCACCAGGGTCCCTTTTTGACCTGGTGTTCCAGTTGAAAACCAGACACCTGGCAACCCTACATTCTTATGTTCTTATGTTCCAAGGACCAGGAATCAAAACTCAGCCTCTTAATATGTATTAAATGATTTGTCAATATAGTTACAATAACAGGAAAAGGAAAGGGGAGCAGATTCTGCTTTCATTTACACCCAATGTAAATCTGGAGTAACTCCAACTTATGAGATATACATCTAGCCATTGCGATCTAGGTTTTGTGACCTCCTTACTCAAATATTGCAACTCATTATATCTGGGAATGAAGCCAAGCAGGCACTTAAAGAAAAGTTTCAAAATGGAGCAGCACAGGTCTCTGGACATGTCACCCAGTAGTCTGCTCTGTGCAATGGCATCCCACTGAATACAGAATCCAATTTATGGTTTCAGTCTTAATATTCAAATCCTTCAATGGAAAAGGTCCAAGTCTCTCTCTTCACAAATCGTGACCTCCTGCGACAGCTATTACAGTCCACTAGAACTAGAAAGCACTCAACCAAAAAGAGGGCTGAGAAAACAGCTTGTGTTGTAAAAGTGAGTTTCATAGTCTCAATCAAAGCAATAAGAACGAACATGGATTTTACAACTTTTAGATCTAAATTCAAAACCCATTTCTTCAACTTACCTTTTTTTAAATAATTCCCTTGCACAGTATTTTTTTTTTTTTTTATATTGGGAGGCTAAAGGAGATTTACAATGCCGTAAATGAAAGCAAGATCTGGCCCTACCTATCTCCCGCACCCACACATAAGCATCCAGTCTTTGTGAGCTGGTACTCAGAAACTACAACTGCTGTTTTTTCCAGGTTCTCTTGCCTACACTATTAAGCCACTCAATATACAATTCTATTCTGAAAATTGACTGTTAAAAAAGCTGTCATAGAGTTTCATGTCTTTTAATGACTCCAGATCAAGGACCAGATCCTCAGCAGTTGTGAACTGGTATAGCTCCATTGCCGACTAACAGCCAAATGCATTCTGTTTATAAGTCAAAATCCTTTTTCTTACTAGCATCCTTAAAAAACTTTAATAAGGATCTGGAAATTGAGCTTTTCTTCTTTTCATGCAGCTGCTACAGAACCTTACAACCCTATTGTCTCCAATGGAGCTACACTCAAGAGCAACTGTTTAGAACTTGGTAAACAATTCTGTTGGAGCACAACAAGAAGGAACAGAATCCCACTCACACTCTCTTAGCACTATGGAGTCAAAATGGCTAACAAGAATAGTGAAATAATTTATTGTTGTCACTAAAGAAAATAGGATTTTGAATGTGTCCAAGGAATAGTTCTGTTGAGCAGGACAGTGATTTTTTTACATAGCTGCTTTTCAGAATAGAACTGCAGTTTAATAGAACATGACACCAGTTTTGACACTGATGTCACTCCATCAGCTCCTGATTTACCCTTGTGCAAGAGGGGGGAATTTGTATGTACTTGATCTTTGATGTAAGTGAAATATTTTATAATACTTCAGTTTGATTGATGGTGCTTGGAGTGATATAATATTTATAGTTCTTTCAGTGGACAATCTTGCACAATTTCAGACAATGCAAGAAGGAACATACCCTTAATGATCTGGAGTGGCCTGTGAACAGTTTTATCCCTGATTCCTTTTTATAACATGGAGAGGCACTGGAATACAGATTTTGAAATGTTTTCAATTTTTGTGAGCTAGAATGAGTCATTTTGTTCTTATAATCTGGTACTAAGGGAAGGCTGGTGAAGGCCATTGGGGAATATGGAGGAAAAAACTCAATCCTGAAAACACTTGAGCAGTTGTGTAACTTTACTTATATGAAATGGTCTATTAGCCCAGATTCTTGTCTGGTGTAAATTGACATATCTACATAGATCCTTATGTGGCTATACTGATCTTACATCAGCTCAGGATCTGGCCCACATAACGCAGAATCAGTTCGTCTGCATTAATAAATAACTGACAATCTTATTCATACAGCTACCCTGCCAAGGAAGACAGGCTCAAAATAATGGATATATATTAAAAGTTAGATTGTTCAGAATTGGGAGGACAATAAAATGTTATCTACTTTCCCAAAACAGAGGCAGCAAATCTTATAAAATGATAACCACTGCAAGCGTGGAGCCAACCGAAGACTTAGAGTGGCTCTTATGATCTGCTTGTCTCTTCTGTTCTCATGAGGAAGCAGGATATTGAAAGATATATTAATCCTGCTCTCAGAAGCCTTTGTATGTTTGAGTATCATACCTCTTCATGTGAATGAAGCAGACTGCAGAGTGAAGGGAAGGTGTTAAGTACATTTGAATAGGTACCTAGTTAGTAAATCTTACTTTGTATTCCAGTATTGCCAGTCTTCAAGTATGAGGCATTTGTAACTAGCAATTGATCATCTTGGCTAAATTTCAACAGGAGGAATCAGCACATCTGCCTCTCCCTTTCCTCTTTTCCTTAATTGCTGATAAAGGCTTTAACACACTCACTATTGAGTTTAGTTTTAGTTTTAGATACAGAACTAAATTAATTGCATACAGAAGGGAACTCATTTTTGAGATCATGTTGGTCATCAAACTCAGTTAAATTTCTCTTTTAAAGGGGGGGAAAGGGCAATATGCTAACCTCATTCATACAATGAGCTAATTTATGTCAAGGAAGCTGCTAGTTTAGACAGCTCCCCTGCCCGCGGCCAAAAGTCCTGTATATGGCCTACTGAACCATTTTGTCCCTATGTAAACGCTTAATTCAGGAATTAAGTAGTATGGAAGCCCTGTGCAGGTCTATACAATTAGGTGAATTCAACCTTAAGTGACCAGGTAAGTTTATCTCAATGACTAATTTAATAGTTTACATTTGAATTTATGCCAATAATAAGTAATACCGTCTTCTGTTAAGGTAAAAATCAAGATTTACTTTCCTGTGAGCTAATAGTTATTGAGACAAAGCTGATGTAACTATTTATCTCAAGGGACACTTTTGATGTCCACTAAATTATAAGAGCCTGACTCTCACTTACACTAATAGCATAAGAATGGCCATACTGTGTCAGAACAATGGGCCATCTACCCCAGTATCCAGTCTTCTGACAGTGGAGAGTGCCAGATACTTCAAAGGGAATGAACAAAACAAGGCAATTTTGAATGATCCATCCTCTGTCAAGCCCCAGCTTTTGGTAGTCAGAGGATTAGGAACACCCAGAGTATGGGGTTGCATCCCTGATCGTCTTGGCTAATAGCCAGTGATAGACCTATCCACCACAAACTTATCTAATTCTATTTTGAAGCCAGTTATACCTTTGGTGTTAACAACATCCCATGGCAACAAGTTCCACAGGTTGACCTAATGGTTCCTAACATTGTTACCTTTTTTTTTTATTACTGGTGCTTCACATTGAGCAGATATTATCAGAGAACTATTCACAATGATTCCAAGATCTTTCATGAGTGATAACAGCTAATTTAAATACCACCATTTTGTGTATAATGGAGATTGTTTCCAATGTGCATAACTTTGCACTTATCTGCATTGAATATCATCTTCCATTTTGTTGCCCAATCACAGAATGTAGTGAGGTCCTCCTTTACCTCTTTGCAGTAAATAATTTTTTATTGTCTGCAAATTTTACCACTTCACTGTCCCCCCCACCTTCCAGATAATTTATGAAATAGGTTGAATAGCATAGATCCTTGCTATTTACCTCTCTCCATTGTGAAAACTGACCATTTATTCCTTTCCTTTGTTTCCTATCTTTTAACTAGATACTGATCCATGAGAAGACCTTCTCTCTTATCCTATGACAGCTTACTTTGCTTAAGAGCCTTTGCTGCAGGACCTTGTCAAAGGCTTTCTGAAAGTCCAAGTACACTGTATCAACTGCATCATCCTTGTCCACTAGAAGTCTAGTAAATTGGTGAGGCATGATTTCCCTTTACAAAAAACATGTTGACTCTTCCCCAACAAATCATGTTCATCTATGTGTCTGATAATTCTGTTCTTTACTATAGTTTCAGTCAATTTGCCTGGAACTGAAATTAGGTTTACTGGGCTATAATTGCTACAATTGTTAAAAAATTGGAATTACATTAGCTACCCTCCAGTCATCTGGTACAGAGGCCGATTTAAGTGATAAGTTATATATCACAGTTAATAGCCCCGCAATTTCATATCTGAGTTCCTTTGGAACTCTTGGGTGAATACCATCTGGTCCTGGTGACTTATTGCTGTTAAATGTATCAGTTTGTTCAAAAACACCTCACCCTGGGACAGTTCCTCAGATTTGTCACCTAAAAAGAATGGCTTAGGTGTGGGGATCTCCCCCTGCATCCTCTGCAGTAAAGGCTAATGGAAAAAATTCATTTAGTTTTCCCACAATGTCTTTATCTTCCTTTAGCACCTTGGTCATCTAGTAGCCCCACTCACTGTTTGGCAGGCTTCCTGTTTCTGATGTAATTAAATAATTATCTTAGTTTGTGTCTTTAGATAGTTGTTCTTCAATTCTTACTTGGCCTGCCTTATTATACTTTTACTCTTGACTTGCCAGAGTTTATACTCCCTTCTATTTTCCTCAGTAGGATTTGACCTCCAATATTTAAAGGATTCTTTTTTGCCTCAAACCTCCTATTTTACTCTGCAGTTTAGCTATGGTTTCATTTTTTGGTCTTCTTTTACCATTTCTTTTTACTTGAGCTATACATTTAAATTGAGCCTCTATTATGGTGTTTTTAAATAGTCCCCATGCAATTTCCAGACATTTCACCCTTGATTATTACTTTTAATTGCCATTTAACTAGCTTTCTCATTTTTGTGTAGTTCTCCTTTTTGAAGTTAAATGATACTGTGGTGGGTTTCTTTGTCATTTTTCCACCTACAAGGATGCTACATTTAATTACATTATGATCTCTATTGTCAAGCAGTTCAGTGATATTCACCTGTTGGACCAGATCCTGTGCTTCAGCTAAATCAAGAATTGCCTTTCCCCTGGTAGTTTCCAGGACAAGCCACTCCAAGAAGCAGTCATTTATGAAGTCTAGAAATGTTGTCTCTGCATCCTTTCCTGAGGTGTCATACACTCAGTCAGTATGAGGATAGTTGAAAACCACCGCTATTATTGGGTTTTCTCCCTTTGCAGCCTCTCTAATCTCCCTGAGATTTTCACTCTCACCATCCTGATCAGAAAGTCAGTAGTAATGTCAGGCACTCATCCATCTTAGTATTTAAACTTCCAGCATTTGTATATAAGCACTTGTACATTTTGTCAATATTCAGTTGCTTCCCTTCATGTCTGATATTTAAAGGGGACTCTGTTATATTTCACTGTTCCTCACTAGCTCCTACCTGTGCTTTAGCCACTTATTTACCTTCTTTACCAGGCTATATAGCTCTCCCTTTAATAAATGCATCCCTAAGGGATGTCTCCACCTGAACCATATGCTCCTCTGTATCTGTCAGCTTTCCCCCAGCCCTTACTTTAAAAATTCCTCTACAACAATGTTAATTTTACATGCTAGCAGCCAGGTTCTGTTTTGGTTTAGGTGGAGTCCTCCTTCCTGTATAGGCGCCTCCTTTCCCAAAACATTCTCCAGTTTCTAATAAACCCAAAACCTTCCACCCTACACCATCATTTTATCCATCCTTTGAGACACTACAGTTCTGCCTGTCTTTCTTGCCCTGCACATGGAACTGGAGGAATTTCAGGCCTGGTCTACACTACGACTTTAATTCGGATTTAGCTGCATTAATCCGAATTAACCCTTCACCCGTCCACACTACAGAGCCAGTTAATTCGAATTAAAGGGCACTTAAAATCGATTTCTGTACTCCACCTCGACGAGTGGAGTAGCGCTTAAATCGATTTTGTTAATTCGAATTAGGGTTAGTGTGGCCGCACACCACCGAATTACTGTGTTTAAATTAATGGGGTAGTGTGGCCGCACACCACCGAATTAATGTGGTTAAAAACCGAGTTAAGGTGCTTAGTGTGGCCGCGCACAATCGAATTTATACAACCTGTTTCCCAAATTCGAATTATCTAAATTCGGATTAATCCCGTAGTGTAGACATACCCTCAGAGAGTGCTACCATGGAGATCCTGGACTTACCTAGCAGCCTAAATTTGGAATCCATAACTTCTCTCCTACCTTTTCCTATGTCATTGGTACCTACATGTATTGTGACCACTGGTTCCCCCCCAGCACTGAGTATAAGTCTGTATAGATGTTTCTTGAGAATGTAAATCTTCGTACCTGACAGGGAATTTATCATGCAGTTCTTCCAATCATTCCAAATCCAACTCTCTATATTTCTAATAATCAAATCCCCCATTACTATAACCTGTTTCTTCCTAGTAACTGGGTTTCCAGGAGGGGTACGAGAGGATACCATGACTTCATGTGGAGGGAGTGTCCCACCTATGATATTGCTTCGCTCTACTCCAGCTTGATATTCTCCTTCCCCAAGACTTTCATTCTCCTTAACAGGATAGAGGGGATGTTGGACCACTCTATTGTGTTCCTGAAAATCTTCTCTATCTGTGTATCTCCCTTACCTCCTTCAGTTCAGCCACTCTGATCTTAAGAGCCCATACTTTGTCTCTGAGGGCCATTAACTGCTTGTACCAAATGCACACATATGCCACCTGCCCACAAGGCAGGTAATCATACATGCTGCATTCAGTGCAATAAACTGGACAGCCCTCACTCTGCTGCTGTCTGCATTCTTTTTACTCTTGAAGTGTTTTTTGGTTTTTGGGGGGTTTTTTTGGAGGGGCGGGGGAGTGGTTATTGACCTAAATTTAGAGTATGTTTGTTAAGTGCACTGTTCCCCCCCCCCCGCCCCCCACCGCTCAGCAAGTTTCTTTTCTAGGGGGATTTTCTGTTGCTAGGCCTCCTCCACCTGCCACTGAACTCTCACTGCAGCCAAACTCTCCTTACTCACCTTGGTAGCTCATTCTGTCTTGTGCTCTCTCTGTGTCAAGAGCTGGATCTAGAAGCAGTGCCTCTCACTCCCTCTCTAAACACCTCTGTTCGCTAACTCCTCTGGTCACCTAGGAGCTGGCTTTTTAAACCTCTGTTCTCCCTCAGTTAGCCCCACCCCCTTCTCATGGGCTCCTAATGGAGTTATGGATCAAGGGATTGCAGGCCACAGCCTCGTTAGTAAGCTCTCAGACTTGGCTAGTAGCTTGGCTCAGCAAACAGTCCCCAAAACAGACCACACTATAATCTGTAATCTCATAAAGATCATTTTAAATCACTCTATGGGTATGCCTATACTTGAAGCTAGGGCTGTGATTTTCACTTCAAGCAGACATGCTAGCTCTCATTGAAACCCTCCCAGACCCCATGGGTGTGTGCTCAAGGAGACTAGCCCATGCTGCCACTATCACTGCCATTGCCTGTGTGACTGTGACTACACGACTTTCATAAGCTAGCATGATGAGAGCTAGCACAAGTATGTCTATTCAAAGTGGGAATCACTTCCCTAGCTCCAAGTGTAGACGTGGACTATCAGTGCGAAGGGGCCACAAAATAAGTGAAAATATAGTTTACTCCCATTCTGAGGACATCAGAGCAGTGTAAAGTGGCCTTAATGTAAATGAGAATCAGGTATGAAATCAAGAAGGTAGTTGCTCCATAGTTAAAGCTGCAGCTGAGAGTTCTGCTCCCTTTTCTCTCTCTAATCCAATAACAATATGATAAGAGCATTAAAACTGATAGACTTGATACATTACCAAGGTAGAATTTTTCTACCAAATTTGAAGTGAAATTGTAAATGGGTTCCAAAATGTTGCACCCTAAAACAATAAAATAAAATAAAAATTAGAGTGAATGAACCCTCATTACATTTAGGAGGCTTGTCAGGAGTCACTGCTACTCCTGAGCCTTAGATTAGTTGGGAGCCCACCATTACTTTGGAGCTTCACATGGGGTGGGACCACAAAGATCTTCCTAAGGTTTAGCTGGCACGTCTCTTAAAGATGACTGTAGCTTTTCCCCTTCTGCAGACCTCAGGATATCCAGATGAAGGGATATATTCTCCTTCCAATGTATCCCCTTTACTCATTCGGTCCCCATTCCCTGAAAATCTCCTGAGTAGAGCTTGTCAGAAAGATTTTGTCCAAACAGTTTTCCATCAGAAAATGCTATTTTGACAAAACTCATGCAGTTATATTGGTTTCAACAAAATCTCATTCAGGAAAAAAAAAAAAAACCTAGAAAAAGAAACACTTCAGAAATGTCAGATTTTTTCTCTTGAAATCTCAAAATTTTTCACTGGGTAGAAAATGTTTTCTGACCAGCTCTACTCCTGAGATCTCTAGGAAGGGAAAGATTCCAGCTCCGGCAGCCATTAAGTGATCTGCAATGTAGAGCAGGCTAAGGAAAGCAAAGGAAACTCCCCCTTTCTACACTGAGATTTGCAAGAAGAGAGAAGCCCCCAGTGACACTTGAGAGGTTTAGGTTAATTTAGGGCTTGTCACCTCAAACACACACAAGCCTTAGTAGGTTTGCTACTCCTCAAAGAGCCTGTCTTGGCCAATGTCAAGAGCCAGGACCTTCTCTATGTATCATCATCATCATGTTCCTATTACGCCTCTGGCAAAACACCTCCACTCCTCTCTGTTTCTGTCAAGTCTTTCAATGGTTCCCCAGCTGTGCCACAGGTTTTTCATCTCGGCTTACATAGCTCTTCATCATATTGTTTTCAGGTGGCCTCATTTTCGCTTGCCTTCAGGTGTCCATCTTATTACACCTCTGATGATGGAATCAGTTTCCATCCGAAGCACATGACCAATCCATCTCCAACACCTCCTGGCAACGATGGTGCTCATATCCTCTTAGCTGCACTGTGTCAATAGATCTTGGTTTGAGATTGTTCTGGGCCAAAAGATACAGAGGATTTTTCTGAGGCAGGTTGTATGGAATGAAGACAGTTTGGGCATGTCATACTTTCTCATTCCCCAGCATTCTGCACTATAAAGTAGTGTTCGTAGAATCATAGAATATCAGGGTTGGAAGGGACCTCAGGAGGTCATCTAGTCCAACCCCCTGCTCAAAGCAGGACCAATCCCCAACTAAATCATCCCAGCCAGGGCTTTGTCAAGCTTGACCTTAAAAACCTCTAAGGAAGGAGATTCCACCACCTCCCTAGGTACCCATTCCAGTGCTTCATCACCCTCCTAGTGAAAAAGTTTTTCCTAATATCCAACCTAAACCTCCCCCACTGCAACTTGAGACCATTACTCCTTCTTCTGTCACCTGGTATCACTGAGAACAATCTAGATCCATCCTCTTTGGAACCTCCTTTCAGGTAGTTGAAAGCAGCTATCAAATTCCCCCCCACATTCATTCTTCTCTTCTGCACACTAAATAATCCCAGTTCCCTCAGCCTCTCCTCATAAGTCATATGCTCCAGCCCCCTAATCATTTTTGTTGCCCCACGCTGGTTTCTTTGTTGAAAGTGTTGAAAGTACGCACCTCTGATAAATCTTGAGTTTGGTTTTGGTGTTGTATTTTGATGATTTCCAGACTGTATTTAAGCTCCTGAAGATGTTCCTGGCTTTATTGATATTGTTCCGGATATCCTAGCTTGTTCCACCATCCTGGCTGATGGTGCTGCCCAAGTATGTGAATATTTCCATATTGGTGAGAACATAATCCTCTATCTGTACTGGTGATGGTGGGGAAATATTAAAGGTCATGATATCTGTCTTATTGTGGTTGATTTTAAGTCCAATTTGCTGGCTGAATGCATTGAGTCGAGTTGTTTTTTCTTGTATATGGTGGATGTGATAGGAGAGCGATATCCTCTGTGAAGTCCAGGTCTTCAAGGAATGAGAAGAGTGTCCATTTAATGCTCCTTGGCATGTCTTCTGTTGTACGCTGCATTACCCAGTTGATGGCAATGTTGAAGAGGATTGCAGACATGACACACCCTAGATGTACTTCTGGTTTGACTTCAAAACTGAGCTCACTCTGATCAACACTGCAAGTAAAGTTGAAATAGAAGCTTTTGATGATGTTGATTATACACATATGCCTGCAGAATGTGCCATAGGCTGGTCCTGTGAATTCTATCAAAAGCCTTCTCAAAGTCTGTGGAATTTATGTAGAGTTTCCATTGCCATTCTAAGCACTGTTCTATTATGTTTCCTGGAGTGAAGATCTGGTCTGTGCATCCATGCCCTTTCTGAAAACCAGCTTGCTCTTTTCTGAGAACGCTATCAACTGCCTCTGATATACGCTGGACTATGATCTTAAACAATACTTTGCTTGGCACAGATAAAAGTGTGATACCACGCCAGTTATTACAATCACTGAGAGTTCCTTTCTTTGGTATCTTCACTATAACCCCATTGGTCCTCCCATCTGGCACTTTTTCTGTTTCCCAGACTGATGTAACTAGCGGGGCCAGGATAGATGCTGCTAATTTAGGATTTACCTTGAACAATTCTGCATTCAAGTTATCCTTGCCAGCAGCTTTCCCATTTTTTAAGGATTTGATGGCTTGAATGATCTCTTCCTTAATTGAGGTGTCTGTGTTGATATCAAGATCTTCTTCTGCCTCCTGGATGTTTCCTTCCTGTTTAGGTGAATTCCTGTTCAGCAATTCTTTGAAATGCTCTGTCCATTACATTTCTTGTTCTTTTTCGGTTGTTAGTAGGTGTCCTTGTTTGTTCCTGATGAGAGTGTTTGTTGGAGTCTGCCATTTATCACTGATAAGCCGCATCATTTTGTAGACGGTTCCTTGTTCACCATGAGCAGCTGTATCCTCTGCTTGTGTTTCCAGATTATCAATATAATGCCATTTGTCTGCTCTCACAAGGTGTTTGACCTCCCGATGTGCCCTGCTATACTGCTCGTGTTATTTGTCCTTTAGCTTCTGGGATTTTGTGTCTAAATTTTTTTTCTTCAGGGCTCATCTGGTTTCTATGGCATTCCATGTGCTAGGTATAATCCACTCCTTCCTTCTCTTCTGCCTGTAGCCTAGACAGGCTTTCACTGCTCTGTTTATAAATTGCTGTTATTTTGTCCCACTTCTTGTTGATCTCCTCATATGCATTCCCCTCCTCTTCTGTAAGTGCTTGAAACCTGTTCTTTAGCTGCAGAACAAAGGCTTTCTGTATTTCAAGTGATTTTAGATTGTCAATATCACAACGTCTATGTCCCTTGTTCGGTGGACCCACACTTCTCAGTTTTAGCTTGATGGAGCCTGTCACAAGGTGGTGGTCACTGCACCCCTTCTCACTTTCACATCTGTCAGTGAGCAACATCATTTGCCATTGATCATGATATGGTCAATCTGGTTCTTATCTCTGCCATTTGGAGAACAAAAGGTCATTCATATTACAGAAATCAACAAGCCTTTCTCCATTTTCATTCATGGTGCCACACCCATGTCTTCCCATTGCTCTGTCATTGTTTGTGTTGTCCTTATCGACCTTGGCATTCAGGTCTCCCATGACGGTTGTTAGGTTGTGGCGTGGTACTGTCTCTAACTCTGCCTGTAGTATAAGGTAGAATTTCTCCTTTACTTCTTCATCACTATGTATATTATGCCTGAATTCATTAAGACTAGATAATGCAACCCTAATACCTGTTGGTGGGCTACTCATCCAGAGTAGTCATCTCATTGATTTCTGTATACAGACTATACTTTTTACAGAGACTTGTTATGTTGGTGAAGAGTTGCTAGACAACATCTACTTATTAGCTCATTTCATCTGAGTTGTCTGTTATCCAGGATGCAATATTAATTACCCTCGATCCTAACCCCTTTATAATGTAAAAGCCTTTCTGATTGTTGAATAGCCAAAGCTCATAATCAATAGCCAAAGTCAATAATGTCAGCCATGGCAGGAATATAAAGAAATAGTTTTATCATTCCTTATTCTGATTTATAAAATAACAGACTAAACATTTTGGAAATATTTTCCAATAATATTTTCCAACACAAGAAACAGGGCAGTGGTTACTGAATGTATCTAGCAGCACAGTATTGCAATATTTTCCATATGTCCCATAGATAAGAAGGGATGATTGCCCAACGAAGGAGCTCTTTCCAAGGTAAAACAGAGGACAAAAATATATATTCCTATGCACATTAAATTGGCTCATTTTTAAAATAGTTTTAATTTGATCGATCAGTTCCTGCTTGAAGTACATAATAGTTACAAATTAAAAATGTTCCTTTTGAACTCATATTATTAGAAATCTCTTTTTCTTGTAAGAATTAAAAGTAAGATTTTTTTTTTGAATGTACAAGGAAGAAAAAAAGATACTGGTTCTCATTGATAATGCAGCTCTATAAGTCCTAAGAAGATCCTCCTTGAAATTATCTCTTTCAAAACCATGGACCAGGAAAAAAGAAGTGTCAGGAGAGAAAACAAACTTGCTCCAATATGTATTGTTCTTTTTAAGTTAATGGAAATTGCTGCCTCCGAACTAACTGTGGCAATGCACCTCCTTCACCTCATCGGGCTCAGTGTTTTCCCCTCTTGCACTGAAGGGGCCCTAGAATAAGTTAGTCCCACCCCAGAGAGTTGCTATTCCTCACTTCAGTTACTTTTTTCAATATTTACAAGGTGGACCTCAGGCTAAGGCTCAAGCAGTACTCTTCAGCCAAACCAAAGAAACAAATTCCTAACACAAAAAAGGGAATACTTTTCCTTGCCCTCTCGCTGGGGTGTTGCCTTGTTAGGCTAGCTTCATGGTGCCAGTCCTTCTCCAAATGGTCAGTTAGCTTACTTGTGTCCCCTATAAGGAGGAGAGCAGCCTTCCACCCAGGAGAAATCTTGTGTCCTTGGTGCCACTAACCCTGATGCAGCTTGTCTCTCATCTCTTCTCCCGCTCTCTCACCAGATTAAGGTTTCAGAGTAGCAGCCATGTTAGTCTGTATCCTCAAAAAGAACAGGAGTACTTGTGGCACCTTAGAGACTAACAAATTTATTTGAGCATAAGCTTTCGTGGGCTACAGCCTACTTCATCGGATGCATAGAATGGAACAGAAAGAAGATATTCTATGCATCCGATGAAGTAGGCTGTAGCCCACGAAAGCTTATGCTCAAATAAATTTGTTAGTCTCTAAGGTGCCACAAGTACTCCTGTTCTTTTTACCAGATTAAGGGTTATTTTAAAGATATCATAATGGAGGCTCAACTTAAATGTATACCTGAAATTTAAAAAAAGCAAAGTAAGAGAACCAAAAAAGTGCTACCGTGGCTAAACAACAAAGTAAAAGAAGCAGTGAGAGGCAGAAAGTCATTCTTTAAAAAGTGGAAGTTAAATCCTAGAGAGAAAAATAGAAAGGAGCATAAACTCTGGCAAGTGAGGTGAAAAAAATGTAATTAGGAAGGCCAAAAAAGAATTTGAAGAACAGCTAGCCAAAGACTTAAAAAGTAATAGCAATTTTTTTTTAAATACGTCTGAAGGAGGAAGCAGGAAGTCTGCTAAATAACCAGTGCGGCCACTGGATGATCGAGATGCTAAAGGATCACTCAAGAATGCTAAGGCCATTGTGAAAAAACTAAATGAATACTTTGCATCAGTCTTCACAGCTGAAGATGTGAGGGAGATTCCCAAACCTGAGCCTTTCTTTTTAGGTGACTAATCTGAGGAACTGTCTCATATTGAGATGTCATTAGAGGAAGTTTTTGAACAAATTTGTAAATTAAACCATAATAAGTTACCAGGACGAGATAGTATTCACCCAAGAGTTCTGAAGGAACTCAAATGTGAAATTGCAGAACTACTAACTGTGGTTTGTAACCTATCATTTTAATCAGCTTCTGTACCAAATGACTGGAGGATAGCTAATGTGATGCCATTTTTAAAAAGGGCTCCAGAGGTGATCCCAGCAATTACAGGCTTGTAAGCCTGACCTCAGTAATGGGCAAACTGGTTGAACCTATAGTAAAGAACAGAATTGTCAGACACATAGATTAAATAATTTGTTGGGGAAGAGTCAACATGTTTTTTGTAAAGGGAAATCATGCCTCACCAATCTACTAGAATTCTTTGAGGGGGTCAACAAGCACGTGGACATGGGCGATCCAGTGGATATAATGGACTTAGATTTTCTGAAAACTTTTGACAAGTTCCTTCACTAAAGGCTCTTAAGCAAAGTAAGCTGTCATGGGATAAGAGGGAAGGTCTTCTCATGGATCTGTCACTCATTAAACATAGGAAACAAAGGGTAGGAATAAATGGTCAGTTTTCAGAATGGAGAGAGGCAAACGGTGGTGTCCCCCAGGGATCTGTACTGGGACCAGTATTATTCATCATATTTATAAATGATCTGGAAAAAGGGGTAAACAGTGAGGTGGCAAAATGTGCAGATGATACAAAACTACTCAAGTTAGTTAAGTCCAAAGCAGACTGCAAAGAGCTACAAAGGGATCTCACAAAACTGGGTGACTGGGCAACAAAATTGCAGATGAACTTCACTGTTGATAAATTCAAAATAATGCACACTGGAAAACATAATCACAACTATATATATAAAATGATGGGGTCTAAATTAGCTGTTACTACTCAAGAAAGAGATCTTGGAGTCATTATGGATAGTTCTCTGAAAATATCCACTCAATGTGCACTGGCAGTCAGAAAAGCCAGCACAATGTTGGGAATAATTAAGAAAGGGATTGATAATAAGACAGAAAATATCTTATTGCCTATATAAAAATCCATAAAAACATCCTGAATATTGTGTGCAGATGTGGTCACCCTATCTCAAAAAAAGATATATTGGAATTTGAAAAGGTTCAGAAAAGCACAACAAAAATGATGAGGGATATAGAATAGCTTCCATATGAGGAGAGATTAATACAACTGGGACTTTTCAGCTTGGAAAAGCGACAACTAAGGGGGGATAAGATAGAGGTCTATACATTCATGGCCGGTGTGGCAAAAGTAAATAAAGAAGAGTTATTTACTCCTTCTCATAACACAAGAACTAGAGGTCACCAAATAAAATGAATAGTCAGAAAGAGTAAAATAAACAAAAGGAAGTATTTCTTCACACAACACACAGTCAACCTGTGGAACTCTTTGCCAGAGGATGTTGTGAAGGCCAAGACTATAACAGGGTTCAAAAAGAACTAGATAAGTTCATGGAGGATAGGTCCATCAATGGCTATTAGACAGGATGGACAGGGGTGGTGTCCGTAGCCACTGTTTGCCAGAAGCTGGGAATGGGTGACAGATGGATCACTTGATGATTACCTGTTCTGTTCATTCCCTCTGGGGCCCCTGGCATTGGCCACTGTCAGAAGGGAGGATACTGAGCTAGATGGACCTTTGGTCTGACCCAGTATAGCCCTTGTTATATTCTTATGAGATCATGTAAAAGTTCTCCTCGTACAAAGCCAAGAAAGACAATCTGGTAAACAGTATTACTTTGAGATGAAGATAGATATTCTGAGAAGGAAGGAATTTGTTATGTTTCCAGGCCCAATGACAATTAGACTTCTAGATTCAGGGCCACGTCACTGCTGCTCCAGACTGGATGCTCTAGGTTGGGAAAGTCACACTAGACTCCAGCCAAGTACTCCTGTGCTGGAGTTAGCAATATTGGGTATGTCTACACTGCAAATAGACACCTGTGACTGGCCTGGGCCAACTGACTCAGGCTCACGGGACTCAGGCTCATGGGGCTGTTTAAATGCAGTGTAGACTTCTGGGCTTGGGCCAGAGCCCTGGTTCTAGGACCCTGCGAGTTGGGGAGGTCCCAGAGCTCAGGCAGCACCCCAAGCCCTTAAGTCTACACTGCAATGAAACTGTGCCACTAGTTCAAGTCAGCTGGCATGAGCCAGCTGTGGGTTTTTCTTTGCAGTGTTGTTATATTCATTGTTACAGCAAGCAGTCCCTCAGTGCAGATGGGAGGTGGTTATTAGCACAATCTGAATATTCAAACAGGCTGGGAGCAGGGCCATTGTCCATTTCCTCTGAGCACTGGCAAGCTGTGGAACTTTCTGTGGCAGGTTGTCCATAGAGCATGCTGTCCACCAGAACCCCCGGAGGAAATAAAGCTGCTCTGAATCTGTAAAGTCACAGTGCCCACAGACACTGTGGTTCAGGCAGTATATTCCCACTACTCTTTGTGGACCTCTTTCTTGGAGGCAGAAAGAAACTCACAGACATCTTTACAATTGTTCTAAGATGTTTATACTTAGTTAAAACAAACTCTTAAAATAGATCCCTTACAGTTTCTGTAAAAAGAAAACCAAAGCAGAATATTTTAAAGGAGGCTTCACATGGAAAACTTAGACCAATTTTTATCCTCATGTACATGTATGTAACCTTAATGATGTCAATGGAGTTGTACAAAGGTAAAGGAGATAAAGAATATGCCATGGAATATTTTTTGTCATAAGAATAAAGCCTATACTAAGGGCCAGTGTGTATCTGCACCACCCCACAAGACACAATTCCTTCTCTGCACACCCCTTGCTCCCAGGGATTAATAATATACTGTTAGTCTAAACCAAGAGCATATCACAACCCTTCCTTAACACTGGCTTACACATACAGACCAGGAACTAAGGAAGTGGAGCCAAAACTCCACTCATGAAGTAAATAGGCACAAGGAATCACTCTGCAGGTCCATGTAGAACCACATAACGGTGTGTGGGGGGAAGGAGTTCTACCCTTTTACTCCCCTATATTCAAAGTCACAATCTAGCCCTAAATAGATTTCTGCTACTGTACCTATAGGTAGCATGATTTTATGTTCTAATTTTTAATTTTAATCCCATAAATATTGTTTTTTTATATTGCAAATGGTTAAATACATTAATAAAGTGGATAAGATACTGTACGCTTTGTGGTTGGCACTTGGTAATTAATATGGCTTAGTGCAACCAAATAATCATTTCATGTATTAAAAAAAAACAGTATTACATAATTGCAGACAGACTATTTATACCAGCCTCATTGATATTTAGCAGTTTTCTTTGAATAAATGCAACAGAGGCCATGACCTGAATTAAGAGATTTAATGGCTGCTGACATCATTGTATTTATGTGATTGGCATGATGAGATGAGGCTGAGCTTGGCCAAAAGTGTTTAATCATCTGTGTCTTGGCAATGTATTTGGTTTGTTTTGATAGGAAGAACAAGAAAGGGAAGTGAGGGACAGGTCTTGAATCTCTGTCATTGCGAAGTTGGGGAGTAAATACCTTACATAGTGTTGCTGCAAAGGTTTTACATTACAGTGAGATGAAATTGAAAAAATGGCAGCTGTACTTAATTAGTGCTCAATATCATATTGTTTTCTGTTATTTATGTGCCAAGCATCAAGATACACCAACATCAATTAACAGTTTAACTGGAATTGTAGAGATATTGGGTCTAATTCTCCTCCAGTTTACACAAGTGTAATTCACGTACTAGAGTTACAGCACAGGCATAAATCCAAATCATCAGAGGAAGTGCATATAGGTAGGAGGGCAAAGTGCCAGGGTATCAAGCAGTGGGCCCATACCCTCTGCACATTGTATTGCTGTGTCCTGTGAGGTTCTCTAGAAATCTGTTCATTCTAGCACAGTGTTTCTCAAATGCGGCTTCCAGGGGATTTTTTTGCAAAAGCAAAAGCATGAGAGGAGATTGGGAGGAACATTGTCCCACAAGCTGTATATGTTGATAATGAAGGGTACAATTTAAAGGTTTGACCATCCCCCAAACAGCTCAAGTCACAGCTCCCCCAGGCAGGACAGCCCCCCTTACCCTCAATCTCCCCTCCCAGAAAGCAGTGGCCTTTCCCTGCAGCGCTCAGCTGTTGCTCCTAAATAGTTGTTACAAGGGTAGCAAGATGCACCACCTTGGTGTTTTTGCTGGAACCTCCAGCAGGGCTCAACACCCTGCACCATGCAGCCTGTTCAGGGGCTCTGGTCAGTACCTCTGGAGACACGTGGGGCCAATGTGCTTAGTGCCGGAGGCGGCTCTTGTCAGTGAAGGCAGCTGCAGTGTTCAGGTGCCAAGGTGCTCCCCTGGACAGCTCTCCCACTCCCGCTCCCGCTCGCGCCCAGCTGGGGCATAGAGAGCCTGGGACTCCGCAGGAGGCTGGTGAGTTTCCAACCCACCTTCCCTAGGTCGGGCTCTTGCTGAAGGGCCATCAGAGGCAGAAACAGAGAGATAAGCAGGCGCTTCAACGTGCATATTTATTTGTTTTTCCTAAAGTTAGTTACATCCTTTAGGAAAAATTATCAGAGCATCCACCCGCAAGAGTTGGTGGCCACACTCTGAGGCTACCAAAAATTTTGTTGTGAGAACCTCTGTTCTACTGTGCAGGCTGATAAAGGAGGAGCTAGGTTGGGGATAAGATTGATGGTGGATCCACCACTACTCAAACCCTCCTCCTACCCCCACCCTGGTGTCCCTGATCTAGGGACTCTGGAATCATGTGAGCTACAACAGCGATGGGATTTAGGAGCAGCCTTGGACAAGCTTTGATGCCACTCTGCAGCTTTAGAATAAAGATTCCTCTTCTCTGACCCTGTAGAGATTCCCAGGGCACAGCCTAGTGAATTGGGCTCGGTTTTCAAACCAGAAGTTAGTCATAAATGTGGAGTTTCACAGTATCAGGAGCAAGCTATTTGGAATTGTGGGGGCCTCTTCTGCAGCCTTGAAAGTGCTATGGAGCCCTCAGCTTCATTCCTCTTAGAGGGGAAGCAGTGAGGAAAACTAAACCCAGCAGTCTTTTTCCAAAGGTCTGACTGTTGACTGCCTTGTACCTTGTGTAGTAATTTCCATTTGTGGATAGCGGGTGTAAATTGCCAGCATTCTGATTCAGTAGAATTTTCCTCTCGTTTTGCACAGGTGCAAATGACAACTCGTGGTAAGACACTGTGGAGAATGTGGCTCAGGCTTTTCACAGACAAAACACCTATTGATTTCCAAGGGAATTTTGCCTGCGTGACTTTTCACTAAAAATTTTCCACTAAATCTAAGTTAACTACAAGAGCAAGTTCCAGTGTAGTTAGTCTCCTGACTTTAATGATTCGCCAAAGTTACCAGCTGTTTCCTTCCTTCTGTAGTTTTGGGTGTACTGGCAGTCCTCTCACTGGCATGGAGAAGAAACATGGAGTCCTCTTGTATGACATGACACTAAGAGACAATTTATTTCCAAGAGAATTTGGCCAAGTACAGTGATTTAGTTAGATAGATTTGTTTGGTGTTTAATAATTTTAAGTTTGTTTATTGATTGTTACCTAACATGCTGTGGCAGATAGGCCAATAAATTAAATTTATTGTTATCATTATGCCAATGACTGGGTGGGGCATCTTGGAACTGAAGCTACTTTGCTAGTTGTTTCAAACTGCTTCAGTGCCTCTGGCAAAAATAATTAAAAAGTAATAAGTAAAAAAAGAATTTAGATTGTAATCTCTGAGGTGCAGAGACCATTTCCTCCTCTGTATTTTATATAACTTCAAAGACATGCTGTCAGAGCCAAATAAGAAGTGCAATAGTTCTTTTAGCTTACAATGTTTAGAACATCAGGGGTCTGGTTCTTCTCTCACTTACATGAATGAATAGTGGGAGAAAATCCACAGACTTCACTAGTCATATGTGTATAGAATTCCTATAAGTAGGGAGTCGGGCTCTAAAGCAAATGCATAACCGACACTTAAACAATGACAAAAGGGCGCTACCATTTTGACCGCTTATTTGGTTTATTAAGTTACAAATTATTGGTAAAGGTGTGACATCCAAATTTGGTGTCAGTCAGCTTTGTTGTCATCATAGTGAAACTGATTCTAGGCAAAACCAGAAAATCATGTTTAAAAGCAGTGTAAAATGATAGCATGGGGAAAATTCTGTGCTGACTTCACACCATGATGTAAAGGGCCAAAGAGATGCTCTAATGGTGGCAATTGCCAGCCACCTTCCAACCTCCTTTCCCCAACCTCCAGTCTTCAGTATATGTCAGTGGTGAGAAGAAGCAAGGCCAGACTGCACTGTCCTCCTATATTCTCTGACTATGAAACAGCCTCTTGAATGCTTGATTGCAAAAAGGCAGAATTTAGAGTAGCCCCAAGGCTGCTCTAAGTTATGTGTGGTTCAGAACCAGCCTACAGCAGCCACAGAGCTTAGGGGAACACAAAGGTGCTTAAAGTCAACTGTGGCATGTGTCTTTCCCCTGTTATGCTGAACAGAGCTCTGCTGTAGCTGAGGATTTGCCCAGCACGTGACTCCACTGAATTCAATGCAGTTGGAGAGGAGAAGCAGAAAGCAGAATCTGGCCCTAGCTCTTTCAGTCATTACCTTTTTCCAGGTCTCTCCTTCCTAGGTACTGTCAAACATTAGATAGTCTAATTATGTTCCATATTAAGCTACTCTACACTCTCCCTCAGTGTGTGGGTACCACATAGGGATGAGCCCAAGTCAAAAAAGGCAGAATGTAGATCTCAAATACCCCTAATATAAGGCATTTTTCACCTGTGGAGGAAAAATCTTTTCAACCTGATTTTTATAATAAAGCAAAATAAGAACATCACATCACACTTTCTTTTTTTATTGTTGGTGAATCAGTGCAGTGCTTTTCACATAGTCTTTCCTATGCCATTATTCTCAAATACAGTACAGACCACACAAGGCCGTTCTTGTCAGGAATGAGAGCAAATGGCACAATTCAGAAGACAGTACCAGCTAGTGAGGATTGTTAGTGAACCCTGATAAGGACTGATAAATATCTGATGATTTTGTTAGTCAATTTAGGAAAAAGCTTGTCTAAGGTGTGGGGGAATTTTGTTTCTTTGGAACTTTATTGGCTCTTTAGAGCATTGTATGATTGAGACATTTATGACAGGATAAGCAGATTATTATTTATTACTACGAGACTGATGACACTGAAACTTTAAAGGCACCCAGAGAATATGTGGGTATGTGTTGAATTGCTGACACCTCTGATAACTCTATTTAAATAAATAGACCATTCAGATTGAGAGCCACTTCCTGTGGTACTAAATTCCCATTAAGTTTTAATCCTTTTATTCATTAGACCCCATTTTGTCTACAATTGTGTCAGTTCCCCCCAACCACAAGCATTTGCCCCCTCATTTGTGGAAAATGTGAAGGATTTTGGGGGCGTTCACTGGACCTTTTGTGATGGGGCCCATGAGAAGTTACCAAAACAATGGAAAAAAACCAAGTGGTTTCAGGATGGCAAGGCAAGGGATGGAAAGGAAAACAGGCTTGGTACAACCCTAATATTGCCACAAATAGATTAAATAAACATAATCTAGCTAATCTTCATCATGCAGCAAGGCACAGATATTATCAAACAGCACAGTTAATTCACCTTCATGGTATAGTACAAGTATTTTTCACAGTACAGCAGTTTAATCAATAGAACAGTTACATAAGACAGCACAAGTGTGTGTGCAGATAGTAAACAAGGGAAGACATGAAGTCTTAGAACAGTAATCGCACCGGTGTAAAGAACTAGTGGACATAAGTGTACAAAAGTAATATACAGCAGAGAGAAGCCAGGCACTGAGCTATTTTAATAAAGGCTGTGGAATTAGAGAAACAGAGGGAGGCAGAAATATGCCACTACAACAGCTTGCTACACTTAAAGGATCCAAGAAGAGGTGGGAGAGTATGACCAAGAGGAGGCCAAGGAGTGAATGGGAATAGGGTCAGGTGAGTTGGATGTGGGCATTAAAGATGCCTAGAGGTGAATGAAGCAATTTGGGAGTGAAGCATAGCTCTCTGCAGTGAACAGCATTGTGTTATTACATACTGGACCAAATGTGCATCACCAGATAATTAGTCTTTTGAGAAAAACATGCAGTGTGCTTGAGAATCCATATTTGCATATTGTCATTCAGTTGTTATTACTATGCTTACCTCAGTGACAAAAAGAAATGTGGCTGACATTGCACTCAAGGTGATATAGTGCTCAGGCAACTGTTTCAATATTCCTTTTGATGTCTTCAGCATTTTTTCAGTGTATTCTTTGAATTGAATTCATTTAATGAAACAAGGAAATTAAATATTAATTATTAATATAATTAAATTAAATTATATATATATATATGAAAACAAACAACATCATATAAACCTGTGTATCATTAGCCATGACAGATTGGATACTGTCATTCGGGAAATCATATGTGAAAGGAATAGGGTTACTGAGAAATAAGCGATATTGGAAGATAGGGGCAATTACTTCACAGCAATAATGAGATGAAACTTACCTACTGCCTAACAATTAAGCAAGGGATGCCCAGGGCTGTGAGGGTGGGAAAGATGTTGACTTAGGTTAGGGTACAAAAAACTATCTGCACAATAATGGGCCTCCGAGGGAGAAAAAACATTGTGTGAGGAAAGGCGGTTAATTGTATATGCAAGTTCAAAGAATCTTCTGAAACAATATTGAAGTGGCAGACGAATTCACTTCCCAAGATTGTGCACCTGTACAAACATTAATTGTCCCTGTGTGAACACAGCCTTGGACTCCACCTCTAAAATGCTAATGCAAAGGGCTTGAATGCTGACTTCAAAGGTTCTGAGAAGCACAGATGCCACCCTCACTTAATAAGTGAGGGGGAATTGTGCACATGCATATTCTTCTCACATTTTCAGTTAAGAGAGAGAGAGAGAGAGAGTCAGTCCACAGAAAGGAGGGGTAGGGAGAGATGGAGCATAAAGGAGGAATTAAGATCTCCAATATGAGATAGCAGGAGTGCTGAGATACTGACAATCAAAAAGCCTTGAGAGGTGGAAACCCAGGTTCCCTACATATGTGTCAGCCCTGTGGCCTGAAGTTTTAGAGCAGTGGTTCTCAACCCGCAGCCCATGGGCCACTTGTTGCCCAATCAGCACACAGCTGCGGCCCATGTGACATCCTCAGGGCCATACAGGTAGTATATGTATTGTGTGGATACAGCCCACGTAACACATAAAGAGCTTCATATGCGGCTCACAGTGGTAAGTAGGTTAAGAACCATTGCTATAGAACAGGGGTTCTCAAACTGTGGGTTGGGACCCCAAAGTGGGTTTTAATGGGGTTGTAAAGGCTGGTGTTAGATTTGCTGGGGCCCAGGGCCAAAACCCAAGCCCAACCCACACCGCCTGGGGCTGAAGCTGACACCCAAGCACCACCACCCAGGGGTAAGGTTACATGCCCCCTGCCCAGGGCAGAAGTCCTTAGGCTTGTTTGCCAGCCCAGGGGAGGCAGAACGTGGGCGGGGTCGGTCTTCGGTCCCCCCTCCTGGGGTCATGTAGTCATTTTTCTTGTCAGAAGGGGGTCATGGTGCAATGAAGTTTGAGAACCGCAGCGATAGAGAATAAAAGAGCTCTCTATTGCCACCTGTTGGTAAAAAGAGAGAAGAGCAGCCCAGGGATGATTAAGGACTGCGGCTGGGGCAGGGGCTCCATAGGAGAATGTGCTTTCTGCTGGCATCTGTTGGAGAGTAAGAGGAATTGGCTGAATAGGCCAGGCCTCATTTTCTTTATGGTTAGATGACAGTTTGGGGCATTTGGGTTAAAAATTTTTGAATTTGGAGGCAATAAAATGCTATTGATCCTGTTGGGAAATACAAGAACATGTGCCTGGGTTTGCCCTGACATACACTGCTGTCAGGCTCCATGGGGCCAAGGAACCTGGACAGAGTTAAAGGATGGAAGGAGAGGTGGGGCAGAGGGAGGAGGTTTCCTACTGTCTATGGGGAATCCCTCGGTGAGAACTCTGTAAAAGAGTGCTAGATATAACTCTTCCCTTTCTAAAAAGCTGAGCTGTGGCTGCTGCAGAACAGTGGACTCTGCAGAGCAGAGGGGGGCTTTGAGGTAATGGATGGTGCAGAGTAGCAGTGGCAGTGGCATCACCTTGAGGTGATGGCTGGTGTGCAGTGCAGGTGGCAGCACCTTCAAGGTGATGGACGGCACAGAGAAGAGGCTGTGGTTTTCAGGCATTTTCAAGCAGAGGCAGCTGGGGCAGAACTGAGGTGGCTTGGGCTGAAGCCGCAGAGAGTAGCAGCCTAACTAAAGGACTCTGGTGTGGGGCTCCCTACCCAGCAATTGAAGCTGAAATCACCCCAGCTGGCTCAGGCGGTAAAGCCCCCAGGTAGCACTGCCCTGCCTGCAGATTTCTCCAACCCAGGACAGCTAACTCTGAATAGGAAGCTGGGGAAGAGGGAAGTGGCAGCAATTCACCACGAGTGCTTGGTAGGCCGAGGGTGGGACTATGGTTAATGAACACTGAGGGGTGGAAGTCTTACCTCATAACATTTGTTGATCTATTAATTGCTGGTTTTCCCAAAGTCCTTCTGTTCTCTCCACCATCCCTTTTCCACGCCTAATAAAGTTCTCTTTGTTTTAACCCCTGGACGCAGTGTTTGTGAGTGGGGAAGCACTGCCCATCAGGGATGTCCAGAATGGAGTATATAGTTCCCCATGTTTCTGGGAGGAGGTTGACACGGTTTTAAGGAAACCTGTAAGAAAATTAATCCCAGCCCTTTTTTGCTGCCATTGGCACCGTGCAGAAGGGTTATATATGTGAGGCTTTTCTAATTTGACTTTGTCCCCGTAACTAGAGTCTGGCTGCAGGACAAGGTCTAGGTGTTTTTTGGGTACCATCTGGTTTGGATTTAATTTGATCTTGACTTAGGGTGATCAGATGTCCCAATTTTATAGGGACAGTCCTGATATTTGGGGCTTTTTCTTATATACGCTCTGTTATAAACAGATAGTTAAGGGTTAATGCCTCTTTTACCTGTAAAGGGTTAAGAAGTTTATCTAGCCTATCTGACACCTGACCAGAGGAACCAATGGGGGAGCAAGATGTTTTAAAAGGAAGGAGGGAAGTTCCCTTTGTTTTGGTCAGTTTTAGTTTTGGCCGAAGTGGAAAAGATTAAGAAATCGGCCTTTTATTAGAGTAGTGAGTATTAGAAAAGGAATAAATAGGTTTATGTTTATTTTCTTTTGTAACTTGTTTTGTGCAATTAGAGGAATAATCAAATTGGGATTTATTTTGTGTATCTAAGGTTTTGCCCAGGGGAACATTCTCTGTGTTTTGAATCTGTTGTCTGTGAGAGTAACTTGTATGCTAATCTCTCAGAGGTTTTTCTTTTAGCTTTCTTTTCTTTAATTAAAAGTCTTCTTTTTAAGAATCTAATTAATTTTTCCTTGTTTTAAGACCCAAGGGGGTTGGATTTGGACTCACCAGGAATTGGTGGGGGGATGGTTAATTTCTCCTTGTTTTAAGATCCAAGGGTTTGGATCGGTGTTCACCAGGGAATTGGTGGAGGAATCTCTCAAGGCTACCCAGGGAAGGGTTATAGTACTTGGGAGGGAAAGATTTTGGGGGAGAAGACAGAGTTTCCCAAATAACTCAAATATTTGGGTGGTGGCAGCATACTGATCTAAACTGGTAATTAAGCTTAGGGGTTCTCATGCAGGTCCCCACATCTGTACCCTAAAGTTCAGAGTGGGGGTGGAACCTATGACATGCTCCTATTACCCCACACCCCCATGCCGATTTTTCACATTTGCTATCTGGTCACCCTATCTTGGCTTTTCTGATGTATTTAAGTGAGTTCTAAGTCACTTTGGGGTTCTTAGATGGTCTCAGATAATTCCTTACAGTCTGTCCTGGGTAGAAATAAGGAATCGTCCACCTCTGAGGGGAGGTAGAAGGAGGATCAACACTTAACCTCAGTTAGGAGCCTCAGTCAAAGGGATGAACCAGGAGTTAGGTGCTTTCAAGCTATGGTTGACCCAAAGTATGAGACAAGTCTAATCTCAGCAGCCTAGGGAAGCTTAAGGGGCTAAGGGTGATATTAGTATAAAATACATATCCAAGGATCTAACACATTTCTTAGTCAGGGAGAGTAAATAAAGCACTAAAGGATATGGGACACAACACAGAGTCTCAGGGCACCGTGAAAAAAACACGTATTTTCATTATAGCAAAAGCTTGCTCAGTGCAGCTTTTCTAGCACAGGTTGCCCTGTGCATTATTCTTCAGAGAAAAGAGTTATCATGCCACATTATATTCATCCATCAGAATTACAGTATTCTTCTGTTGGAAGGAGGAAGTCAAGATTAGGTTCATGACTTGAAGTTGGAGGGTGTTCTGCAATTACCTGCTAGATGATTAACAGCAATTTCATGCAACATGCTACATTGGCAAACGTGAGAATATTAAAAATCACTGAGGTAAACAAATAAGCCATATGTTTAGTTATTCATCAGCCAGCCTGTATATTGGGGGAAATGTGGTGACAGAGCATTTGCTGTATAAATGTACTGATTTAAGGTTAGGACCTCCATGTTTGACTATCACTTGTGCTTAACTTACATGTTCATGGTGAGAGAGAAACTCCTTCTTTTATTTCTTATTCTCTGATATAAATTTCCCCATAAATGTTAGCAATAGAAGTATAGAAAATGTAGCTGGAGAGAAAAAAATCTCCCTTTTAATATTGGATGGTTTTGTGAAGCTGTAGGAAGGTGCATTCGTGTACTGACTTGTGTCTCATCATGGGTTTCAAGTATATGTTATAAATTGCAATGAAATGAAATGTAGTAAAAGGTTTCCTGTCTGATTTTTAGACATTTCCATTTGAAACAAGCAGCAACTGAAAAAAAACATGTTTTCACAGTAGAATGTCTGCCTCATGTTGTTCTACAGAATTAGGAAAACAGTTGGAAAAATTATTCCTGAATGTTTGATCATCAAATCTGAGAAGCAATTTGATTTAACAATGATTGTACAGCCGTATTTTGAGGGGGGAGGCTGTTTGTTTGTTTGTTTGTTTTGAACAGGCTTGGGACTGAGCTTTGTCTGCCCAATTGTTTGGAGAGATGCTTTTATTCGTGTAAATACAACTATACATGCACAGACACACATACTTTCACATGAATGAGAATTTGTACATGAACAGGCATATTCGTTCTGAAATTGGTCACCCAACCATCTGAAATATACTCATTTCACAGGTTGAAGAATGAGGGTATTTGCAATGTAAGGCATGAATAGGAGAGTTGTAAAATCACAGCAATTACAAGCAAAAAGTGAATACAAAATTAGCTTAAGTAGCAGTAAGAAGGATAAAGAAAGATAGAAGATAGGTGGGGGGATACATTAGTATCAGAAAAGTCCTCTCTCTGGGGACGCTTGGCACATGTCCCAATCTTGGTAGATATATAAAATATTGTTGTATGGGCACTTAATATGGCAGTTTCCTAACCCCGCCCACCCTAGCACTGAGGCCTGGTCTACACTGGGGGTGGGGAATCAATCTAAGTTACGCAACTTCAGTGAAGTGAATAATGTAGCTGAAGTCAACGTACTTAGATCGACTTACCGTGGTGTCTTCACCGCGGTAAGTCGACTGCTGCCATTCCCCCGTCAACTCTGCCTGCGCCTCTCTCAGCGGTGGAGTACAGGAGTCGACGGGAGAGTGCTCGGGGGTCTAGACGCGAAAAATCAAACCCCGCTGGATCGATCTCTACCCACCGATCCGGGGGGTAGTGTAGACATACCCTGAATTAATTAATCACGTAAAATGGATAGGGGTAAGTGAACACACCCTTCACCAATAACACTACATAAATACATATGATTAACTGTGGTGAATGGCTGATGACACTAGGAAATAAAATTGAGGCTGGTAGATTCAATCCATGCACTTGGCATATATATAAAACAATGGGTAGTGCTGTGTATATGAAGGCAGAAAACAGCAGTTCTCACTTCTCTGGCCAAAGCCAAAGCAGTCAGGATATTAAATGACCCAGACAAGGAACTGGGTGCAATATATATATATATATATACCCTACATCCCATTACTTGCATAAATAAGACCAGAAAAAAACTGAATGTAAATTCTGCTATGAAGATGACAAAATAACTTTTTCTAGAAAAAAATATTATGGGAAGCTTAAGATTTCATAGCATAAGAACATAAGAACAGCCACACTGGGTCAGATCAATGTTCCATCTTGCCCAGTATCCTGTCTTCCGACAATGGTCAATCCCAGGTGCTTCAGAAGGAATGAACAGAGCAGGTAATTATCAAGTGATCCATCCCCTGTTACCCATTCCCAGCTTCTGGCAAACAGAGGCTAGGGACACTTCAGAGTATGATTTTGCACCCATGCTCATCCTAATGGCTCATCCTCCTTGAATATATCTAGTTCTTTTTTAAACTCTGTTATAGTCTTGGTCTTCACAACATCCTCTGGCAAATGGTTCCACAGGTTGACTGTGTGTTGTGTGAAGAAATACTTCCTTGTCTTTATTTTAAACTTGCTGCATATTAATTTCATTTGGTGACCCCTAGTTCTTGTATTATGAGGAGTAAATATCACTTCCTTATATATTTTTTCCACACCAGCTATGATTTTATGACCTCTATCTTATCCCGTCTTAGTCATCTCTTTTCCAAGCTGAAAAGTCCCAGTCTTATTAATCTCTCCTCATATGGAAGCTGTTCTATATCCCTAACCATTTTTATTGCTCTTTTCTGAACCTTTTCCAATTCCAATATATCTTTTTGAGATGGGGGACCACGTCTACATTCAGTATTCAAGATGTGGGCATACCACGGATTTATATGGAGGCAATATGATATATTCTGTCTTATCTATCCCTTTCCTAATGATTCCCAACCTTCTCTTCGCTTTTTTGACTGCTGCTGCATATTGAGTGGATGTTTTCAGAGAACTATCCACAGTGACTCCAAGATCTTTTTCTTGCTAATTTAGACCCATCATTTTATATGTATAGTTGGGATTATGTTTTTCAGTGTGCATTACTTTGCATTTATCAACATTGAATTTCATTTGCCATTTTGTTGCCCAGTCACCCAGTTTTGTGAGATCTCTTTGTAACTTTCCGCAGTCTGCTTTGCACTTATCCAAAAGCTAATTATCTGAAAGTTTGAGTTACTTTCAAATACTGTAAATGTCCATGTGGCATGAAAGGATATCAGGGAATTCATTAAGACTTTGTATAATTAAATACTGATGAACAAAGGTTTACTAATTTCTGATCTGCTTTTCCTTCCATTTGGTTAAGGGACTTGAGAGTGGAGCTCATAGGTTTGATAGGGGAGAGAGCTTGAGGTGAGAGGGGGGTTGCTTGGTTTTTTTGTGGGGAGGGATTGTTTTTTTACATTTCAAAACATTTGTGATTGTCTTTTTTGTTTTCCAGTTGTCTTGCATATGCCTAATTGGATTTCGAATATACAAAAATATTAGAGCTGGATGAATTTTTTCAGACAACTTTTTTTTTTTTGCTGAAATATGCAGATTCAGGTTAATGAAAGCATTTTGTGAATTTGCATTTGGAATTTTGGTAGAAACAAACAAAGAAGCAAAAAATTCTGAAAAACGGCAAAAGATTTTGTTTTAACACCTTTTTGAAATGAAACATTTTGACTTTTCATTTTGAAATAACATTTTGTTCTGAATTTTATATCAATTCTATATTTTTTTTAAATTAAAGGTTATAAAAACCCCCTCAGAAATGAAATATTTAGGTTCAGGTAGAATGAAACATTTCCAAATATGAAAAAGTTCAATATTTTTTCCTGGTTAGGCCAGCCAGCTGAAAAATCAGTTATTCACACAGCCCTAAAAAGGATGAGAGGTCAGGTATTAGTGGAAAGCAATTCCACCATGATGAAGTCCTTCCCTGTGAATGCTGTATAAGTAAACCATTACTTTAGGAAAAGGGAGGGGAGTATTTGAGATGGGTCCTAATGTGGCAGAAGTTCTTTCCTTTCTTCCGTTCTTCCTCCCCCTGTCCCTTTATTGTGTTTGTTTCAGGACTATTTTACTTACCTTTTTGGGGAAGTATGAAACAGGAACCCTGAAAAGGATAGTATGCCCCTGTAATGGAAGTGTGTGATTTGATAAGTGAAAAAAACAATGTAACACTTTGGCAATGTATTTTGATTGTATTGCAGTATTTGTAATTCATGTTTTGTTGGTTAGTTACAGGACATACATCACATAGGGTGAAATTCTATGTTGCGCCCGTAAAAGGTGCAGCCCATAGCTCACACTTGAATGTGGTAGGGAGGGCAAAGGCCAGGTGACTGTAAGCCAGCATTGCACCCTTTAATTCTTGTTTTCTCTGCTACCCCTCGTGTAATAATGGGTACATCTACAATGCACACTCCTTATGGCAGTGTGTAGAGTACATACACTGCACACCTCCTAGCACAGGCAAAAAGAGCAGGGTACATGGTGAGGCACTCCTTAGGTGAGTAGATTACAGACATGGCTCCCCCGTCTACACTATTTTAACAGTGTAGAGTCCCACTGCCTCCCTCCTGCTGGAGTTTTTCTCTGCCTCAGGGAAAGGCTGTGACAGGTGGGAGGCAGCAGGAAATGGCTCCACTGCTGAAGCTTTTCCCCACTAGAGGGAGCCTTTCACACCATTCTCTGACACAACCATTTCCCCCTGGCATGGCCCTTACATCACAGCTTGGAAGGGGTTTCTGGGAAGACAGACATATGGCTTCTTGCTGCAGTTCCTGTGCCAGGGAAATCCTGTGCTGGCCATTATTGTCCCTTTATGGTCTCTGGCCTTATAGCCACCATAAAGGGAGCATGGGGGAGGTCCCATGGTATTGTTTCTGTTCCATGCCAAAATTTGTCTTAAATAAACCTTTCAAAATTAATATTATGTTGGTTATTTAAACTCATTATTTAAGTTAGTGTGAAGTGCATATTTGATAATGTTCACATTTCTAAAGACCGGCAGACAAAGAATTATTTGGTAAAGAAATTAACTAACAATGAAAAAAAATTACATTCTGTTCACAGAGTATATGAGGGAAAGAAAAAAGGTGAAATTTCTCAAATAAGCTATTAAATTTACTTAGTTCTAATCCCTATTCTTTTTTTTTTTTTTTGCACACTGATAATATTCACAATTTTTATGCTTACATATATGATATGATTGCTACCCATGTTGTTTTCAATTCAGATACAGGGAATACAATTTAGACCATAATGCACTAGCTGATGGCATAAATGTTGAAGTGTTATGGATGGCTTGGAGACATCATAACTTGGAGGCTTTGTGAAATATGTGCTTTTCAGGAGGGATTTGAGAGAGGAGGGAAGCTATTTAGTGAGAGCTGCTGCTCCCATCACACAAATGACCACCGTGTTTTCTATTGTTTTAATAGGAAAAGGAGGCATCTGATAATTACTTGTGTGTGTATATATACTCACACAGAGAAAATGCCTACATATTTCTAAAGAACATTTTTCAAAGGAATATGAGAGCAGAAAGGCTACACAAGTGTTGTTCCAAGATAAGCTGATTGAGAAAAGTGTAAGGCTCAATGATTGCTTTGGCTTAATATAACTGTTTCCTTTGATCTTTAAGGGATTCATTTTGTTTTTACAAATCAGGTGGCCTACACCCATGTCCAGCTCTTTGTCACTCAGCTTCTTGGAGCCTCTGCAGGTTTGTGCTCATATACGGTCTCTCTCTCTCTCTCTCTCTCTTTCTCATTCCCTAGTTATCTCTCCTTAATGTCTAATAGTCCCTTTTAGATGTGCCACAGTGCATTAGAGAATTGCTGCATTTCTGAGAAACCAATAATGCATTAATAACTCCTCCAAGTGAAATGCCTTTTTAGTTATTAGCTCGCACACTAATGTAGTTAAATTGTGTATAGTTAAGATTATGTTTGACATTGTTAAGGTTAATGACCTAATGATGAACAACAATAGACATACTTGCCAATAAATGAAGTAATTATTTTTGTGAGCAATTTTTTCTCTACCTAGATACCTTGGCATCTTATAGTTGTGTATTCCTAATTCAATGATTAAGCACCTGTGTTCATAGACTCTGAGCCAATTCCTGCTTAACCTACTCATGCAAGCAGTCCCATTGACATCAGTGGTAGTATTTACAAGAATAAATTGAGCAGGATTTGGCTCTTTAAGTAATTTCAGAGTGTTCTGGATTCAATTGTATGACTTCAATATTTAATTAAACTGAAATTAATACCAATAAAGAAAACCAAACACAAAAATCCAGTGCTAGGTGGTACCACTTATTGGACTCACTAAAAGTAAAATCTGTATGTTTGCAGCTGTTCCAGTGCATGCTGTGATCTCATCTGATCTCAGAAGTGACACAGAGCTGATGCGTGACCTTTAAGGAATACCTACAGTATTTGAGGACACAGCGCTGGGGATTCAGTGGGTAAATCAGAACTGAAACTAAATTGTCAAAAACAAAAGGTCATTTAAAATTCTGACTAGAGCAGAAGAAATCTGCCAGCAAAGCAACCTAACAGCAGTGTTCCTTAAAGCCCTCTTACATCCAGCAGCCTCCATTAGCCTCATGACCATCCAAACAAGTCTTTTACTTCAATAAGAAAGTTGCATGCAGTTTCAAATTGGCAAAGGTAATAGGCTGTCTATGACAAGGGCATGAATTTCATCCCCTTTCCTCCAAACACAGACCTGATTAAAAATCTGTTGTGGCCAGCTGTAAGAAGCTAAACCAAAAACAACCTGGCACCAGCCCTTGTCATATTGGCCAGAAATCCTGAAATAGTCTCCATGGGCATTGAAATCACCCAGCATAATTGGTCTGGGTGAGTTGGATGGGGCCGAGAGGCTCCATACCACCAAGAAGGAGTTAAGGAGGCTGACAGGCTCCCCATTGGCAATGAAAGGGTTAGGGGAAGCCTGTGGACCCACTTAGCCCTGACCCCAGTCCACCTGCAGCCAATGTCGGGGTGAAGAGGGAAGATAAAAGGAAAGGGACTAGGCCATATCAGAGCTCACCAGGAAGGAGAACAAAGCTCTGTGTCTCATGGTGGGGGAGAAGCTTGGTTGCAGCTCTGAGATGGAGATTGCTTGCCAGTTGGATCAACCCTCCTGGAAGGGATGACCGAATCCTGGGAAGAGAATACACAAAAGCTCACACTGTTTTGGAAATAAGCCCTGAACACAAAGGTGGAGCCCCACTGAAGGTTTGTGGGATGACCCTAGCTTTGAGTTCTTTATTTTCCTTCCTGATTACCTTTGAACTTCAATGCCCCAAGAGAGGTAGGACTGAAGGATGATTTGAAGACCAAAGCACCACTACCTGGACCTCTACACTGCAAAATAAAAACCTGCGGCTGGACTGTGCCAGCTGACTCGGGCTCCTGGGGCTCGGGCTGCGGGGCTGTTTAATTGCGGTGTAGACTTCTGGGCTCGGGCTGCAAGCAGAGCTCTGGGACCCTCCCACCTCTCATGGTCCTAGAGCCTGCGCTCCAGCCCAAGCCCAGAAGTCTACACTGCAATTAAACAGACCCAGAGCCTGAGTCTGAACCCTGCGAGCCTGAGTCATCTGGCACGGGCCAGCCACAGGTCTTTAATTGCAGTGTTGTTGTACCCTAAGGGCTTGTCTTCACTACCCGCCTGGATCAGCGGGTAGAAATCGATTTCTCGGGGATCGAATTATCGCGTCTCGTTGGGACGCGACAATCGAGCCCCGAATCGACACGCGTACTCCACCAGCCCAGGTAGGAGTAAGTGCCGTCAACGAGGGAGCCACGGCGGTCGATTTGCCGCCGTCCTCACAGCAGGGTAAGTCGGCTCGGATACGTCGAATTCAGCTACGCTATTCGCGTAGCTGAATTTGCGTATATTAAATGATTTCTCCCCCCACCCCAGTGTAGACCTAGCCTTTGAGACAAAACAGACCAATGGAGGCCTGCAGCATAGTGACTTGTGCCCTGGAGGGCCACAAGGGGGCTCTGTCCCAGCAACAAAGTTATAAGAGTCTTATCACTATGGAGTGCTATATGTTTGGTTCAGTAGGGATTCTGTTTAATACATTAGTACTTGCTATTTAGATCCAAAAAGGGACAAATTAAACGTTATGATAATATGGGTAGGATACTTTTCTGCTGTAAATCATACTAGTTCCATATAGTATCTTCATCCTACTGTATTTAAATAGCATAGTTCACTTCAGTGGAGCTCCTCTGAAATACACCAGCTGAGGATCTCACCCTGTGCGTACAGTTTTGTGGGTTGTGGAGTTTTTCTGTTTTGCTTTATAGAACAACACATTTTAAAATAATACCAATTTTTACATAAGCATATAACAAGAAAACAGAATACATGGAGACACTAGCAATTTGCTTACAGTAGCACCAAAATGAGATCAGCAGCATGGAAGAGTATATAACTACAATACCATGTGATTAACATTATCAACATAGTGATAAATATTACCCACATATAAAGGCATATTATAATATATATTGCATTCAAAGGTAATGTATCTGTGATTTTATCATCCTGTTAGAATTCTATATATCTTTTTGTCTTAACTAACATGGAACTTCCCAAATAATAATGGATGGACTGTACCCTCAAGCTATGTTTTTATTTAAAGAAAAATAGCCATTAAAGGTCCAAGATTTGCTCCTTTTGTCAGAACTAATACATAGGTGCTGGTACTGGGGGTGCTACAGCACCCCCTGGCTTGAAGTGGTTTCCATTATATACAGGGTTTACAATTTGGTTCAATGGTTCTCAGTACCTCCTCTATAAAAATTGTTCCAGCAGCCTTGAAAAAATAATGAAGTTATCATTGGGAAACCCTCCAACAGGTTGGCTGTTCACACAAAGTTATAGGACCAAACTGTTTTCATTTGTACCTGTCTAACCGTAGATATGTTCTGTCGGTTTTAAAGGGGTTGCAGTTAACATTGTTTGCATTTCTGATATAGAGTCAACCCTGATATTCACGATTTCCTATTGAATTTGGATGACTTTTAAAATGGCTTGGGTAGGAGGGGGATATTTATAGTTTCATTTATTAAAATGATTTAGCCCCTTTAAGTCACACTTGTCTTTTTTCTTCTAAAAAGTCATACATTGGGTTTGTCTTCAGTATTTAATGACAAGTAGTTTATATATAACTTAACTGATAGACATACTGGGCCAGATTCTACAAAGGTGCTGAAGGTAGTATTTTCAATTTCCACTGAAGTAAATGGAAGCAAAGGGAACTCAGCACATCCCAGAACTGGATTTGAAGTAGAATAAGCCCTTTTGGTATTTTGGAAATAGAAGTGTTTGGAAGTGAATGAGATGTGCACCTATTAAAAAAATGCTACTGTCAATGTGCAAGACACTTTTCATAACGCTTTCTGAAACTGACACTACTTTGCTATTTACAGCACTTTAATAGGATTCAGTGTCAACGTGCAGATCTCAAAATGATGTAAATGCATATATATGGAGATGATTTTGCATGGTCAAATGGAACATGTCAGCATATGCCTGTGGAGAATATTAGTAAGTCAAAGAAGGGTAAAATGAACCCATGACAGTAAAAGTATATGGAGGCGATGTTACAATGTCAGAATAAAATGAAACAAATGCAAGTCTAATGCTAATAATTTTACCATGATGAGTCAATATCAAAATAACCTTTTTTCTGTTTCTGTTATAACCCTTTCATGCCAGATGACGTCCAGTCCAGCATCTCTGGATTAAGCCCACTGACACCTGTGGATATCTGTCTACCTCTCTTTCAAATTAGAAGATGGGGAAGAGAGAACAATTGGACCTTCTACACTTTCCCAAAGGCTTTGACAGAGGAGAGATAGGTACTAAGCTACCTTCAGGAAACAGCTCAAACTACAGAGGGATGGGAAGGGGGAAAAAGGGCATTGGGCAAAGATTGCCTAAGGGTTTTGTTGGACCCGAGCACCTCTCTTCTAGCCATATTGCAGCATTTGGGATCAGCTGAAGCACTTGTGCTCAGTATCCCCTGGTTTAAATGAGAGGGGGTGATAGTGACCCGACAGGCACATTGAAAAATGCATCTGTTTTCACAGGCATCTCTTGGGGGCAGGAGATTGATTTGACAGCAGAGCATATAAAATGTTTCCCATGAATATTCATTTGAATTGTTAATTGAACTTGCTTGTCTACATTTGCATGCCTGAGTTTTCTTCCCTCACATATTCTGGTTTGCTGGCAAGATTTTCACAGACACAATGAATTTTAAGTTAATATCACAGAAATGTTCCTGGAAAGTGAATTTCAGACTTGTAATCTCAAGTATTCAAACAGGAAAGCTGACCCAAAACCAGCCATATGCCTTAAAGGTCTAAGTAAAACCTCTTGAATTCAGAATATGAAATGCTTGCAATTAAATGCTCATAAATGAGCTACAGCCCAAAAGAAATGTTTTGCAATAACTAAAGTTCAAGAAACTTTTACATCTGTTCATGGACAACTTGCAAACAGAAAAATGCAAAATTACTTACTACGATCTATTTGCCCAGTTTTCGAGAGGGGACCAATTGCCCTTTTAGGCAAATAATATGTTGTGGGGCTGAGAAACTTTTGTTCTTTATTTGATTTAGAATAAAGTTTTTGCACTTGGTAGATCATTACACAGGCAATTTAGAAAGGTGAACAAATAAATAATATATTTTAAATTCAGGTAAGTCACAACAGGATGAGTTGAGGGTGGAGCTGCAGCAAATGTATTTGCTTTTGTGGGTTTAATTCATAACAATAATGGTGAAGATTCATTCATCTTAATGATGAATTTGCTACATATTCAAGTTTTATAATATTTTGATGGTTTCTCCAAAGTACTAAAATGTCTTGGCTCACAATAAGTACAAAATCTTTTATTTGAGCTAAGTATGTTTAAAAATAATAATAATAAACTGCTCAATAAACATCTGAATCTGCAGCATCCAAATGGATTATTTTTCATAACTCTTTAACTTTATAAAATGTAAGCCAATTAAATAAACAGCTATGTCCAAGCATAGAACTTGCATGTCAAGACTCAGCTTGCTTTGATATGGTTTCAAATGTTGAAAGTACAATACAGAATGGAAATGCTGACATTTTAAATCTAGCTTTGTCCTATGGTACTTTAATAAAGCCTTCAGTTTCTGTAATAGTTTGCTCATTATAATTAAAAATTATTCAAGCAAGAAACCTTTTCCCAAAGAAAGGAAATTAACTGAAACTGGTTTTTACTACATTGATAAATCGAGCATGAAGAGCTATTGTTTTAATTAGTGTACAGAAAAAAGCAGAAATTAGCCTAGAAGATATGATCAAGTAGACCCTTAGAAATATAATGTGTTTTCTGCTTCCTTCAGGCTCAAGAACTCACTGAATGGTGAAAGAGACAAGAGTCACCACTTGCTCCTAAAGGTTGTAAGACTTTATTAAGTTAATGATTTACACTGTTTCCAGGGTGGTAACAATGCTTGGGTTTTCCCAGACACTAAGGCCTTGGCTACACTTGGGAATTCACAGCACTGCCGTGGCAGCGCTGTGAAGCGCGAGTGTAGTCATGCCACCAGTGCTGCGAGAGCTGTCTCGCAGCGCTGTATGTACTCCACCTCTCCGAGGGGAGTAGCTTGCAGCACTGCGAGCGAGCGTGCAGCGCTGCAGGCGCTGATTACACTGGCACTTTACAGCGCTGCACTCGCTGCGCTCGGGGAGGGGCGTTTTCACACCCCTGAGCGCAGCAAGTTGCAGCGCTGTACAGCGCCAGTGTAGCCAAGGCCCTAAGAGAAACTAGTTCACAGCACAGCCTGAAAGAGGGAGCTGCCATGGGAACAGAAAATCAAATAAAAACAACTATTACTCATAGGGAAGGCCCAAAAAATGGCTTTAAGGGGAGTCTTCCCTGAAAAATCCCTAAAGGATCAGGCATAAGGTACTGTTGAGGAGGCATGTGTCTAATTAATGCTTTTAATACTCTATATGTTTGCTACGAGGAAAAGAGTTTACAGAACACTACAGTACAATGCACCGAACATATCCCAATTTGCAAACCCGAGAAGTACTGTCCCTCTGCTGTGGTTGCTTTATGCTGTTCTGGCCAAGGAAAAGCAATCAGGAGAGCTGTGTGATGGATCTGCTAAGCAAGGAATCACAATTCCTATCAGCCCCTACCCACTGCACATCCCCTTCCTCCTGACCAGGTAAGGGAGAAGGTCCTGAACTAAGAAGTGATGGGGTTCTGTTTGGAAGGCAGTGGGAGCCGGTGCATAGCAAGCGATGAGCTTCAGGGAAGCTGAAGTAGGGCATAGTGCATGGCAAGCAGGGAACTGGACAGAATCAGAATTCTGAGTGGAATCGCCAAGAACTGTATGCAGAGCTGCAACTGCCAGACATTACAGCAGGATGCAGTGGTCTACAGACTTATGGGGAAGCAGGAGCACCTGTCCAGAGAGCCAGTGAAACAGGGCCCCAAGGAGAGACAATAACTGTCCTGGAAACCTGCATGTGCCTCTTTGCTTGTAATAGAGACGGGACTGGGGAGGTCAACCCAGGCACTAGGCCTCAAGAGCCATGACTCTTGATTGGATTTCCCCAGGGACCCAAACAAGAACAAAGAACTATTGCTCTCTTTGGACTGTTTAAGCCTCTGTACCTAGGGTATTTGCAACCTTTCCACAAAAACAACAAGGAGTCCAGTGGCATCTTAAAGACTAACAGATTTATTTGGACATAAGCTTTCATGGGTAAAAAACCTCACTTCTTCAGATGCATGGAGTGAAAGTTACAGATGCAGGCATTATAAAATGACACATGAAGAGAAGGCAGTACCTCATAAGCGGAGAACCAGTGTTGACAGGGCCAATTCAATCAGGGTGGATGTAGTCCACTCCCAATAATAGATGAGGAGGTGTCAATTCCAGGAGAGGCAAAGCTGCTTTTGTAATGAGCCAGCCTCTCCCCGTCCCTATTCAAGCCCAAATTAATGGTGTTAAATTTGCAAATGAATTTTAATTCTGCTGTTTCTCTTTGAAGTCTGTTTCTGAAGTTTTTTTGTGCAACCTTTCCTGTTCCTTCCAGCCCTAGTAAAGTGCCCTGTCGCTTAGCTATGTGTCTGAGTGATTATTGGGACCGACTAGGGTTACAAGGCGTAGCTGCTGACGCACCTACTGGGTTTGACTAGAGTCACGGTACATCTAGCATGTTAATGGAAACCTAGGGTTTGGTGTAATAAGCAGCCCCAATAACTACAGGTAGCTTAACTGGATGGGTGAATTTCCCCTACACCAGCTCCTACACCATTTCCCTCCTACATCCCAACAGAGGTGTTTTAACCAGGAGGAAATGGATATGGCTGGAGCAATACTGTTCTCAGAAAATTGCTAGCTGAAATATTGGTCCTTGAGAGCACAGCTAGCTGGTATAGATTAAAGCAGCTCTGAGTCAGCTCTAAACTATGCTGGAGATCAGGCCACCATTGTACTAATCCCAGTATCTGGAAGCTGCAAACAGCTCCTTTTCAGTAACCTTCTCCTCTGTGCCCACCACATACTGGACACAGATGAGAATCTGTGCACATATCTATTTAGGAATTATAATATTTTCACCCAGAAGCTTGTCCTAGGCAGTTGTTTCTCTACCTCCACAGCTGTCACCAATAGAATCCAACAAGGCTCAGTCCTCTACTTCAAATTATTTAACATTTATGTGAAGCTGGTGAAACAAGGGGCGTTGAAGTGCCCATAGTATGCACATAACACTCAGCTCTGCATTTCCTTTACATCAGACATAAATGGAACTCTCGCTCAGCATTCTCAGTGCTTAGTTAAGATAACACCAGACTGAAAAGAGGAACCAGGCAAGACTGAGGTGATGATGGTCAGGAGGGGGAACAATTTACCTCATCTATAATATCCTATTTAGGTTATCTGCTCTCAGACACTTAAGTCTTCCTGCAGTCCACATCCAGCGAATGCTAGTGGATGTCCAAATAGACATGCAAAGCAAAATTTTCACTTCCATCTGCAACTGGCCAGATGATTTCACCTCGTGCTTTCAGACACATGCCTGTTCATTATGGCTATGTCCACATGGGGATAAAAAATCTGTGGCTGGCCCAGGTCAGCTGACTCACGCTATGGGGCTAAAAAATAGCTATGTAGATATTCGGGCTCAAGCTGAAGCCTAACCTCTGAGACCTTGCGAAGGTGGAGTGTCCCAGAGCTTGGGCTCCAGCCGAAGCCTGAACATCTACACAGCAATTTTAGCCCCTCCAAGCCCTCCAACCCCCTATACAGCGTGAGCCCTCCAAGCCCGAGTCAAGCAGTGGATGTGTTATGGGGCTTTTATCCTCATGTAGACATACCCTATGTCTCACACAGTCATGACCACTGGGCGTGATTACTGCACCTTATACCTAGGAATGAATTCATGGACTTTGAAAGGGCTCCTACTGCTACAAACACTGCCACCCATGTGTGTTGCAAGGGAGACTGGTAGGAGGTAGCTCAGCTGAGTGCTTTATTCTCTGTACTAGCTTGCCATTGAATGCAGTCCAGTTCAAGGTCTCCATCCTGATCTTCAAAGCCATTCCTGACCCTAATTACCTGAGATTACCTCTCCATCTATAAGTGTGGCCTCCCAGGCAGCTATTTTTATGTGGAATAATGAAATTTTTAACTAATAGTGGAGACTCATGCAGGAGACATAACTTTCACAGAAGCTGGAACTAGACGTGAAACTTGCTACCTAAATAGATTGGAATGACTCGCTTTCAGAACTACATGCAAATCTCATCAGTTTGACTTAGCTTACCCTCAACAAATTCTTCACATACAGCTCCCACCTACAAATAAAAAAACCCAACCCTATACCTTTTAAACTAATTCTACTACTTCTTCAGGGCTGGGAAGAGCGAGAGAGATTGTTTCTATTTTCAGAAAGGAGAAAAGGAATAAATTTAATAACATTTATAAGTTCCCATCTTTAGAACACTTAGCTTCTGTCACTTGGAACTGTGTGCCCATTCTACTGCTGTATATTTTAAAATGGACATCTATAAGTTTTGCTAAACTTATCCTTTTCTTTCCTGCAGAACATGCATTTTCCTCTAGCCTTACCAACCTACAGTGCTTATTAGTTTTGCACATTAGAAAAGAAACCACAGTCTAGGTTTTGTTTTTGCTTTAAGCCCCCTTTTATCTCCAACTTCACTCCTCCCACCTTCTTCTTGGACAATTTGGAAAATGCTAGGTTTCACGTCTGTCATGCTTCCTCCACTGGTTATTTTGAACTTATCTCAACTCTTTGTTTTTACCTTACAAACTTCCCAGTGTGCTTTCCAGAAGACTTTGACTTGAGGTAATAAAAGTACTGGTTTATATTTCAACTTCAATTTATCCAAGCCCTTATCCTATTCAGTCCTTATCTAATCCAACATTCTTGGGCACAGAAAAATTTAGCCCTTTTTTTCCAACTTCATATGCAGGTTTCCAGTCCCATAAGAAATAATAAAATACAAACCCTAGACCTACTGAACAGCATACTCTCCCCTGCTACTGCTCATCTCTCCGCAAATGTTTGAAATTTTGTTAAGATGAAAGATCAAGACTTTTTTTTACTTTTCTTCCTGTAGTCACAGCTGTAGCTTCAACTTTTATGACTATTTGTTTCAGATTAGGCAATTCACAGCCAATTCTTTCATCTGTCAAAAAAGACTTTTATTATTATACTAAGCCAGACTCTCTAGTGAGAAAACTCAAATACTTTTCTCTGAGTTGAGTTTTCATTACTTCCATTGGCTCACTTCCTAAGCTATTAAAGAAAGATCTAATTTACAATTAAGCACCATTTGTGATGAAATCAAAAGCTTCTTCTGTAATATCCACTAATTCTACTACCTATGGTATGCTTCTATTGCCTAAATGGTCTCAAAAATAATTAAGATGGATGGAAGGTGCTATTAGTCTCAAAAAGTCAGCGATCAAATTGTTCCAGATACGTCCTTTTGACCCTGATTTAACTTCCACTGCAGGCTTTTTTTTCATATTCAAATGGAACTGATATTATTGCAAAACAGCAATAATATATATGATATTTCTCTGCTAAACTCCTGTTCGTTATAAATGGAGATGGACCTGTGCAACAAAATTAGTTCCAGGTTTTGAGGCCATCCCTCCTGCCCCATATAAGTACCTAACACAGAGTAAGCTTGATGCTCAGAGGGCAGACTCAGTTTGAGGCTGGTTGACAGAAAATGTACTTTTATTTATAAAATAAACAAGTTTGATCGTCTGGTGTACATGCCCCAAGTATGTCTGACGTGTCCTTCTGATTCCAGTGGAAACAAGTTACTGGTTGGTGATTTCTCATATCCCCTCATTGGTGATGAAGTCTTTTCAACAATGCCCAGAATCTTTAGGAGGAACTTATTTTTGAAGCTGTCTAGTTTTCTGTCTAAAGTATTGGTACAGCTCCAGCTCTGGCAGCCATATGTTACCACTGAGATTATGTTTGAATTTAAAATTGTCAGTTTTGTTCTGGCACTGTATATCTTTGATTTCCATATGTTAAGTTCAGTAAATGCTGTGAATGCCTTTTCAATCCTTAATGTCAATTCCTTTTTGAGGTCTTTGTTGGCCAATATGGTGCTGCCAATGTAGGTGAACTGTTCTATTTTCTTGATATTTTCGTCTTCTTATGTGATGTAACTATTTGATGTCTGAATTGCAAAGATATTTGTTTAAGCATAACTAAATCTGACCTGCTTGCCTGCTTTTTTTGCCAGATAGTCTCTTTGTAACTTTTCAGGGGTGCTGCTCAGTAGCATAATATTGTCAGTAAAGTCTAGGTCTTCTAGGCACTTGCCATCTACCCATGTTATACTAGTGTTCGTGTTGCTCATACTTCTTCGGTATCCAGTCTATGGCAACACCAAATGACAGTGGAGATAAAGTGCAGTCCTGTTTTAAGCTGAACCACTATGTGCCCATGCTGAACCACTATGTCTGGTTGTTCACCTTTACACAGCCTTTCACACCTCTGTACGATGCCTTAATGATGTTAACAACTGTAGCTGGGATTCCGTAGGACTGAAGAATATTCCACAATGTATGTCTGTGCAGGCTGGCAAAGGCTTTTTGAAAATCAATGAAGTTGATGATAAGGGGAGCTTGCCATTCTGTGCAGGTGTCTGTGATGGTCCGTGGTGGGAATATCTGATCTACACAGGATCTGTTGGGCCTGAATCCAGCCTCTTCTTCTCTAAGCTTTGCATCCACTGCTTCACCTTATGTAGTATCACACAGCAGAAAGATTTCTCTACAGCATAAAGTAGGGTGACTCCTCTTCAGTCAGAATACCCGAAGATCACCTCCTCTTTGGGTATTCTGACAATGAATCCGTGTTTCCACTGGTATTTTTCCCAAACTTCACTGAATAGCCCTGTCAGTTTCATAAAGATGAGTGGTATCAAGTGCTTTTTAGCATTTCTGCTGTAATTTGATGATCTCCCACTGCTTTGTTATTTTTCAGCTTCTTGATTGCAGCCTGTACTTCTGACACCTTTATTGAACTGATGTGACTATCAAATGGATCATGTTTGCATGTTTATCGAAGTCTGGTGCTGAAGTGGGGCTTGTTCTGTTGGGGACTATCTGAAATGCTCTATCTATTTTTCTGTTCTACCTCAGTTGTAAGCATTTTCCCATCTTTGTTTTTTATTGATCCACTTTCTATTTTGAAATTTCCACACAGGGTTTAAGATGCTTAGTAAATCATAGAATCATAGTGTAACCCTTCTGCCCCTCTGAGTTGGCAGTAACAAGGGCTGGGTTCAGTATCTAGGGGCTCCGTTTCAATAACGCAATGCAAAACCGGCTTGAGCTCCCACCCAGTGACCTGGGACAATTACATACCACCCCCGGACGTCTCTAGGAGGCAATACTTCCCCTCTCGCAAGCACGGAGTCTGAGTGTAGCAAAAGCCTTTTAATAAAGGAGGGAAACAATGTGGCATTATGTTGGGGAAACACCACAAACAGGATTCATAACACAAACCATGAGCAAAAGACCCACCTCCAAGTAAGTTTGGCAGTGTCCTTTTCCCCTCAGGGTCTTAAGTCCAATCACCCCAAAGTCCAACAACCCCAAAGTCTCTGTCCCTGGTCAGTGCCGCCCCAGGGTTCCAAATTGTATCTGCAGAGTTTTACCCCGCCCCCAGCCTGGGCGGAAATGGGGGGGGCACACGGGATGCTAAGGAGCACCTTACGTGGTCCGAGGCCGACTGCCCCACCTCTCCGTGGAGTTCTGCTGCAGCCGTGCCACGCCACGCCGCTCCGCTCCTCCAGCCTTCCCCGCAAACTGCTCAGCTCTGCCAGCCGCTCCACTCCACCAGCTATCCCATGAACCGCTCCAGCTGCCCCCGCAAATGGCTCAGCTCCGCTCTGCACTGCTCGCTGTTCCATGGGCCGCTCCAACCGTCCCACAAACTGCTTGGCTCTGCCAGCTGCTTAGCAATATATCTTCAGGCTCCCCCACTGGTTAACACAGCACTCAGTGATCTCAGCTCAGCAATTTTAGCTCTTTTAGTGATTTCAGCTTGTAGTAGGGGAGCCCCAGTGCTGGTGCACCATTGGCCCAAAGTGAATTCAGTTCAGCAACTTCTAGCTAGACTCCTAATGGAAGCAAACTTAGCTCTACTATTCAACAGTGGAGAGAGGGGGGTAGTGCAATTGGTGTTCCAGGCCCTCAAAAGGGGCCCATACCATCAGGTACACATACCTGTCCCCAACCTCTCTCAATTCATTGGGTTTTGTAACCCATGACCCTTGTCTAGCGAGTGCTACTTAGTTACTGGTGACTCCCTCTGTCATACAACAGTTCCACTGGCCTTGATTCACAGAATCAGGGTAACAACACTTTATTCTTCCTGCCCCAATAACAGAGAAACTGGGGATCCCACACCAGCCAAAGTAACCACTTTCAGTTGTTGTTGTCCCAGGCTAGGCGGGTGGGTGTGCCTATGCAAACAAGATCAGCCCCTGAAGTTCTTTTCCACCCTCACCATAATTCACCACCAGATGTCAGGTTAGAGCTTATCCTGACTCTGCTTACATCAGAATCATAAAATATTAGGGTTGGAAGAGACCTCAGGAGGTCATCTAGTCCAATCCTCTGCTCAAAGCAGGACCAACACCAACTAAATCATCCCAGACAGGGCTTTGTCAAGCTGGGCCTTAAAAACCTCTAAGGATGGAGATTCCACCACCTCCCTAGGTAACGCATTCCAGTGCTTCACCACCCTCCTAGTGAAATTGTGTTTCCTAATATCCAACCTAGACCTCCCCCACTGCAACTTGAGACCATTGCTTCTTGTTCTGTCATCTGCCACCACTGAGAACAGCCTACCTCCATCCTCTTTGGAACCGTCCTTCAGGTAGTTGAAGGCTGCTATCAAATCCCCCCTCACTCTTCTCTCCTGCAGACTAAATAACCCCAGTTCTCTCAGCTTCTCCTCGTAAGTCATGTTCCCCAGCCTCTTAATCATTTTCATTGCCCTCTGCTGGACTCTCTCCAATTTGTCCACATCCCTTCTGTAGTGGGGGGACCAAAACTGGACACAATACTCCAGGTGTGGCCTCACCAGTGCCGAATAGAGGGGAATAATCATTTCCTTTGATCTGCTGCCAATGTTCCTACTAATACAGCCCAATATGCCGTTGGCCTTTTTGGCAACAAGGGCACACTGCTGACTCATATCCAGCTTCTCATCCACTGTAATCCAAATGTCTCCAAGGTTTCCTATCATAGCAGTAGCTTCATCTTCAGCTGCTAGAACTTTAAACATACCGCCATTGATCTTTCCTTGCATTTTTTTTCACTGCTTTGTCTGCTTTCTCGTACTCCTCCTTTGCTTTCTCCAATATTTTGTTGATCTTAGATTCAAGAGTTTTACTTTCAGTACCTTTTTCTTTCCTTGGTGAGACATCATGTCTCTTGGCTTACTCAGTTCTTGCTGTGTCTGTGCTGATATCCAACTGTCACTGCTGCAGCCTGAATCATATTGTCTCTGAGCACTGCTTCAGGTCCAGTCTGCATTTCATCATCCTTTGCCTCTGGCAATGCCTCAAATCTCTTCCTTAGTTCTAGTTGGAATTTCTCACAGCACTGTTTTGTTTTCAGTTTTGTACTGTTGATTTTCTGTACCATTTTCTGTTTAAAACTGAAAAAATATTTATTTTAATTTCAGTTTAGAAAGGTAAAGATTGTGATCACTGCTGATATCTGTTGCTCGATATGGCCTTGCATCTTGGACAGAAGACCTGAATCTTGAGCTCATCCAGATATTGCATCTGGTAAATTCCACATTTCTTTGTGAGGAAATTAGGTCAGACACCAAGCACAATTCAATGACTCTTTCATTATTTTGGTTGATGACCAACACAGGGTTACCAATTGCTCTTTTCATTCCTTCGTTGTCACATCCTACTTCAGCATTAAAGTCACCCATCACCAGAAATAAGTCATATTTTGGTATTCTGTCAGTCACATTCTGGAGGCTATTATAGAACTAATCTTCATTCTCATTGTTGTGTTCCTGTGCCAGAGAATAGCACTGAATGATTGACATCTTTAGGAATCTGGTTTGGAGTCTGAGATATATGATAGGTTCCCAATTGATGACTGATTTTATTTCCACAGAATTTGTCATAATGAGGGCAACTCCTTCTGAGTATTTGTTGTCACCAGGACCTGAAAACATTAGATGTTTCTTCTCTAGCTTGAAGCCCTTCTTATTCCTATCTGTCAATCTGATCTGAAAACTGATGCCCAGTTTTCAAGTCAATAGTTATGATCTGCCAGATCTTTGATGTTTGAAACATTGATCTGTGTGACATTCTGTTCAGGACACCCAAAACTGTAACCTACTATGTTTCCCCTCTGCCTCAGCAAAAGCGAGCTTTGCTGGAGATTAGACTGTGTCAGCTCCTTGCCACACCAGTCTGTCCGCTTCACCAGTAAACTCCTTGAGACTCTGCCAGTCTAAACATTGTCTGGCAGGTAACAATCAGTGAACCCGAGTTCCAGAGATGTCTCCTGGAAGTGTCTGGTACCTCGCACTGGACATTCACATAAATTAAGTTTGCTGCCTCCAAAGAGACAGAGCACAAACCAGCCTGCCTGAGGACTCACACTTTACTTCAATATAACAGCACTGACATTGTTTACAGTAAAACTAAGAATAAGTTTATTAGCAAAGAACAGAGATTTAAGTGACACCAAGCTAGAGAAAAAGATATACATATGGTTAAAAAACAAAACAAAACAAAACATGCTTTCTACTGACTTAATTTTAGCAAGTTACAATCATTGCCTAAGCTGTTTTCTCACTTACATCAAATTAATAGCATCTCTAATCCTCTAGGCCAACTTTCACAGGCTCAGAGGGTGCTGTTCCCTATGTCCTCTAAGTGATGAATAACTAGAATGTCTTTTGCTTCCCCTTATATTTTCCGAAGACCTGTTTCTATAGCCAGGGAGATTTCCTGGGGGTGCAGACTTATCCCCTGGTGTGCTCACTAAGCTGCTGCTTATTAACTTGCTTGATTTTTTTACCTTATATGTAAATGTACTTGCATTGTCGTCTGCCTATAATCCAGCCAAGTAGACAGGTAATTCCACATTCCTTTGTCTAGAGCAGGCTTGATCCATTCACTGCCTCCAAACCATCTTTTAAGAACATACTTCCAGCACACATACATAATGCTTTATACACAACCACTGATTTTCAGGACCAGCATGTCACCAGTTTAAATGATACCTTACATGACACCTTTTTGATACATATTATGACAAACAGTGTGCTGGGGGTTGTGAGTATGTCAGGCCTAATATGAGTTACAGTAAAGTGGACCCTCTGCTAGCTGGCATTGAGGGGCTCTTAGGGTCACAATCTCCTATTTCAATAACAAACTTTAAAATGTTTTCTTCTTGCCAGCATCAAATATTTTGGGGTGTGTCTTACAGAGACTGCTTTTCACCAGGAACTTTCCCTATTTTATCTGGGTTTGGAACCATCAGCCACACCAAGGTGCAGCAGGTGGGGTTCAATGGAGTTATGTCAGCAGAAAATGTGTCCCTAGTTCCACACTTTGGCTGAAATGCATCCATGGTGTGAAGGATCCACACATGTTCTATGCCCTGCTTAAATCTCACTTGAGTCTTATTTGGGTGAGTTAAGTAGGATCCAGGTGATGCTGACCTTCAATACAGCGGTGAATTTCAGCCAGTAATAGCAGTAGCATCTTCCAAAAGATGCTTTCAGATCATGTTCAGAATTTGGATAATTGTTAGCCAATTTAAAGCATTTCAGGCATATCTATATGCATTTCAGATAGTTCAGCAGTCTCCTGCCTTTACCTTTTCTTCATCAAGTGGTCTACACCAATGCTTTAACGTGCCAGAATTGTCAGCATTTAATGTTATGCTCTTCTATAGTATTAGCTTCTATGATCCTTGATATATCTGTGAGTTTAAGAACTTCTAACTTGTGAATTTTCATTTTCTGAATTGAGCATACTATTGCTATGTCTTACTCCATTCCTTTCAACTGAAATCCTGAGAAGTTTAGGCACTGTTTTAAAGTTTCCTGGCAGAAATGTCCATTCCAGCCCAACTTTACCAGCAATCTGTTGCTCTACAGAGAGAATTAGAGATGCTGGGTCATTTTCTCTCACAGTATTAATTTCTGCTTGACCTACAATGAGCAAATGTCTTTTTGGATATATTGCAATTAAAGAAATGGCCAAGTGATTTTCATTAGTTTTAATACATTTAGCATGTATTTTGTTAATCAAAGCAACTCATGTCCTTCTCTGCATAATTATGTTCTGTCATTTAATGAAAACGTTCAATTCGCGCCACAGCACAGCTAATCACTTTTCAATGTGGCACAAAAAAGGATCAAAGCACCCTGATTCCAAATTGTAAAGCATGCACCAAATTTTATGTATGGGAGAAGAACTTGATCAGACACATCTAGTCACCAAAATATTCATTGTCTATTATACTGTGCATTTCCCTGTATTTTGTGCTACTTCCCAGAACACTAAAAATAATAGTGATATTATTTTACTATATGTGCCTATATTAAGCCCTATTCTTTTTCTGCTTTACCTTAGTTAACAGTAGAAGTTCTTATCTACTAACATTTCAGTTGACTTGAGTGCTTGGAATATCCAAGTCCACTCCTAACTGGTACCCAACTGTAAATCAGAATAGCATGGATTGGATGCCTCCCCTAGTTACTAGTACTCTTTAATGAATTACTCTTTAAATTACTACCTGACAGCTACAGTCTAGAATCATTTTTTTTTCTTATAATTCAACCCCAGCACCACTAAGAATCAAAAATTTGCCATCTATGATATGCGCTCCATGCAAAGATCATCAGTGGCACACACCTGTCTACATCTGTCTGTTGAAGTGTCTACACCCTCTCTGGAGGTTTTGTGTTTGTATTTACGAGTGAGTTTGCAATCAGTTGCCATATGTAATGGGAGCAACAAGGGAGGAGATACCTAATTATCCAAATTACTTCACAGAAGGATATCACGTTGTTATGTCCATAGGCATTTACTCTAATAATAATGCTCCTCCATAAATGGATCAGTATTTGAATCAGAGCCAACCCTCTCCACTTCTCTCCTTTCCCTCTCAAGTTATTATTTGATTCTTCAACCATTGCTATAAATGCTGGTAGCTACTTTTGGTTGAGTGTAGATTACCGGCATACAATATGTTGTACTAGTGGCTGCCAGTTCTTTCATTTATGATGCTATTTCAAATTATATGAGTCTCATCCCTTTCATAGCACATGCCAGCAAAGACAGAGAAAGAAGCACTTACCGCCCACTGGAAGTTTTCAGTAGCTGAGCAGCTGGGCAAGTTACTAGTAGAATAAGCAATAGAAGAAGAGTGATCAGACAGGAAGTTCTTTCACTTTTGGAATGTTTTACCATCTTGAAAGATATTCCATATACTTAAAATGGGGAGTAATTCTGGGCCAGTAGTACCTCCAAAGACAGAATGAATGTTATCAAAGCTATGACTGTACTATGTGTGCCCTACACTAACTGAAAATTGGCAGATGAATCAAAAGAAATTGAAGCATTTGAGAGAAAAAGGTCCACAGATGTGTCTGTCCCAACTTCCTCGTTTGTGGGAGTTTCCTCCCTTTTTAATTTATGTTTGGCATTTCAAACAAACTTTGTTACAGACAATTAGCCTACTTCACGGGGCTCACATGTTAAAGCTTAAACAAGCAATAAGGCAAGTATAACCCACACACCTCTGGGATGTGGTGTTATGTCCATCTAGTGGCACCGAGACCACTTAATGAGAGAGATAAAATGAGTCTGCTCTACAGCTTTAGCTAACAGATAGTTTGCTTTTAGCTCATACGGTAGAGGCTCATGCACTAAGTTCCAGAGGTCCTCGGTTCTATCCCACCAGCCAACCACCGGGGCCTGTCAGCATTACAAGTGGCGGCTTGTCCAGGATTTCAACTGGGAAGTCTCTGAAGCTCTGGACGCACCTCCTCAGCTAGGGGAAATATCTAACCCACACACCTCCTGGGTGTGGTGTTCTGTCACATCTAGTGGCACTGAGACCACTTAGAAAGAGAGATAAAATGAGTATGACAGCCTTAGCTAACAGGCAGTTGTCTTTTAGCTCATGCACTAAGCTCCAGAGGTCCCCAGTTCGATTCCACCCACTGACAACCGGGGTCTGTCGGCATTACACAAGCACTACCGGAAAATGTGTGAGAAAATAAAAATGACAAGCTAATGTGAGGTAACTTTCTTTAAGTTTGGCAAAGGGACAGATTCTAATACTCTTACTCGTTCATTTCAGCAGAACTTCTTGGGGAGTACAGTACTATTTCACAGAAGTATGGGGTGTCAGAATCTGGCCCATAATCGGTAAAGTGCAGTAGTCAGTGTGTCAAACTTTTTTTCATCCTCTCTGATGACTTTGTAGAATCAGGACATCAAAGATATAAATGCTATGTTGTATGAAAGGAAAAGAAACTGCTATATTGCCTAGCGATGTTTGCAAGTGTTGCTGTCATGACTGAGGTCTGCTGCTTCTTGTAGAACTGTACTCAGGCACACATAGCCAGGAAGATCCACCAAACCGTTTAGCCAAAACAAATGGAAGTAATTTATAAATATACTATCAGATTTGGTCTTTTTCTGGTGTGTTACATAATTCTCCATCTCCTTCAGTCCTGTCTGCTTTAATCCCTGCTTGTCCCAACCAGTGGCAACTTTGGAAAAGAAAACCATTCCTTGCACACACACTCTACTCTTAGTTACCCAATATGTAATCTAATATTATTAAAGAAGCCTAGAATAAAATATTTTAATAGCTCTGTAGGCATTTGTTAAGGTCTTTTGTGTAATTTGCATCTTTTCCATCTGACCCTGCAGATGTACCTTCTCATTAGTCACTGGCACAACTGAAAGGATTTGCCAAAGGGTCTGGAGGGAATACAGGAACTAGTCAGAATCTGGCTTCTGTACTAATGGGAAATCTTGCATGCTCAAATTAACATGCATGTGTTAATTCCTTCAGTACTACTTTGGCAGGTAGTGGTGTAGATGCTAATTACCTCAATATTCAGAACCACTTCACATTTTCTGAGCAATTTATGTCCATCTCTTGTTAAAAGACACTTTAGGCCAAAATCCTAGATCAAGCCCACTGAGAACAGTCGAGTTCCACTAGATTTGAAATTGGATCCTGGTATGCTACTGCATCCTATTATTTTGTATGGAAACATATAATTTATTACTACTGGTCCAAATCCCAAAGTACCCAAATCCAGGGCTGCCCGGGGGGGGGCAAGTGGGGCAATTTGCCCAAGGGCCCGGGCCCCACAGGGCCCCCCACAAGAATATAGTATTCTATAGTATTGCAACTTTTTTTATGGAAGGGGCCCCCAAAATTGCTTTGCCCCAAGCCCCCTGAATCCTCTGGGTGGCCCTGCCCAAATCCTCCATTTTCATACAGGCCTTATTCAGGCAAAACCCCCTTTAGCTTACATATTTTGCTTCTGTAAGAAATCAGTAAAAGACTTTGAGATTTGACCCATTATTTTTAATAATAGCAGTATGGTGTGTATGAAGGGCAAAAGAAAGCAAGAAGAACAGAATGTGTTCCTTGAGATTACAGGGAATTAGGATACCTTTTACAAGAGGTAACAATCCAAATAAATCTGCAGTACTGAAATTGATAACCCTATTCGCTATACCTATGGCATGATATTTCATTGTTAATGTATCTTTACTATATCTGGGAATGGAACATGCTGCTCCATTCTTCAATACATTGAGTAGGCAAGTGAAACAATTTACAGAAACCTGTGACCTCCATACAATTGAAATAAATGTTCACTCATTGAGAATATGAAAAGTGACCTTTTTTTCCTTTAGGCTGTTGACATTGTTTGGGATTGTATTGTATTGTTCAGCTACTTAAGAAAGCAGACCTTCAAGTACTATTTCAAAGGACAGCAATGGAATCACCCATTTGTCTCATGGCAATGTGTTGCACTTTCCTGTGGGGGACTGAGGTTAGTGCCCTGGCTGTCAGAGTACGGGACATCCAAAAATGGGTAGGTAAAAAATTACAAATCAGAATGAATTTACAGCAGCAGATCAAAAGCCTCAGAATACATCTAATTAAAAATATGGTAGGCACTGACTGCCCAGTGACTTCATGTGTACAGTAACAATGCTTTAGTGAGAACTCTGCAGTGGATATTATAACAATAATTCTTCCTGTTTTAAACACCTTAAGCAAACAAGAAGTATCACATTCCCCATCTGGAGCCTGAAATTTCCTAAATTTCTCTGAAGGAAGATCTCCAAAATTTAATTTTGTCCTGGACATGCCTATTAATATTCCTGATTCCCTTGAAGCCAAGTAAGCTTTGATATATTTTCTGACTGCCTTAACAAGACTCAGGTGAGTACTAGTTGCTCAGACTCAGTCAGTTTGATATTAAACATAACAGTACACATTTCATTACACCCACTTCAGCTAATCATTATGATATAATTACAGATATAATCATTTAATTCAATAAAAAAACAAATGAAAGGCATTTATTAGTGACTCATCTCTGTTCCCTATGAATGGGCCTACTGCAGTAATGTTGAATTGCGATTTACTGTGTAATGACATTGTTATTAGGGGAATGAAAAATAATGCTACATGGCCTTCTGCATTGTAAATTGTCCATGATTGTTACCGATTGATTTTCTGCACTTTTTCCATTAGGATTTCATACAATGAATTGACTTATATACAATATTTTACGTTGTTGCTTTGTATTGAAGATCTCAGAATAATTGGATAATTTCTATTTTAGTTTACCAATTAGATTGACAAGGTGGTGTAATTGATTTCCTGACTGGCATTATGCATATTTTCTCTAATGGAAAAAAAAAGCTATTAATCCTTTCTAGATAGAAGACACTTCCCTTTTCTGAAACTTGAAGAATTAAGTCCCACAAAATTAAAGCATGAACCTTTAATGTTTTGTTAGATTCAGTAAAAGCCTACTGTCCCAATAATGTTATAAGACCATAAAAATGGTTTAGGCAAACTATGCTAAAGAAGACACATTCTTTTCCTACCTATGGAGCAGAAGTGAACCCCTTTATTTCATTTAGAAGTAGCTGCACCTGTCCAAGTCCAACACCTACTCATGCCATTGATTTCATTGGTATTGAATTATGGCTCCATGCCTCAATACTCTGCTAGGAAGGGAACGTGGAACTGTTTTATCCTATGATGAATGAGAAAGGGGAAAGATGTTCCACTCAGTAGGTAAGATAAAAATGAGATCTTGTCAGGTATACAATCACACCCACTTTGACTTGAACATAATTATCACCGGTGCTTGTTCTTTTCCATTTCTCTGCCCTGTATGGACACTGGAAAATTTATTTTCTAGTAAAGTTTGAGAGGTCTCAATAATTCTTAAATACGTTGATAACTGGATGTTTTTCAGAAGATTTTCAGAAGATTCTAGTAGCTAAATCAGTCTGTTTTGGAGACTGTATTGTATAAGTTATTAAGTAGGAATTCACCCTTGTGCAGAGAGGGCCAGAAAAAGTGTTTATGCACCATATGAATCCCACATAAGCCCTATTTTGGGAACTTACATGGGACTAAAGTGGTGTGCAGGCCCTTGTGCTGGTTCTCTGCACACAGATGAATTTCACCATATATGAATAAAGAAACCAAGGGACCAATGATTCATCTTGTCCTGAGCTTCGGCAAGTATCACATGCTTCAGTGGAAGCAACAATATGCCTACATTTGAGATAGTTGTACACAATTACAGAGACCACATGGAAAAATCTCTTCCTGCTCTCATTTGTTGATCAGCTTATCTCATATATATAAAAAAAATGAGTTTAAGCTGAAAAATTCAGATATAGATTCTGATCCTTCTTCGGTCTCCTCCCCAAACTGGGATATGCAAATCTGGCTTTTGGGTTTGAACATCTCAAATAATAAATGAGTATTTGGAATGGCTACCTATTACAGTTGACTGGTGATATGGTAAAGAGCTTTTCCGCTCTGTGTAAATGGCTCAACTCAAAGACAGACTGAAAATCATTTCAGTATATATGGTTGGTTTGGTAGCCTACTGTCCACAAAATAAATTGGTGGTATGACAAATTTCCTCCTCTATCTTGGTGGGTCCTGTGCTTATTGGTGGATTTTCTTGCCTCCGAGATTCACCATGTGGGTTGGGGAACAGCCCAGAGACCTTCCCCTCTGGAAGAACCCACAGTCCACGTCAATTGGGAGGTTTGGGGGGAGCCAGGCCCGCCCTCTACTCCGGGTTCCAGCCCAGGGCCCTGTGGACTGCAGCTGTCTATAGTGCCTCCTGTAACAGCTGCATGACAGCTACAACTCCCTGGGCTACTTCCCCATGGCCTCCTCCAAACACCTTCCTTATTCTCACCACAGGACCTTCCTCCTGGTGTCTGATAACGCTTGTACTCTTCAGTCCTCCAGCAGCACACCCTCTCACTCTCAGCTCCTTGCGCCTCTTGCTCCCAGCTCCTCACACTCGCACCACAAACCCAAGTGAGCTCCTTTTTAAAACCCAGGTGCCCTGATTAGCCTGCCTTAACTGATTCTATAAGCTTCTTCTTAATTGGCTCCAGGTGTCCTAATTAGCTAGCCTGCCTGCCTTAACTGGTTCTAGCAGGTTCCTGATTACTCTAGTGCAGCCCCTGCTCTGGTCACTCAGGGAACAGAAAACTACTCATCCAGTGACCAGTATATTTGCCCTCTACCAGACTCCTGTACAACACTGGTCTGGGTCTGTCACATATCCCTCCCCCCTCCTCAACGCCAAGGGGTTGGGCAGCTTGGGACGCCAGACAGTGCACACGTGACAAGCCATCGGCGTTGCCATGATGGCTCCCTGCTCTGTGTTGCACACGGAACTGGAAAGCTTGGAGGGATAAGAACCATCTGGTCACCCTTGTGTTCTTCTCCTTGTTCCGCTGCATTCTTTGAAGAGGGGCATGGTCGGTCACGAGGACAAATCTGTGCCCGAGCAGGTAGTAGCGCAATGTTTCCATGGCCCATTTTACAGCGAGGCATTCTCTCTCCACCACTGCATATTTTTGTTACCTTGGAAGGAATTTCCGACTGAGGTATAGAATTGGGTGTTCCTCCTCCCCGACCATCTGTGATAGAACGGCCCCCAACCCTACTTCCGATGCACCCATCTGCAGGATAAACTCCTTGGTGAAATCAGGGGCTATCAGTACGGGGTTACTGCAGAGGGCAGTCCGTAGGTCTGTGAATGCTTCCTCTACTGCGTCAGACCATCTCACCAGATCAGGTCCATGGGCTTTCACTAGGTCTGTCAGGGGGCTTGCCCTTGTGGCAAAGTGGGGGATAAATCGTTGGTAATACCCCACCACACCTAGGAACGCCTGGACTTGTTTCTTGCGACTTGGTCAGGGCCAATTTTGGATGGCCTCTAACTTGTTCACTTGGGGTTTTACCAAACCGTTTCCCACAATGTAGCCAAGATATTTGGCCTCTGTAAACCCAGCGCACACTTGGCAGGGTTTGCTGTAAAGCCAGCTCGCCTGAAGGTATCGAGGACTGCCTCCACCTTCTCCAGGTGGGTTTCCCAGTCTGGGGTATGAATGACCACATCGTCCAAGTAGGCAGCAGCATAACTGTTATGCGGGCGTAATAGCTTGTCCATGAGGCGCTGGAAGGTAGCTGGGGCCCCATGTAGTCCAAAAGGGAGGACAGTATATGGAAAAAGACCCTCTGGTGTAGAGAACGCAGTCTTTTCCTTTGCATCTTCTGCAAGGGGATTCTGCCAGTACCCCTTTGTCAAGTCTAGGGTAGTCAAGTACCGGGCATTACCCAGACGGTCCACTAGTTCATCTATGCGAGGTATGGGGTACACGTCGAACTGGGATACTTCGTTTAGTCTCCGGAAGTCGTTGCAAAATCTTGTGGTGCCATCAGGTTTGGGCACCAGCATGATTGGGCTGGGCCACTGACTGTGGGATTCTTCGATGATCCCCAACTCCAGCATTTTTTTTACTTCTGCTTTTATTTCCTCCCTTTTTGCCGCTGGCACCCAATAGGGCCTCATTGTTACTCTGGCCCCAGGGTTCGTGACGATGTGGTGATATGTCTCGGTTGTTCGACCTGGTTTTGTCGAGAACACATCTTGGTTCCGGAAGACCATCTCAGACACCTCATTCTTCTGGTCTGGTGTTAAATCGGGAGACAATCTCACCTGTTTGGAAAGCTTGTTTTCCTGGGTTAGGTCTTTTTGGACCGTTGTGCATGACTCTTGTGCATGCCAGGGTTTCAGAAGGTTAATGTGATAAATCTGTTCTTGTTTTCTGCGTCTTGGCTGCTGCACCTTGTAGGTTACTTCCCCCATGGGTTCAACCACCTCATAGGGCCCCTGCCAATGGGCCAGAAGCTTGCTTTCTGCCGTGGGTACCAACACCATAACCCGATCCCCTGGTTGGAACTGTCACACTTTTGCCTGGCGATTGTAATGGGTTCGCTGGGCCTCCTGTGCCTTCTCCAAATGTTCCCATACAATAGGGGTAACCGGGCTATCCGGTCTCGCATGGGCATTACATGCTCTATTATATTTCTCCCGTCATTGGGTTCCTCTTCCTAGATCTCTTTGGCGATATCTAGTATGCCACGGGGGTGACGCCCATATAATAACTCGAAGGGGGAAAACCCAGTTGAGGCCTGTGGTACCTCCCGGATAGCGAACATAAGGTAGGGTAGTAGGGTATCCCAATCCTTCCCGTCCCGACTTACCACCTTCCTTATCATAGCCTTGAGGGTTCGGTTAAACCTTTCTACCAACCCATCAGTCTGCGGATGGTAGACCGAAGTTCTCAGGGTATGTATATGGAGCAGCGTACAGAGGTTCTTCATTAGCTTCGACATAAATGAGGTTCCTTGGTAGGTTAATATCTCCTTCAGTAGCCCCATTTGGGCAAAGATCCCCACCAGCTCTTTGGCTATAGTTTTAGAGGCCGTGTTCCGCACGGGGACGGCTTCTGGGTAGTGAGTAGCATAGTCCAAAACAACAACTATATATTGGTGGCCCCGAGCCATCTTCTCCAGGGGTCCCACTACGTCCATGGCTATTTGCTCAAAGGGGACTTCTATGATGGGAAGGGGTACTAAAGGTGCCCTCAAGTGGGGACGGGGACTGTGCAGCTGACACTCCGGGCAGGAGGCACAGTACCTCTGCACTTCTTCATGTACTCCGGGCCAGAAGAATCGTCGTAGGACTCGTGCCAGGGTCTTCTCTATCCCCAAATGCCCCCCCAAAAAGATGACTATGAGCCAGACTTAATACAACGTTCTGGTGTTTTTGAGGTACTAGGATCTGCTGTACCTTCTGCCCCTGTACTGGTGCAACCCGGTATAAGAAATCCTTCTTCATTATGAAGTAGGGTCCTGGTCCCTGGGTTTTTCCTTCCGCGGGGACCCCATCTATTTCAGTCACCTCCTTCCTAATGTTGTCATACCTTGGGTCTTCTGCCTGGTCCCGTCCAAAGTTTCCTCTCCCGGGGCTAATCTGCCCAAGATCTAGGGGTCCAGTCTCTGTTGCCTCTACTGGTTCAGAAACATTAGGGTGGGGGTCAGACTCAGGTGCTTCTCCCTCCTGCGTGGCCTCCTTTTCAGCTGCACGAGTCCGCCTACCTACAAGAGCGACCCTCTGGCTTTGGGTCAGTATTTGGGTTCCCAAGGCCTTAGCTGCCCTTCTTTCCCTTTTTGTCTTTCTACCCTGTCTGGGAGTGGAGAACAAATCTGGGGATATTTCAGAGAAGATTGGGGGTTGACAGTCTGCTGTGGATGCCTCACCAATTTTAGGGTCCCCATCTTTCTCCAATCCCCCTACTGGGAGTAAGTTTCCAAACCCTGGGAAGTCCCTCCCTATGAGCACTGGGTATGGGAGTTTAGGGACTACACCTGCTGCCACCTCAGTAGTGTTCCCTTGGATCTCGATTTTTACTGGGACGGTGGGGTAGTAACTAACTGTCCCATGGACACATGTTATCCCCGTACGTTTAGCCTGCAGCAGCTGACTATGCTTCACGAGCTTCCCTGAGATAAGCGTGATAGCACTCCCCGAATCAACCAGTGCCGTGGTCCCTACCCCATTTAGTTTCACTGGTCTGGTATACATATGTGGGGTTAGTGAGACCCCCACAAGGTGGATTAGGGAGCATGGATCTGCCCAGTTCCCCAGGTTACACTGCATAGGCTCCTCAGCATTGGGACACTGTGCAGCTATGTGGCCCCACTCCCTGCAGGCATAACATCTGTATGGAGCCCTAGGCATTCCCCGGTCTCTTGGTTTGGGCAGTCTAACATCACGATCCTCTTCTCCCTCAGTGCTCCGACTCTTTGTGGCCTCTGATGGGCCTTCAGCCTCTCTCTTTTTCCACCTGGGCCCTCCTGGTGGCCCAGTCACCCGAACTTTAGGGCTTGGTGCTGCTAGTTTAACCCGGGGTGCCTCTTCCTTAACTGGTCGGGTCAGCTCCCTCGCTGTCCTTCGCCTCTCTACCAGGGCGACAACCTCGTCATAGATGGAGGGTTCGTTCTGGCTTACCCAGGCACGAAGGTCTGGTGGTAGTCCCCTCATGTATCGGTCGATGACCAGAACCGCTAGTATCTCTTCCGGACTCCGGGACTCTGTTTGCAACCACTTTCGTGCAAGATGGATGAGGTCATACAATTGGGACTGCGGGGTTTTGTCTTCCTGATACCTCCAACCGTGATACCGCTGGGCCTGCACTGCTGTCGTTACCCCAGATCTGGCCAGGATCTCTGCTTTCAGCTGGGGGTAGTCTGCCACAGCCTCTTCAGGCAGATCATGGTAGGCCTTCTGGGCCTCCCCACACAGGAATGGGGCAAGGATGCCAGACCACTGATCTCGAGGCCAGGCCTCCCGTAGGGCTGTCCTCTCAAAGGCCAGAAGGTATGCCTCTACATCATCCTCCCGTGTCATTTTCTGCAGCCAATGGCTGACCCGTATGAGCCGCGTCCCATCATGGCCGCGATTCAGCTCTGTAAGGGACTTTACCTGGTTTACCAGTTCCCGCAACATAGCTCGGTCTTGAGCAGCCTGGTCCATCAGCAGGCGATTAGTCTCTTGCTGCAGCCGCACTGCCTCTTGTTGGCCAGCTACCTGGACACGGGTAGCCTCCTGCTGGGCCACCGTAGCTTGTATCAGTGCCCATACTACGTCATCCATTGTGGTGAAAAAAAATAAACCCTCTTCCTTTTTTTTTTGTTTTTGTTGTTGTTGTTGTTGTTGTTATTTTTTTTAAATCACCCTCCTTCTTCCGCCGCGCTGTGCACCCCAAGATCCCACTTTTAACACCAGTGTGACAAAGTTCCTCCTCTATCTTGGTGGGTCCTGTGCTTATTGGCGGATTTTCTTGCTTCAGAGATTCACCATGTGGGTTGGGGAACAGCCCAGAGACCTTCCCCTCTAGAAGAACCCACAGTACAGGTCAATTGGGAGGTTTGGGGGGAACCCGGGCCCGCCCTCTACTCCGGGTTCCAGCCCAGGGCCCTGTGGACTGCAGCTGTCTATAGTGCCTCCTGTAACAGCTGCATGACAGCTACAACTCCCTGGGCTACTTCCCCATGGCCTCCTCCAAACACCTTCCTTATTCTCACCACAGGACCTTCCTCCTGGTGTCTGATAACGCTTGTGCTCCTCAGTCCTCCAGCAGCACACCCTCTCACTCTCAGCTCCTTGCGCCTCTTGCTCCCAGCTCCTCACACTCGCACCACAAACCCAAGTGAGCTCCTTTTTAAAACCCATGTGCCCTGATTAGCTTGCCTTAATTGATTCTAGAAGCTTCTTCTTAATTGGCTCCAGGTGTCCTAATTAGCTAGCCTGCCTGCCTTAACTGGTTCTAGCAGGTTCCTGATTACTCTAGTGCAGCCCCTGCTCTGGTCACTCAGGGAACAGAAAACTACTCATCCAGTGACCAGTATATTTGCCCTCTACGAGACTCCTGTACCCCACTGGTCTGGGTCTGTCACAGTGGTCACAGTCCATTCTTTAAAGGACAGATAGATATTTATATTTAAAGATCATAGGGGCCATTGGTATTCATAGGCAAATGTCCTGGCAATCTCCGAAGAGAAACCAGGGACTAAACAGACATGGAGAGAGAATTAATTTCTCATTCCCAAAGTAGGTCTTTTCAGAGCACTTTGGCAGGACAGGGTGAGACACCTATTTGGTAAATATAAACATAAGTCTATAGTCTTCTGAGCTGTCAAACTGGTACCTTCCCTGATTGCTAAAAATTTATTTAGAATGTAATAAATGTATATTATATCATACAAGAAAGAGAGCTATTACACACGTAACTTGATTGAACATTGCTGTGTATGTCAACAGATACCAGTGCATCCACTAGGATTTCCTGAACAAAGTCCTCCTAATTAGTTAAACAAAAAATGGTTTCCAAGGAGTTTTAGAGATTAAAATAGCAAACTCATCAGCTTCAAGAGATTTTTCAAGAACAACTTTTTTTCAACATTCAGATTCCTTTCAGCATCTGTACTAGCTGTTACTAGACTAAATAATAGAAAGTTCTGTAAGATACGTCTGCATTCTCATTTACAAAGCCCTCAGCATCATTCTGCCAGAGTAAAGATGTCTTAAAGTCAGTATAACTATAATTTATACCCACAGTCTTTTACACTGCAAGAGCAGCATTAAGGGGCCTTAATATGAATAAAAAAAACAGCAAACTATTTAGGAGCAGTTTTTCATGAATGCATAAAGCCTTTATTAACATATAACAGTATCGGCAACCTTTGGCACACAGCCCATCAGGGAAATCTGCTGACGGGCCCGGACAGTTTGTTTACCTGCAGCGTCCGAAGGTTTGGCCAATCGCAGCTTCCACTGGCCGCGGTTCGCCGTTCCAGGCCAATGGGGGCAGTGGGAAGCGGTGCGGGCCAAGGGAGGGCCAAAGCACGAGTGGAGTTGCAGCTAGCAAGGGATTTGAAGGGTAACAAGAAGGGTTTCTACAGGTATGTTGGCAACAAGAAGGTCAGGGAAAGCGTGGGACCCTTACTGAATGGGGGAGGCAACCTAGTGACAGATGATGTGGAAAAAGCTGAAGTGCTCGATGTTTTTTTGCCTCGGTCTTCACAAACAAGGTCAGCTGCCAGACTGCTGCACTCGGCTGCACAGTATGGGGTGGAGGTGAGCATCCCTCAGTGGTGAAAGAACAGATTAAGGACTATTTAGAAAAGCTGGACATGCACAAGTCTATGGGGCTGGATGCAATGTATCCGAGGGTGCTGAGGGAGTTGGCTGATGTGATTTTAGAGCCATTGGGCATTATCTTTGAAAACTCGTGGTGACTGGGGGCAGTCCCGGACGACTGGAAAAAGGCAAATATAGTGCCAATCATTAAAAAGGGAAGAAGGAAAATTCGGGGAACAATAGACCTGTCAGCCTCACCTCAGTCCCCGGAAAAATCATGGAGCAGATCCTTGAGGAATCCATTTTGAAGCACTTCGAGGAGAGGAACAGTCAACATGGATTCACCAAGAGCAAGTCATGCCTGACCAACATGATTGTCTTCTATGATGAGATAACTGGCTCTGTGGATATGGGGAAAGCGGTGGACGTGATATACCAGGGATTGGCAACCTTTGGCACGTGGCCCCAGTTTGTTTACCTGCTGCATCCGCAGGTTCGCTGCTCCAGGCCAATGGGGGCTGCGGGAAACGGCACGGGCCACGGGATGTGCTGGCCACCACTTCCCGCCATTCCCATTGGCCTGCAGTGGTGAACCGTGGCCAGTGACAGCTACGATCGGCCGAACCTGCGGATGCAGCAGGTAAACAAATGAGCCCGGCCCGCCAGGGTGCTTACCCTGGCGGGCCGCCTGCCAAAGGTTGCCGATCCCTGTGATATACCTTGACTTTAGCAACACTTTTGATATGGTCTCCTACAATATTCTTGCCAGCAAGTTAAAGAAATATGGATTGGATGAATGGACTATAAGGTGGATAGAAAGCTGGCTAGATTGTCGAGCTCAATGGGTAGTGATCAATGGCTCAATGTCTAGTTGGCAACCGGTATCAAGCAGAATGCCCCAAGGGTCAGTCCTAGGACCGGTTTTGTTCAACGTCTTCATTAATGATCTGGATGATGGGATGGATTGCACCTTCAGCAAGTTTGCGGATGACCCTAAGCTGGTGGGGAGGGAGAGGTAGATATGCTAGAGGCTAGTGATAGGGTCCAGTGTGACCTAGACAAATTGGAAGATTGGGCCAAAAGAAATCTGATAAGGTTCAACAAGGACAAGTGCAGCGTCTTGCACTTAGGATGGAAGAATCCTATGCACTGCTACAGACTAGGGCCCGACTGGCTAAGCGGCAGTTCTGCAGAAAAGGATCTGGGGATTACAGTGGGCGAGAAACTGGATATGAGTCAACAGTGTGCCCTTGTTGCCATGAAGACTAATGGCATATTGAGCTGCATTAGTAGGAGCATTGCCAACAGATCGAGGGAAGTGATTATTTCCCTCTATTCAGCACAGGTGAGGAAACATCTGTAATATTGCATCCAGTTTTGGGCCCCACCCACTACAGAAAGGATGTGGAAAAATTGGAGAAAGTCCAGGGGAGGGCAACAAAAATAATTAGGGGGCTGGGGCACATGACTTATGAGGAGAGGCTGAGGGAACTGGGCTTCTTTAGTCTGCAGAAGAGAAGAGTGAGGGGGCATTTGATAGCAGCCTTCAACTATCTGAAGGGGTGTTCCAAAGAGGATGGAGCTAGGCCATTCTCAGTGGTGTCAGATGACAGAACAAGTAGCAATAGTCTCAAGTTGCAGTGAGGGAAGTCTAGGTTGGATATTAGGAAAAACTATTTCACTAGGAGGGTGGTGAAGCCCTAGAATAGGTTACCTAAGGAGGTGGTGGAATCTCCATCATTAGAGGTTTTTAAGGCCCAACTTGAGAAAGCCCTGGCTGGGATGATTTAGTTGGGGTTGGTCCTGCTTTGAGCAGGGGGTTGGACTAGATGACCTCCTGAGGTCTCTTCCAACCCTAATCTTCTATGATTCTATGATATTGCATGTTACAACATAATACACCATATATTATTTATTCCCAGACACTTTTATCTTATAGGATTAGCACACACATTTCTGAAACAAGTAGACATTAAAAACGATTTTACTCTTTAATGGGGAACTGATATTTGCAAATAAATGGCTTACTTTTGGAAAAGGCTAATACACATTTATCTTACAGCACTATGACTGAAAATTAGCTTCTTGTTGTCTTGCACTATTTGGAGCATTGTAATTATGTTCTTTTAACTTGATTATCCTTCCCTTGTTGTTCTTTTCAGATGGCTTCATTTTGTTATTAGCATTCGCTGGCAGTGAAAATTTGCAAGATGTATTCCATTAGAACCTTCTGCTTTCAGGAAATCATAAGTTACTCAAAATTATCCTTTTCAGTTGCATGCTTGCTTTCATCCCAAATGGTTGGTTTGGTTTGAAGGGGTTTTTTTTTTTTAAAGAATGGGCACTTTTGTTTTAATAATGGAGGGGAAAATATACATATTTGCTATTTAAAAGGAATCTAAACATGTGTTTGTTTGTTTTTTGTTTGTTTGTTTGTTTTTTGACATAGCTCTGAATGCCATGAAACCTAGAACATTGCTTGTAATGCATAGTATCAGAGAAATTATAGATGGAAAATGTAGTCCACCAAGACAAGATTGCGCCCCTACCCTATATTTAAAAGGGTTTTGTCAAGTTCAATTTTAAACAAGAGATGGATGATCTATTTGCAGCAAATAAATGCATCCCGTTTTTCTGTTTTGAATTTTCTGTATAGAGACTTTAATTTGTATAAAGCTGTTCATTAGCTGAGATTGTTGGATGACTGTTTTATTATTTGGTTTTATTGTGGTAGTGTCTACAAGCCACCAAATCAAGGATGAAAAACCCACTGTACAAACATATTACAAAAAGTTAGTTCCTGGCCCACATACCTTGCAATCAAAATGTGAGTCAAGAGACAACAGCTAGATTCTACAAACAGATGTGGGAGTACATGGTAAGAGTGAGACAGATATGTGTATGGCCTTTGGGCTGGTCTACACTGGGGGGTATCGATCCAAGATACGTAACTTTAGCTACGCGAATAGCGTAGCTGAAGTCGAAGTATCTTGGATCGAATTACCTGGGGCCAGATGGCGCGGGATCGATGGCCGCGGCTCCCCCATCAACTGCGCTACCGCCGCTCGCTCTGGTGGAGTTCCGGAGTCGATGGTGAGCGCGTTCGGGGATCAATATATCGCATCTTAATGAGACGCAATATATCGAGCCTGGATAAATCGATTGCTACCTGCCGATACGGCGGGTAGTGAAGACGCACCCTTTGTCTTGAAGACCTTAATTTTCTGTGTTACTCAACAGACTTTTGTATTTAGGCATGAATTTGTGATTCATTTTATCATTCTGCACAACTCTTTCCAAGATCCTGCATATCCACAACACTAAATCCCCTGGAGATCATGGTTAGTCCTACAAGGAGAGCTCTATAGCTGCCTTTGCAGTCTGCAAAGCTCCTGGCACCAGTGGCTGGGGCTGGAAGCATTGTGTCTGCAGAGGACAGAGGGAAGCAGAATACCTCAGTGCACTGAGGATAGAAGTTTGTGGTGACCTATTTTCCTACATCCTCTGCAGCAAAGGTTAGTGATGTTTGCATTCATTCTGGTGGTGAGCATTAGGAAAAAGAAGTGCTTACTTTCCATAAGGATTCTCCCCAATATAGTGAGAAGGTGTCAATGGGGCTATTCGAAGGATTACTGCACGGTAATCAACAGCACTCCGAAATTCTGCTTCTCATTTTTTTTCTGTGACCTATTTCAACGCGGCATAGAAATTGTCACTTATCCCTTTAGCTCTTCTTGCTTTTCTGCGGGTGTGCAATTCATATGCAAACTTGGACATGGTTCTGCTGCTGTCTATTTCTGTGTGGGAAGTAATGTCATAGATGATGATGATAAGGTAACTCCATTTTGAAAGAAAGGATTTAGATTACTCTTTTTTTTCCCTTTCACATCCCACCTATAGTCTTAAGCAAAGCTGGGGCAAAATCTAGAATGTCAGAAATGTTTACTAAATGGGACAGAGTTTTGGTGTTTCCTAAAACAGAACCTGCACTTAAAAAATAATCTGTTTGAAAAGAATCCATTGGTCTGAGTGAAACTCTCTCTACAGAAAACAGGAAACACCAATGGGACCAGTAAAATATATAAAAATGAAATGAACTCTTTCAGTGCAGCCTCCATAGTGAAGGTAATTTTGATCTGTATAGTATGGGAGTCTGGATTTATGTTTTGATTAGGGCTATCAATTAATTGCAGTTAACACAAGTCAAAACAAATTAACTCAATTAAAGAAATTAACTGGGATTAATCACAGTTTTAAGCACAGGTCTAAACAATAATAGAATATCAATTTTAATGCATTATAAAAATTTTTTGGATGTTTTTCTACATTTTCAAATATATCGATTTTAATTACAGCACAGAATACAAAGTCTAGAGTGCTCACTTTATATTATTATTTTTATTACAAGTATTTGCACTGTAAAAATGATAAACAAAAGAAAATAGTATTTTTCAATTCTCCTCGTAGAAGTAGTGCAATTTCTTTATCGTGAAAATGCAACTTACAAATGTAGATATTTTTTTTTTACGTAACGGCACTCAAAAACAAAATAATGTAAAACGTTAGAGCCTACAAGCCCACTCAGTCCTACTTCTTGTTCAGCCAGTCACTAAGACAAACAAGGTTGTTTACATTTACAGGAGATAGTGCTGTAAGTGAAAATGAAACCACGTGTTCGTATGGCACAGGTAGCCTGTGGTGCAAGGTATTTACGTGCCAGTTATGCTAAGCGTCTTTTATTTATCATTTTTTACAGTGCAAAAATGTGTAATTAAAAATAATAATATAAAGCGAGCACTCTACACTTTGTATTCTGCATTATAATTGAAATAAATATATTTGAAAATGTAGAAAAACATCCAGAAATATTTATAATAAATTGATATTGGTATTCTATTATTGTTTAACAGTGTGATTAAAACTGCAATTAGTCACAATTAATTTTATTTAGTCTAGTGATTAATAGTGATTATTTTTTTTAATCTGTTGACAGTCCTAGTTTTTATATTTATTTGGTGCTGATTTCAGTGGTATAATTGGAAGAACTGTTTTTTTCCACTGCTATCCAAGTTATGTGTGTTATACATGATAGTTTGTGTATGTATAATACATGTGAGCTGTCTGATTATGTGTGGAAACCTATGATCTTACTTAGTACCATTATATATCATAAATATGGTATAAGAGAGAACAGAATCAGGCCCAGAGAACACGACTCTCCAACATTTGTTTGGTATCTGGAAAAAAGTTTGTGTTTGATTCTGCTTTTATCCCTCCCCCAAATGAACTGGAAAAGCATGTCCAAAGATTGGAACACCCTTATTTGAAGCATCAAAGGTAACCACTGTATATAGTATCAACTTCTGCATATTCCAATGAACGATGACCTATTTTGTGATATCTTGGTAGGACATATATTTTAATGATTCATGCACTAGCTACTTGGATTAGTGATAGAAGGGATTTTTGGTTTAAATCTTTATTATATTATTATAATATATATATTTATTATATTATTACTTGGCTAAACAGTGAAATCCTTGCTGATCTTAAATGCAAAAAAGAAGCTTACAAGAAGTGGAAGATTGGAGAAATGACCAGGGAGGAGTATAAAAATATTGCTCAGGCATGCAGGAGTGAAATCAGGAAGGCCAAATCGCACTTGGAGTTGCAGCTAGCAAGAGATGTTAAGAGTAACAAGAAGGGTTTCTTCAGGTATGTTAGCAACAAGAAGAAAGTCAAGGAAAGTGTGGGCCCCTTACTGAATGAGGGAGGCAACCTAGTGACCGAGGATGTGGAAAAAGCTAATGTACTCAATGATTTTTTTGCCTCTGTCTTCACGAACAAGGTCAGCTCCCAGACTGCTGCACTGGGCAGCACAGTATGGGGAGAAGGTGACCAGCCCTCTGTGGAGAAAGAAGTGGTTCGGGACTATTTAGAAAAACTGGACGTGCACAAGTCCATGGGGCCGGATGCGCTGCATCCGAGGGTGCTAAAGGAGTTGGCGGATGAGATTGCAGAGCCATTAGTCATTATTTTTGAAAACTCATGGCGATCGGGGGAGGTCCTGGATGACTGGAAAAAGGCTAATGTAGTGCCCATCTTTAAAAAAGGGAAGAAGGAAGATCCGGGGAACTACAGGCCAGTCAGCCTCACCTCAGTCCCTGGAAAAATCATGGAGCAGGTCCTCAAGGAATCAATTATGAAACTTAGAGGAGAGGAAAGTGATCAGGAACAGTGAGCATGGATTCACCAAGGGGAAGTCGTGCCTGACTAACCTAATTGCCTTCTATGATGAGATAACTGGCTCTGTGGATGAGGGGAAAGCAGTGGATGTGTTATTCCTTGACTTTAGCAAAGCTTTTGATACGGTCTCCCACAGTATTCTTGCCAGCAAGTTAAAGAAGTATGGGCTGGATGAATGGACTGTAAGGTGGATAGAAAGCTGGCTAGATCGTCGGACTCAACGGATAGTGATCAATGGCTCCATGTCTAGTTGGCATCCGGTTTCAAGAGGAGTGCCCCAAGGGTCGGTCCTGGGGCCAGTTTTGTTTAATATCTTTATTAATGATCTGGAGGATGGTGTGGACTGCACTCTCAGCAAGTTTGCAGATGACACTAAACTGGGAGGTGTGGTAGAGGGTAGGGATCAGATACAGAGGGACCTAGACAAATTAGAGGATTGGGCCAAAAAAAACCTGATGAGGTTCAACAAGGACAAGTGCAGAGTCCTGCACTTAGGACGGAAGAATCTCATGCACTGCTACAGACTAGGGACCGAATGGCTAGGTAGCAGTTCTGCAGAAAAGGACCTAGGGGTCACAGTGGACGAGAAGCTGGATATGAGTCAACAGTGTGCTCTTGTTGCCAAGAAGGCTAACGGCATTTTGGGCTGTATAAGTAGGGGCATTGCCAGCAGATCGAGGAACGTGATCGTTCCCCTTTATTCTACATTGGTGAGGCCTCATCTGGAGTACTGGGTCCAGTTTTGGGCCCCACACTACAAGAAGGATGTGGAAAAATTGGAAAGAGTCCAGCAGAGGGCAACAAAAATGATTAGGGGTCTGGAGCACATGACTTATGAGGAGAGGCTGAGGGAACTGGGATTGTTTAGTCTCCAGAAGAGAAGAATGAGGGGGGATTTGATAGCTGCTTTCAACTACCTGAGGGGGGGTTCCAAAGAGGATGGAGCTTGGCTGTTCTCAGTGGTGGCAGATGACAGAACAAGGAGCAATGGTCTCAAGGTGCAGTGGGGGAGGTCTAGGTTGGATATTAGGAAACACTATTTCACTAGGAGGGTGGTGAAGCACTGGAATGGGTTACCTAGGGAGGTGGTGGAGTCTCCTTCCTTGGAGGTTTTTAAGGCCCGGCTTGACAAAGCCCTGGCTGGGATGATTTAGTTGGGAATTGGTCCTGCTTTGAGCAGGGGGCTGGACTAGATGACCTCCTGAGGTCCCTTCCAACCCTGATATTCTATGATTCTATGATTATTGTTGTTGTTACTATTATTATTATTTTATTATTATTTAATATTTATTTTGTTTAAACAGTTTGAGGTAGTCTTTCTCATTTAGATTCTTAATAAGTAAGCTTAGTATTATTCCAAGACACTAGAAACCCTCTTTACTGCGTTTCATGACAGCAAGAGAGAAAATGTTTTCAGACAAAGGTGCCCAATTCTGAAACAAGCTGTTGAAGGGAAAAAATAGAGCCAAAGCGTCTGTCTTCGTAACATTCTGCAAAACCCATCTGTCTACCATAGCTTTCCCATCATAACCAAAGACCAGGGATTTCACTACAATATGATAAGAATACAGCAATTGCCATACCAATGTCTCATTCTTAACATTATCTTGACTAGTGCCTTGACTCTGACAGTGATCAGTGCCAAGTGCTTCATAGGAACAGCAAAAAGACAATAGTGGACAACTCTGGTATGCTCAACCCATAGGGTAAATTTCTTCATAGTTGCCATGAGTTAGTGTTTGTCTTATTCCTTATACCATTTTTCCTTGACTAATATAAATGTGACTATTATCATTAGCCATTTACATGTTCAATCCTTTTTTGAATTCTATTGAGCTCTTAGCCTCCATGATATTTTGTTGCAATAACTTCCAGAGGTCAATCATATATTATAATTAAAATATAGTTCTTTTTATCTTTCTAAATTTATTGCCATTTAGTTTCACCAAGTGTCCCTTCTTTATGTATTTTGTAAAATGATAAATGAAGAAGCCGATATCTCTCTTGAATCGGCTGTACCGGTCTGTATATATCTGTTGTGTCCCTCTTATTCATCACCTCTTCAACAAGACAGTCCCAGGGTTTTCAATCTCTTATCCTAATAATTTTCATTGCCTCTTTCTGCAACCCATAGATTGCTACGAATTTTTTTTTCACACAAATATAATTTTTGAAACTAAACACACCATCTCCCAGTGAAATGTTACCAGAAAATTAGGTAATCTAATCTTCATTCATGGGAAAACATATTTTTTATGACCTTTGCTGAGCTCTTCTTCAAATGTGCTAGGAACTGTGCCAAATCAAACTGATACCTTATGGAAGGTTAAGATAATTTCAGATAAGTATTCCATTCTTGTGTAGGTTCCCTTCTGCTTGCCCTTCCCCTCTGCTTGTTTCTAATATTTCACATTCTCCATAGTGGGGAGTCACAGCAGGTCTTATAACTTCTTCTGGGCTCATTGCCATCTTGAGAACTTGTGAATTTTAGGGCTTCCACAGGGTCAGAATCATGCAATACATTATTTATCTCCTTTAACCCAGGCAAAACCTGGAGTATGCAAGATGTGAAAACTCCAGATGGCCTAGCAGACCATGCCAGACTTGTTGAGTTACCACCAGAGATTTCACAGCATGTCAATAAAGACAGCAGCAGAATAGACCTTGGATCAAGGAGTGGAGAGGGTGAATGCTGGGAAGAATGGGGGAGAAAGAGAAGCAACAGAGTAAGATGAGAATGTTAGTGACTTAGCACCTTTACTACACTCATCCCTCTGAAATCTGAGTATTGTCACGATACTGTGTGAACACCTAGGTCCAGGGTAGATGCATAAGCCAAATAGCTGATTTATAATCAAAGGTAAAAAAAGAGAGGAGTAGGATCAGAAATCTCATTGGGAGAAGGAAAGATGAGGCACAGAAAGGAGAAACAATTTGGTTTGGAAAGAGGGAGAGGAAAACATGGTGTATGGATGAGGAGGGATGGTGACGATCTCTAAAAGTTCAAAGAAGCATTAATTGGAGGAGGAGGATTTTCCAGAGGAAACCTATAAGCTTTGTAAGGTTTCCCAGTCACAAGTAAAAGAGAACAGTGAAAATAACCAGATATGTTTAATATAAAGAAAATAACTTTTAATCAGTCTCTGTTAAAATAGCTGTTTCATATGTGCTATCACATGTATCAGAGATATGTTTTAATATGCATAGGCCCTGGTCCTGCAAACACTGACGCACATGTTTTAACTCTAATGGCATTATGCACATTCTTAAAATTACACACGTCTGTTAGCAGGTTTTAGGGCATGTTTTGTATTGGTTGGAACATAATTTTGTTTCAAATAGAACAAAACAGAAGTATATTAAGATAAAGCATCACTGCACAATCACTATGTCTGCACTACAAACTAGGGGTGTGATTTTCCTGCTCGTGAACACATACTTGTGCTAACTCTCATCAAGCTAGTGAGAGTATAAATAGCAGTGTAACTGCGGCAGCATAAGTACCAGCTGCTGAGGAATGGCTAAGCCGTGCTGAGTACGTACTGTTTTCAGGCAGGTCTGTAAGCCACACAGCTCAGCCGAACCTCTGCTGCTGCTACCAATGCTGTTATGGCTACGCTGCTATTCATGCTCACACTAGCACGATGACAGCTAGCACAAGTATGTGTACATGAGCAGGGGAATCACACCCCTAGCTTGTAATGTAAACATAGCCTAAAAGTGGGGCTTTGGGGAATGGTGTTCCAGCCTAGATTGTAAAGACAACTGAAATGTGCTTGAAGGCAAGAGGTGGAGGAGTCAGTGAAAGCAGGCTCTTCCCAACATGCCAAGAACTGTTTCTTCTGTGCCTTCCTCATATTGAGTAAAGTCACACCTAATGGTATTTCCTCCCAGGGGATATGGGGCAATAGATACAGACAATCTCCAGTACTACGAAGACTGATTCACTAGGAAACTTGTCACCAGGTGAGGCAAGCAAAAGGAGACTTTCCCCGAGGGCTGCAACTCTGAAAGTTTCACCACAGTCCTATGACCTGGAATGTCCAGCTTCATCCTGGTGATGGGAAAATAAAAGCAGGCTTCTCCCTACCAGAGCTAGGAGTCCCCCTTCGGGTATGAGTCCCCCTTCGGGTGGGAACTGAGGAAGGGAAGGATGGAGAAGGGCCTTTGTAGAAGACTAAACAGAGGGCAATTCGAGTTTTACAAGGAAATGGTTTTGTTTTGTTTTACCTGCCCCAGAATAAGAATTTCTCTGTTTTCTATCCCCAGGTTTTAAGGATATCCCCAGGTTTTAAAGATTAGTTACGAGGAGAGAGTCACATTAGGGAATATTGTCTGAGAGACAATATTGTCACTGTCTGATTTCCAGACCAGTGAATGTTTTTTCTACCATTGACATCAGTGGCAGATGAGCCACAACTCTACCTCGGGCCAGGACAGGTAAGAAGTGTCCCTTCCTGAAGGAGGGATGTTGATGTTTGTGGTGAGAAATCAGATGAGAAGAACCCAGCCCTGGGTGTGAGAGGTGACAGATGCCATGCCTAAATCAGTTGCATCTGGAGATACATTTAATTGTGTATAGATTTTACCATTGGAGTCTAGGTGCAAGGAGAGAGTAGCCAGGATAATACCAAAGCCAGGTTAATCACACACATTATCTCAAGTATTATTAGGAAATTTAAAAACAACAACCCATTTCCTGTGTTCTATTCATCGATTCGCTATTCATGATCCTGATTCCTGCAATTTGGGCAGTTTAAGGGCTGCAAGACCAGTGCCAGAATAAATATACATAATTTGAATTCCACAACACAAATTCGGAGCTGATCCTCCTTTGCAGCAGGCCTGAGTTTGTCCCTCTCTCTTTGTGATTCATCGCAAGCTGCAAAGCGCATTTACTTTCAGAGATAACTCACACCATCAGACAAGTAAACTGAGGATGAAACTGAAACAGAATTTTATAGTGCTTCTAAACATGACTGGACCATTCAATCATTGTCAAGTACAACAGTCTGAAGCTTAAGAGTAATACAGGAAAAACAAACAAAAACCTATGAAAGGGACTCTCTGAGTTGAAACCAGAACAAATATCAGATGAGAGAATAATGATTAAATAATTAGAAAAAAACTGCATCATGCAGATATTAATGACTTGAAATTTATCACAAGTAGTCATTTATGATTCTTGTGGCACTCTGCTTGTGACTCTTGCAACTTATTTAAGCATAAGAATTCTCAAACAACAGTGTATATCCAGTGATTTTCCTTCTGCTTTCTTTGGAGCTTGTGGTGTTTGAAAACATGTCTGCAGAAAATGAGACTGGATTATAGCTATTTTAACAATTAACCTTGTTGTTACATATAATTTACATTTTGGTGGTAGCAGAAATATAATTTTATATATTTTCCAGGGACCAACAGGATACACTTCATTTTTCATTCACTTCTATTTTATTATTTTATCATAACCAGTGAATATGTACATCATAGCAATAGCAAATACTTGTGGGGTGTATGGAGTTAAATTAATATTACAAGGGCATCTCAGAAGACGATGGTGTAAATGTCAAAGCAGTTCAGTTACTGAACTGAAGCATCATGAGTCATAAAACATTCAATTCTCCAGTGACAGTTATTGCCACAAATAATGCAGGCATAAAGGCAGGGCCAAAAGATGAAACCAGAATACTACTAGCACTTGAGGCCTTCTGTGCTTTCTTTTTTCCTCTCTTCACTTTCATCTTGCAGTGTCAATTCTCTTTTGCAAACATCCTTAAATCTGAGCCTAGGTTGGCTCATTAGCATTGGAGTTATCCACAAGTTTTCCGTACAGGAAATCCATTGGATGTGTCCATTGTCCATCCGGTGCAGATGACCAAGCCCACAGAGATATCTGTTTTTGAGAATAGTGATTATATTTAGAAATTTTGCTTTCTCGAGTACTTCAGTTTCAGGAACTGGGGTTTCCCATTTGTTTAGAATACGGCAAAGACAGCAGGTGTGGAAGGTAATTAGCCTCTTCTCAGACCAGCTGTTGGTAGTCCAAGTCTCACTACCATAAACAGAATGCTCAAAACTCATGTCTGGTTAAACCCATATCTTGGGGTTCAATGTCATTTTCCTGTTATCACACACACACTTGGTCAGTTGGCTGAATCATAGAATCGTAGGACTGGAAGGGACTTTGAGAGGTCATCTAATTCAGGCCCCTGCACTCATGGCAGAACTAAGTATTACCTAGACCGTCCCTGACAGGTGTTTGTCTAACTTGCTCTTAAAAATTTCAATGACAGAGTTTCCACAACCTCCCAAGGCAATTTATTCCAGTGCTTAACCACCCTGACAGGTAGGAAGTTTTACCTAATAACCAACCGAATCCACCTTTGCTGCAATTTAGGTCCATTGCTTCTTGTCCTATCTTCAGTGGTTAAGGAAAACATTTTTTCTCCCTCCTCTTTGTAACAACCTTTTGTGAACTTGAAAACTGTTATCATGTCCCCTCTCAATCTTCTCTTCCTCGGACTAAACAAACCCAAATTTTTCAGTCTTCCCTCATAGGTCATGTCTTCTAGACCTTTAATCATTTTTGTTTTTCTTCTCTGGATTTCTCCAATTTGTCCACATCTTTCCTGAAATGTGGCACCCAGAACTGGACACAATACTCCAGTTGAGGCCTAATCAGCATGTAGTAGAGTGGAAGAATTACTTCCCGTGTCTTGCTTACAACACTCCTGCTAATACATCCCAGAAGATGTTTGCTTTTTTTGAAAGAGTGTTACACTGTTGACTCATATTTAGGTTGTGATCCACTATGACCCCCAGATCCCTGCAGTACTCCTTCCTAGGCAGTCATTTCCCATTTTCTCTGTATGCAACTGATTATTCCTTCCTAAGTGGAGTACTTTGCATTTGTACTTATTGAATTTCATCCTATTTATTTCAGACCATTTCTCCAGTTTGTCCAGAGCATTTTGAATTTTAATCCTATCCTCCAAAGCATTTGCAACTGATCTCAGCATGTTATCATCCACAAACTTTATAACTGTATTCTCTGTGCCAATGTGGTGGTTGTCTTTCCTATGTGAGAATTAAGATTGTCATCCAAAGATAAGCTGTCCGATATATTTGATCCTAGATAGAAGTACTTGTGCACAGCTTCTAGTATGATGCTTGCTAATAAAACTTCTGGTACAGTCAACACATTCTGAGCCATAATCATTGTCTTCTTTAGGCTGATGGTTAGTCCAAATTCTTCACAAGCTAACACAAAGCTATTGCAAAGTTGCTGGAGCTCCTTTTCATTGCGTGTGGTGAGCATTGAGTCATCAGTGAAAAGAAGTTCTCTTAGCAGCAGCTGTTTGACTTTGCTTTTTGCTCTTAAATCTGCATTGCTGGAAAGTTTTCCATCTGATCTTGTATGAAGATGCACAGCCTCAGTGCCAGATGAGAAAGCATAATGAGGCAGCAGAGAGAAGAATATAACAGAGTGCCAAAACTCCTCCAATGTTTGACAGCACTGTGGTTTTCTAACCTGTCAGATTGATCATAATCATACTAAACTGTAGTCTTCATTCCATCATAGAAGGATCAGATCATAGTGAGGAGGATGAGAGGGCAGCCAATTCTCTCTAGCAATTGGAAAAAAGGCCATTTCTGCAGACCAAGTAAAAAGCCTCTGTAAAATCTTTGAAAGCTAGGTAGAGAGCTTTTCCTTGTTCTTGAAACTTTTCTTGAAGTTGCCTTAGTGCAAAGTCCATATTGATAATTGATTCAAAAGCATAGAGGTTATGCTGACTCTAATCTGGATATACACATTCTGTCTTGCAGTCTTTTAAGGGCTGGTCCACACTACCCGCCTGATTCGGTGGGTAGAGATCGATCTTCTGGGATCGATTTATCGTGTCTCATCTGGACGCGATAGATCGATCCCAGAAGCGCTCCCCCGTCGACTGCGGAACTCCTGCTCGCCGAGAGGAAGAAGCACTGTCAACGGGGGAGCCTGCCTGCGCCGCGTGGACCCGAAGTAAGTAAATTTAGTTCGATCTAGGAAACGTCGACTTCAGCTACGCTATTCTCGTAGCTGAAGTTGCGTTTCCTAGATCGATCCCCCGCCCCAGTGTGGACCTGCCCTTAGATGACCTATGTGAATGTCTTGCCTGCAGCACTAATACAGAGACCTCTGGAGTTCTCTTTTGTTTTTACAAAATATTATTATGATTGCATCCTTCATGTCTTCTGGTATCTCTTCTTCCCTCCAGGAGACCAGCAAGACATTGTGCAGATACTTAAGCACAACCTGTCCTCCTTGTTTTAGTCCTTTGGCTGGAATTCCATCTTTTTATATAGCTTTTCCTAGTGCTTGGGAGGTGATTGTCTTTGCCTTTTCAAGCTCATTTTATAGACTGTTGTATATCAATCTCTTTGATAGTCTGGAACCTGGGGATCCCATGTAGTGCTGCTTCAGAAACAGTGGTTTCACTTGAACAGAACTAGTGTTACAATCAGAGTTACATCTGTTTGCTCGTGTTGATGATGTCTCCATTAAGAGATTTGAGGGCAGTCTTCTTGGCAGAAGGACCTATTGCACTCTTGATTCCATCATACATCTTTTATATCTCCATTCTCAAAGGACATTTGTGTCTTCTCGTACAGATCCAGCCAGTATAATTGGGTACCTTGCCTTGCTGTTCATCGCAATGAACTCTTGGCCAATATGAAGGTAACATACGTCTTAGGAGAGGGGTTCATGATGTGGTGGAGATAGGCCAGGGATCGGCAACCTTTGGCATGTGGCCCACCAGGGTAAGCACCCTGGCGGGCCGGGCCGGTTTGTCTACCTGCCACGTCCACAGCTGATTGCAGCTCCCAATGGCCGCAGTTCACCACTCCAGGCCAATGGGGGCTGCAGGAAGCGGCGCAGGCCAAGGGATGTGCTGGCTGCTGCTTCCTGCAGTCCCCATTGGCCTGGAGCAGCGAACTGCGGCCAGTGGGAGCTGCAATCGGCCGAACCTGTGGATGCGGCGGGTAAACAAACTGGCCCGGCCCGCCAGCGTGCTTACCCTGGTGAGCCACGTGCCAAAGGTTGCTGATCCCTGAGATAGGCTGTGTGTTTTGCTGCAATAACTGTAAGCATTTCTTCAGAATATGCTGCAAACCCAGTCTCTCTTGTAGTCATTTTTACCAAAAGCTAAGGTTGCAACTACACTTATATTCATTCTGAGTGTATTCCATGTTGTGTCAGCATTCAGGAGAGATGCAATCAAAAACATAGTTTCCCTGAAAGTCACAGTGAATTGGAGACCCCTTCATTGGTCTCTTGTGTTGTTGATGTTAATTTGTGAGCAACAGTTTTGTTTGGTATGATGGAATTTCATAGGGAAAGCCTTATTTTGCAGCATATAAGTGCATGGTCTGTATCACAGTCTGCACTGTGAAAATGGCCATCAGGAAGAACATCCTGGAGGTGTTATCTATGTGTGTGTCATGGGGTGCCTTTCTCATCGCTGGAGCACCTCCTTCTGGCCACATCTAGGGATTAGCTCTGCCAGGTCTACACCCCTTCCTGTGGTTGCACTCCATCATTCTCTCTATATCTCACTCCCTCGGATCTCGGTAGCTCTCGTTTCGTGGCTTGGCCCTCCAGCCACGCCATGATAGTCCTCCCCTTCCGGGATATCAAAGTGTCTTGGGACCTATTGTCCCAGGCAGTCTTCCCATTCACTACCCCTTAACAGTGCCACTTCCCCAATAGTTGGTGTGTGGAGGCCTGCCCTCCACACTGGGTTCCAGCCCAGGGACCCTACAACAAGGAGTCACGGTCTGCACAGTCCTGAACCTCAAAGCTGTAACCCTGGGCTATTTCCTACCTCGCCTTCTTTCACCCTGAGATGGACTGCAGCCTCGCTCTCTGCAGCACCCAGCTACTGGGCTTTATACAGTCCCCTCCTGTTCCTGTCCAGCTGAGCCTTGTCGCTAATTAGTCCTTTCTCCCAGGCTCCTTCTCCAGGTGCTGGTTAGGTGGCTAATTGGCCCATCTGGCCACCTTAATCCCTTCAGGCCTTATGTGGGGTGGACGCCTCATCACAAGGTGACAGTTAAATGCAGTTGGTGCCAGTGTCCAGATCTGGGTTGTCTTTGGAGATCTTTCGGCGATGATCGCCTTGGAAGTAGGTGTTGATAATACACAATCTTTAGTGGGTCCAGAGCTTTAGTAGTCTTTGCCCACTACCTTTTATTTTTCCACTCCATGGTGGCCAGTGCATAGCAGCCCATCTCTTGAACTGAGAGAACTCTAGTGTCAAAGTAGATAGAGTAGCTTGCCCAGTTGTAGCTTACTAATGACACTGTCAAGTTGCTGATAGAATAAGTCCTTCTCTTCCGAAATGAAGGAAAGTTTTGGGGCAAATGTACTGATGATCTTGGCAAAGCCACCCATGGTGCATATTCTTAGTGATATGATACATTCAGATTTTGTAACCAGACATTTGATCCTAGGTGGTAATGAGTTTTTGACCGCAAAACCCACTCTGTCTTCATGGTGGGTTTGTTTGCTTTTTCTATGCCAGAAAAAGGTGTAGTGCAGCTCAGATACAGAGCCTGTGTCTGGCACCAGAGACAGTGGCTATGTTGATGTTAACAGCTCTCAGTCAATAATGACAGACTTTCTAGGGGCCTTGTCATCCTCCAGATTGTTAGCTATACCAGTGCACATTGTTCTCACATTCCAACAAGCAAGTTTGAAGAGGGCGACTGTGGTACCTGAATCTTCAGCATGTACATCTAGGCAGGGGAAAAAATGGTGGCAGAGGCTTGCCTTAGAACCAAAGCCCCCCTTTCAGCATTATCGACTAGGCCCAAAGGCTTGGTGACCAAGATGTTTGGAAATCAGCACAGCAGAAGGGCAGAGCTGAGCAGCAGAGACAACCACCTAATGTTTCCTTCACAGCAGATTTGGGTTAGGATTTGCTCCCCTAATCTTTGTTCAGCTGAGAACTAGATGGAAGGCAGCAGTGACATATGGAGTCTCTCCTTTGTGGACATTGTTTTTCAATCCATTGGGGATATGGCATACCCCCCTACCTCAGTGTGTGGTTGGGTTTCCGATTTAGTCACCAAGCACCCAACCTCCACTGGGTTATATGGTACCAGTGTCAGGTCTTACCTGCCTGACCTGACCATAAGTTAATATTAATAATAATAAAGACAGATGCAAATAATTTCACAAATGAAAACTACTAACCAATTAATTCTTATCACCTCCCTATGTGGACAGTACAGTACCTCCTGTTGTTTTTAGCTTATAGATAGTGAAATTGAGGCAGACAGGTTATGTGAATTTCCCAAGGCCAGAGGGAATCCATATCGGAGCCAAGACTAGAACTCATGAATTCATTGTTCCCCCTCCAGTATTTGGGGTCTTAAACCGCACCTTTAAATTATGCTTTGTGACAATTCTTTAGATGAAGTGCCATTTTGTGTCACAGTGTGAAAATAAATGTATAATGTTTTATCCCATTTAAAATAATTAACCGAAGTTTTACCCTATTGTACTCTGAGAGCAATTCAAAATGAGAAAATATGTAGAAGGCAATATTCTCCTGAGGCAAACTGTGCAAAATGAAAAGGAGAGTGGATTATAAATTACATTGGTATCATTTTGATAAATGATTTGATTATGAGAAATGATCATTTGAACTAGATTATATACTAGAATCTTAGAACTAGCTACTGCTCTCAGATATATGGGTGCAATTGTCACTGCTGTGAGTGGGAAATTTGGCCCTTAGGGCTGTGCAGATAGATATAATTTCATTTTGTAGAGGATTTTGATATTTCCACAAAGGAAATGGAGTCCTGACTCAGGGGCAGTCCACCTCAGAGACATGGAGCTGGAAGCCCTGGGAGACTGAGGCTAGGTCTACACTAGGGGGTGGGGTCGACCTAAGATACACAACTTCAGCTACGCTATTCGCGTAGCTGAAGTCGGCATATCTTAGGTCGATTTTCCTGGCTGTGAGGACAGCGGCGAGTCAACCGCTGCCGCTCCCCGTCAACTCCGCTTCCGCCTCTCACCGCGGTGGAGTTCCGGAGTCAATGGCAGAGAGATCGGGGATCGATTTTATCGTGTCTACACTAGACGCGATAAATCGATCCCCGATAGATCGATCATTACCTGCCGATCTGGCGGGTAGTGTAGACGTACCCTGGGCTGCTAAGGAGCCATGAGCTTTGGGAGCTGGCAGTTCCAGGCTCTTGACTCCACACCATGTCCCTTGGTGGGTTGAAGGGGAGCAGAGAGCCTGCAAGCCCTGGAAGAGCCAGGAGCAGGGGCATGCACAAGGGGGAAGGTCAAGCAGGGGCACATGCCCCCCCCCCCAATAATTGGCGGGGGCGCAGAACTCCTCCAGGGGCTGCGGCAGGGGCACAGAACATTTTTTACACAACTATTGTACATTGACCCCTTACAGGGGCAACAGACCTCCAATATCTGTCCTGGAGAGGGCTGGACAGTGCAGAATGCACATTTCTGGGAGAAAATTTGGGACTAGAAGTATGTCGGGGTCACCCTGCCAGCAGTTAACTAGGCTGCGGAAAGCCAGAGTGTGGCTGGTGTGCTGCTAGGGTCACAGTTGCTGGACCATGGCTGAAGCTATACACAGTCACTGAAGGTGGCTGGCTGATTGTGAACAATCCAAGTTGGAAGCTACAACAGCAAAGCATTGCAAGGCATCCAAGGTGGCAGGGCAGGTGGTGACATAGCCCCTCGCTGGTCTGGATTGCACCCTGGAATGTCATAATGGGTCAGGACGGTTTCAGTGAGTTCATGAGTTATGCAGAACCATTGATCAAAACCACTATGTAAAGGCAGGGTGCAGCCACCTCTATAGCCTAAAGGTGACAGTAGTGCTTATGGAATGGCTACAGTGTCTGTGCAACTGCTTCATGTGCTGACTATGGGCTGGGGGAGGATTACATCTGACTAATTGCCATGTAGGTGTCACTTACAAAGCCTGTATACTTGGCGTGTGCACAGAAAACAAGAAATTTTCACCTTCCACCCTGAATTCAATGGGAGTTTTGCTTGAGTAAGGACTGCAGGTTTTGGCCTGATATATTTTGAAGCATACTGACTACAAATGCTTAAAATATAAAGTAAAGGGGTATTATTTATCTTTGTGCTTTCCATATATTTTTGGTATCCTTTATCATTTGTATTACTGAAGAGCCAAGTGGACCTAACCCAATCAAAGCTCTTGTATGCTGAGCACTGTACAAATTAATGCATATGATTATTATGGTTATAATACTATTCACAACTCCCTTGTACATTATTTTCTAGCTTTGATATTTTTTTTAATAATTATCTTTCCATTCTCACTTGTTCTGGGTACACATGCAATTGAGTGATATCAGGATTAGGAGGTAATCACTCCTTCCTTGTCTCTATTATTCTTTTTACTCTGTGTTAGTTTGTTTGGTTGTCTTTTGAATTCATGACACTGTGCATTTTTGCTTAATCTTGTATTCTCTGTTAGGTTGTTAGAGTGGTTATAAATGTCTTTAATGTTGTTTCCCTGTGCTATGGTTCATGTCTCCTTGGTATGATGCATGTCTGATATTGCTCTGTGTACCCTTTTTTGTGTTTGTTTCAACAAATTATTTACTGTAACACATAAGTCCTCCATTCTCTCTATAGAAGTAATATTTTTAAATGTCCTTACCAAAATCCTCTCTGCTTTGATTCTGCTTTCTTAGAAGGGGAAGACCTTGAGATAACAAAGGTTAAGGCAAGACATTTTTGGACCTTAAGCCTAGGGAAGAAACTAGGTGGTACATGACTGAATATTTTTTGCACTTATGAAGCCACAGACAATGATAGCCAGTCTCTTCCACTTGCAATTAATATGCCAGCATAAAAATAAGCTGAAAACATCAGTTGCGGTGGACAATGTTTGTGTTAGCAAACACAGAAAGATTAAAGACAATATAGACAAGAATGGATTTTACAAGTTTGTAAGTTAGAAAGACACTTTCCCTAGACATCAAATCCACTTTTCAAAATACAAAGTGAAATCCATGAAAACACCTTGATTATTCATTTCTGCCTTTAGGGATCAACAAATATCTCCTGCTGCAAGCGGTGACAATAAATCTTTAAGGCAATAAAAGTGACGAAAATTAGTATGAAAATTGTATTAAGGTTTTACAGAGATAACCAATAGACTCATATTGCTGTATCTGAGCCAAGAAATATGCTACAAAGATAAAGAGTTGTCATCAGTAATAGGTTATTTCTAGGGGACTCGTTAGTTCAGGGGATTGGTAATGGGATATCGATTTTCTCATATTGAGGTCATTAGTTTTCCTCCCCCGGATCTCTCTCCTGCAGGTATATCCATGGGAGGGGGAAACCTAGCACCTCCCAACTTCCCAACCTTTTTAAAATTTATTTTTATTGAGAAAATAAATTCACTAGAGTCTATGTGTAAGGAAGGAAATAAGAGGTTGATCCTGCACCCACTAAAGCCAATGGGATTTTGCTATTTATTTTCAGTGGCTGCAAGATGAGACTCTAAATGGTCCCAATTAGGTTATGTGGTTCACACCATAAATCCAGTGGATTTTATTCCCTTGGTTATGGCTGCCTCACATCACCCTCTTTAAATTGGGATCCCTATCATGTGAGGGAGAAGCACAGAAAAATAATGCAGTCTGATCACTTCACATCTCCGTCCAACTCACCCTCTTCTCCCTTAGCCTGCTACTTCACTTCCATAGATGAACTCATGGAGCACAATTCATAGGTTGAGGAGAATGGGGCATAGCTTTGAAGGCAGCTCAATCTCTTTTCTGCACTGGAGAGGGAGAGCCATATATGGAGAGGCACCTCCATGATCAGAGCTCTAGGGCCCTTTCACTTCCATTGGAAGGATGATTCTCTGGTTAGGGCAAGGAGTTGGGAGACCAGGGTTCAATTACCACCTCTGCTAAAGATTTCCTGTGTGGCCTCGGGCAAGCCTCTCTATTTCTCAGTTCCTAATCTGAAAAAAGAGGGTATTAGTACTCCATTACTTCCCAGGAGTGTTTTGAAGATAAATATGTTAAATATTGGGAGGCACTCAGATACTATCATGATGACGAGCATATAAGTACCTTAGAGCAGGGGTCCGCAGGTTCGGCCAATCGTGGCTCCCACTGGCTGCGGTTCGCCGCTCCAGGCCAATGGGGGTGGCGGGAAGTGGCATGGGCCGAGGGATGTGCTGGCCGCGGCTTCCCACCACACCCATTGGCCTGGAGCGGTGAACTGCAGCCAGTGGGAGCTGCGATCGGCCGAACCTGCGGACGCGGCAGGTAAAGAAACCGGCCCGGCCTGCCAGGGTGCTTACCCTGGCGAGCCGTGTGGCAAAGGTTGCCGATCCCTGAACTAAGCATTAAATACATATATATTTTTAAAAATCAGTATAGAAGTGTTTCTTTGGGATAAAATGTTCCATAAACCAATTTATATCAAACTAACATGGAGGGAAGTAGGTACCTCATCCCAAATCCCGGTCAGACACTAGGAAAAATAGATACACATACAACACACAGGAGAAGAGGATAACATTGAGCAGGGAAGGAGACACGTTCCATATTATTTCTTCAGATTATCCTTTTTGCTATAAAAAGACATTTCTGCAAGATACCACATCACAGAGACTATATAAACTGGACACAATTAGTGTTATTTAAAAGGACTATGGAGTGGAGGGAGACTTCCTGGGGTATGATTTTAGTCAGACACAGTAGATAAAATTGTTCTGACTGCAATAGAAGCTAGTGTGAAAGCACAGTTTAGATGGCTAATATTCCTCCTTATCATTTTACAGACTTTCTGGGGGAGAATAAATTGGCAAGCAAAATAGCTTTTTGCAATTCAATAGGAAAATGAGGAGAAAATGAGGCTTCATTTTGTGCTTTACAAACTGAGATTAACAGGTATATGAGTATTAAGCAATGTACTACTAAATATAAAAATCAATGTATAACTTTTCTGATGCTTCAAATTAGGGAAATTACATGTGACAGTCTGGAGTGGGGCATTAATGGTGAATTTCATGAAGGGCAAAGCACTCAGACAAAGTACTTTGCCAGCTGAGAAGGCACTGGTTGCACGGGAGCTGGGTGCAGCACAGGGAAGCTGACTGCAAGCCAAAGGAAGTTTTTGACGAAGCAGGTGGTCAGCAGGCTGCTGCAGGAACTGGAGAACCTTGTGTAGAGAGCAGGCTATGAATGTCAGATACTGTAACTAGATTCAGATATGTGAAGAACTATTGGGGAAGTAGCAGAGAGTGGCCAGGGGCCCTGCAGCCAGAAGGCAGGGCAGAGAGGGCCCCAAAGAGAACTCTCGTGACATAATGCCAGTGACTAGCTCAGGATCTTAAAGGAATAAAAACCAAGATGAAGGCTATTGCAGCCGAAGTGCCCTCGTCACTGGGGATTATTATGGGAAGTGCTCAGTGTGCTCAGACTGGGTGTTGGGCCCATGAGAATGGACTATTGTCTTTGTAAAGGACACTATATATAGCCAGGGACTGTGGAGGGAGAGGGGCCTAGTTACCTAGCTACCATTTCAGTTGGAGCAGTGAGCTGGAGCAGCATAGCAAGTGCCATCACAGTAGCAGGGGGAATAGCCTCCAATGAGACATATCACAGACTGGTCCACGTCAGGAAACTTCCTATTTGCCTTTAATACAGGAATGGATGGAGAGGGCACCAAGCCCTCTGTTGGACATCTTTCTGGGGGGCAGGCTAAGAACCACTGTTTTCTCTGGAATTGTAACTGTTTAAGCCATATACTTAGGGTGTTTTCAACCTTTCCTTTAGCCCTGTCACAGACAGCTTATTGGGACCCAGCAGGGATAGAGCCTTCGGCCCTTGCCTCTGAGTTGCGGTACACCTGGCACGCTATGGACTATCATTAGGGTGACCATATTTCCCAAAGGGAAAATGGCGCACCCCCAGATGCTCACACAAGCCCCCCCCCCACACACACACACACTCACAAGGCTATTGCCCGGTTGCTGGAACCCAGAGCAGTTTATGCTGCTACACCCCACCCCCTCAGCTCTACCACCCCCCCTGTACGGGGATGGCATCTCTGCTCACCCTCCTGCACATTCCTCTGCACCCCACTTTTTTGACAAAAGTGGGCATTTGTTCCATCTGCTCTTGCCAACTGATCAAGTCAGCAAAAAAAATTACAAAAAAAGTTGGGACGGATGGGTCAGGGCTTAAAAAGGGGACTGTCCTGGCCAAAACGGGACATGTGGTCTCGCTAACTATCATAGGAGGCTTGGCATACCACAGTAATGTGCAACCATAATATTTATACTTTATTTAGAATACTGAACCACACAGTGCCCATTGAAGTCAATGGAAATACTCCCATTGACTTGGACCAGGTCAAGTTTCACTAGAGTCTGTGAAAAAAAATAATTTTCCCTTTTGTTTTGGCTCGTACTTGATTCAGAGAGGAAGGTAGTATACATCTGTGATGGGAGAGCTGCCATAGCATGGCTCCTGAGGGAGCCTTGCTGCCAGGTTAGCTGAGAGCAGAACAGATGGGCTGGCGCACTACACTGATGACCTGGGACCCAATGAGGTGGGGTGTAAACTCTTTTTGACTTTGGATGGTTGGTCTACATGGAACTTAGGGACATACATTCTCCCTGTGACCCCAAAATTCCATCCTCCCCCAAAGGGATGGGAGCATATGTCTTGCTTGTGAAAACTTGAAAGTCTTCTGATTCTTTTTTTCTACAAGGCAAGGAAATAGAGGCCCAGATTTGTAGAGCTGTTTTGTGTTTGTACAGCACCAAGCATAATGTGGTCCTGATCCATTACTAGGGCTACAATAACATTATTATTAATAATAATAATGAAGCTATTGAGGTGCCTAAAGATGCAGTGGAATTTTCATAAAGCACCTAAGTACCTAACTTCCACTGAAAGCAATGGGAGTCATACATCTACGGCCTTGTCTACACTACTGGGGTAAGTTGACCTAAGTTTCGCTACTCCAGCTACGCGAATAACATAACTGGAGTCGACGTAGCTTACGTCAACTTACTGCAGTGCTTATACTGTGCTGCATCAACGGGAGACACGCTCCGGTCAAATTACCTTACGCCTCTCGTTCCAGTGGAGTACCAGAGTTGACCAGAGAGTGCTCTAGGTCTTCACTAGCCCCGCTGCATCGATCGCAGCAACATCGATTCCCGATAAGTGTAGACAAGGACTAGATTATTTTGAAAATCCCATTAAGCCTTTCTGCATCTTTAGGTGCCAAATACCTTTAAGAATCTGATTGATAGGCTCCAGTATCTGGTTAATATTCTTCAAGCACTGGTAAACTAGTATAATGACTAAGGAGCCCCATTGGCTTAAAGCCAGTAAACTCTCCTACATTTCAGTTACCTTAATTATTTGATCCATCTTTGTTGTTCAAACAGCAGCACCTCAGGTTTCATACGTTAGATGGGTGAAGCTATGTGAATGAAAGAAATCACCTTTAAAGTCCCTATTTACTGTATAGGCTACATGAGTTCTCAATTCAGATGCAGAATTTTCAATCAGTCACTGAGTTCTTTCATTCTCTCTCTCTCTCTCTCTCTCTCTCTCTGAGGTTGTGGGTCAGAGCCTCAGATGGTGTACATTAGTGGTGCCCAACGTTATTACACAGGAGGGCCACATAAACCTAAGCACAAATTGTGTGGGCCAAATAGATTCTACATATTTTAATAAGATTTAAAGTCACCTGTATTGAATTATATTTTAAGTTCAGCTTGTTTCGTATGATTTAGATCGGTTGTTTCTATGTACAGTATTGTCTATTTACACCCTTGTGTAAACTAAAATGATGTAAACATGGTGACAAAATGCTAATGAATCAGCTGTTAGTGTATTGTGTTGAAGCAGGCGTAGGCCTTATGAAATGCTCTGGTGGGCTGTGTATGGGCCATAGGTTAGGCACCTCACTGTACTTCAGCACAGCTACTCTGACGTCAATACAGCTAAGTTACACCAGCTGAGGGACTGGGCTTTTATACTTGTCTTTCCTTATTGTTTTTTCTTAACCTGATATAAATTGCTGACAAAAACCAAAACAATTTTTTTTTCATATGCAAAATATTAGTGTCCTATACGCTACCTCTGCATCACATGTAGAGGCACTTCAAGTTCATTTCCTGAGCAAACGACATTAGCTTTAATTAAATATCAACAGCACAAAATGTATTATCGCAACGCCTTAATAGAAGATAACATTAAGCCATGTTTATTTTCTTTTTAAAGGTACATTTACATTAATCAGATAGCAACAGTGTGTTGCTACATAAGCACTAATCAACAATGTCTTGGAGTATATGAGGCAAATAATGGCTGCAGTTCTCTCACTAATGCCAAGTACTACACTGAGTGTCTCTGATTTTATTGAGTACCAAAGTGCTTGACATTAATTGTCACTATCAGAGTCAGAGTCAGAGTCAGAGGTAATAATTGTTACACTGGATTTGTGTCTTTTTTGTCTTTTGGCTAAAAATGTTGAAAAGAAGAAAACTTAGCGAAGAAGAACCCAATTATTTTTAGCAGCTCACATTCATGTCTGATAACATTGCATGATGTAGATAATGTTCTGGAAAGTGAGCATACTATGTTGAGCAGAATGGACTCTGATTAACTCAGTAGTTAGTTCCAAAGCTGTATATTTGTTTTTCTAAAAACTATTAATACAGGATCATGAGTTTCTTTTGTTATTTTTATTCACTTTTTACAGTAAGATAGAAGACCAACCTATACATATTTCTGGACTGGATCTGATGGCTTTGCCAATGAACTGTTATCCTGTGGGTTTGAAATTCATCAGCACATAATCTCCAAACATGAAAGCTGAATGTAATAGCAGTTGTGTTGTGACATGTGTTCATTGGGTGAGTCAGTTCATAAAGTGTCTGTTTCATTTGTCACATGTTGATTTTTGCCCTTATCCAATCCAAATACAGCAACACCAAGTAAGTTGCTACAAATCTGTTCACTTAGTCATTCAGACCCTTATGTCTCCCTATCATACTGTTTAGGGTGGAAGTGAAGAAAATCACAGAAAAAGCCATGAAAGGAAAACTCTGAGAGGAATGGCAATTATACTGGATATTCTTCCTAACCCCATTTATACCGCCACTCTGCCACCTCTGCAGAACATGCACATGACAAAAGAGGTGTGGCCAGGGGATGGAATCAGGAAATAGCTGTTCTCTGTATCATTATTTCATATAAATAGAGGCTAAAGTCCATGTAAAATTTTCAAATTAATTAGTGCTGTTAGCAACACTCCATGTTCCCTTGTGACTTCTGTCAGGGAGATCACAAAACAGAAGTACTAGACAGCAGCCAATAGCAGTACAGCTGGGCCTGGTCTTGCTGCTATTGCTGAAGAACGGAACCTGGAAAGAAGGCAGAGGAGGGGGAGTCTCTCCACATATCTGCCTGGAGTACCAAAAGGCTCAGGCAAGGGGCTTCTGCAGATTTCTGGCCTCGACCCTCAGTCCAACCTGCATCTGTGCATAGCAAGAGGGTGAATGTGTCTCAACAGCTGCACTTCAAAATCTGCATGGGTTTTTGATTAGCTTGTTCCCCACCCCTGGATTTTACACAGTAGAGAAACATCTGGCTCTTATTTATGTGGGATGTTGATCAGGGCTATGTAGTTGGCAGCAGTGCACAAACTCACATAGAAAAATAGCTGGTAAGACATACTATTTTCTCTGTTGACCAATGAAATGATTGAACAAGGACTGCTACTTCCTGACAATGTTATCTGAGCAGGTGAAATACTTTTGCATATATCTAATCTTAGTTCCCTACATCAGTAGCATGCAGTGTGACTTAATTCATGAACATTTGCAAAGTGCTTTGAGATCCTCAGATGGAAATTGCTATAGAAGGGTAAAGTCTTATTGTATCTTAATAAAACCTGACATTTACTGTAGGCAACAATTGTTCACTGGCTTGGTCATGAACTTGATGATTTAGTATTAGAGTAGACATGGTGTCTGAACACTACTATTCACACAGTCTTGCACCAGTTTAGATAAAAATATTCAAAACCAATATGGACTTAACCATTACGGACTTAAACTAATCTATATATAGTATTTTTATACCAATATGTGTGTGTGTTTACTGCTTTAACTAAATTGGTTTAAAACATACCTTGAATACCAGTGCAAATTAGTGTGTAGACAAGATCTGAAATGCTGAATTTTCCCCTATAAGAAGCAACTGACAATTTTTGCATCTCTGATACCATTGTGTTATAATTTTGATCAAATGTTTTCTTTTTAATAGTGATTACTGTAGATATTTCCATCTACAATGTATATGATATTCTGAGCCTGTGATAAGTTTTCAGCATATTATGGAAAAACTATTGGAGACCATACTTTAATTTTGTGTGAATGTTTCCGTATATTAAAAGTGGATTTTCATTTGTTTTCAGCTTTATTTGGGTATCATTTATTGTAGTAACCTTTTATTATGAACATTAGTCTGAAGACTGTTCTGAACCAAAAAAATCTGCAACGGTTTTATTAATTGGCTGCTGTGTCTATGTTTTGGAACAGTTTTCAGTTAAAAAGGTGGGACTGCTATGAAGTAATTCAGCACATAATCAAAAATCTATAAAGAACTGTAAATGCGTAGAATTTAAAATGCATAATTACAGACAGAAAGATTAGCCCAAACAATAAATATATTAGATATGACACTGTAAAAGCATATGTCATAAGGCTCATCAGGACTCAAATCCACAGCTCTAAGGCTACCATACAAACATTTCCCTCACTACCACCTGCTATAAACTGACTGTTTCCTGCAATCCACACTAACTACACAACAGAGGAAGTTCCATCTCAAGTGACCCAACTGATCGTTGTCTTAGTGATCCCTGATTGACTCCTTGGTCCTATATGAGCCCAGGGGGTGTTCCAGGAAGTATCCAAGCAACAATATTGGCTCTCTAGCTAGATGTCACTCATGGCTGCCCTGCCTCTGAACTCCTGATATTAACTTTGGATCATGAGCCTCCCTGGAACCCCAACATTGACCCTGATACCTGGTGGTGACTAATTCCTAACCTGGCTCTGATTCCTGGTTTGACTTAGGACTCTGGCTTTGACTGTCCTCATGGCTCTGACCACTGGCTTTGCTGCCTGACTCACTCACCCACTTTTGCCCAGAATCCTCACACATCCTGATTTACAAGTAACACCTTGTGTTAGACCAATCACCAGCATCCAGAATCTCTTGATAAATAAAGATGGTTCTTCCTGGAATCCCAATTCAACAAAACACTCCAGCGTGTGCTTAACCTTAGATACATGAGTATTCCCATTGACTTTAACATTAGCTGTATTTTCTGGACTTCAGTGGGGCTATTCCCTGGGGTTTAAGCTAAGCAAATATTTAAGTGTGTTACGCCGTATCAGGACATAACTTTCAGATAACTTAAACTTATGCAAGCCTTGCAGATTCAGGACCTGATTTTCCAAGTTTTGCCCCACTGTAAATGAGTGAAGAAGTGTGATCTGGCAGCATTCTTGGGATGTTTTCCAGAAATTACTACATAAGGTGGAAGACAGTGGTGAAACAGGCCCTCAGACTTTGAGTTTAGTTTAGATTAGAACCCAGAAACTTGGATCCTTAGCCACATGATCTAAAGCTCTTGAGCCTATACAATTTGACATGAAAATTTGGAAATACCTCTTAGTATTTAGGGTGCTGCTTCTTTCTGGTTGGGCAGATCTGTAAGTGGCTTTTCCTCTAAGGGTATTTTTGGGTTTGTTTGTTTTGTTTTTTTGTTTGTTTTTTTGTACTTCCAATTGCAACAAGAAGCTGGAAATGCAAATGCAACAAACAAAAAATAATTGGGCGGGGAAGCTGTCTATTTGTGAATCGTAAATAGGGATGGCTTGAGTTTGATTCTAGACATTTATTAAAATTTGTAGGAGAGGGGATGACGTATCTTCTCTGAAGCAGTTCGCCATTCTTCATTTTGACAATCTTGGTGCATATCATCAGATAGAACTCTTGAGCAGCTTTGGTCATTTCAAAACAATAATTTCGAACACAGTTCTTCAGAATATTTATACTGCTGTGGCACTGTTGCTTGAAATTGGCCAGAGGACAGAACTTGTAGAACTGATTACTCTTTGAATACCCGGCTATTCTGGTAACTGAGTCAAGCCTGGAGGTCCATTAATGAAGTGGTAAAGGAAGTGCTGCATTGTAGTTGCAGTACTTCCATCGTATGTAGCCCATTTGTGAATAAGGATTCTGGACGCCAGTTTAAAGATTCCTTCTTCCCCATTGAATTTACCAAACTTTCATGTACACTCTTTCTTTCACAACTGTATTTTAAGATGTATTTTAACCTACAGCCAAGATGTAACTGATGATATCTTTTAGAAAGGATTATCCTACAGTACCAAAGAAGAATTAGTCAATATTATCTCATTGATACACATGCACACAAAGTAGAAAGGAACATTTCTTTACCACCTTATTCCTTTTTATAGTTATAGCAATATGTTTTACTCTCAAATGCAAATAGTTTCATCTGCAGAAGCACACAAAAATGTGAAATAGAGTAATATTATTTTATAGGTCAAGATTTATAAGAAGTATTTTAACAGGAATGCTATAGGAAGAGCAGGAAAATATAGCTGAGGTTGTAAAAATGAAGTGTTCTCCTCTGAGTCAATGGGGGAAGGGCGAGTTAATACATGTTGTATCTTAGGGCTGGTGTACACTGGGAATTTACTTTAGCATAACTACGTCTCTCAGGTGTGTTAAAAATCTACACTCCTAAGAGTCATAGCTACACTGACCTAACCCATGGTGTAGACAGTGTGAGGACCTAGCTACCTCCTCTTGGAGAGGTGGATTATCTACTCCAATGGGAGAACCCCCTCCCATGAGTGTAGGTAGTGTCTACACTGAAGTGAGGTGCTGGAGCGCTGCTGCTGTGTTTCTGTACTATTTTAAGTGTAGACAAGCCCTCAGAAAAATTCAATCTGTTTGTTTCTGGAGGGTAGGAATGCCCTTAAAGGTCTGAATTCTAATTCAAATGCCACCAGAGAAGACTTACCATGTTCCTTTGAAGTTATTGATAGTCTAATAAACACTATAGTAAATCCTGATGGTTAACAATTATTAAAATCAATAATATAAAAGGCTACAGAATACTAATGAGCATGTCTTTCCAATGAGCTGGAAAATCTGAGGGGAAATGAGCATCTCTTTTGAGATGCTTTAGCATGGAGCCTTTTACAGTACCATTTTAATAAACAGGACATGCTGATTCATACTTTCTTTTGCTCATTTTGCCTGAGATTCAGTAGTTATACTGGAATAGGAACACTGTAAGTATCTTTTCACTTTAGATATTATCTATGTTGATTTGGAGTGGAAAATGATCATGATAAAATTATACAAATAAAAATTAAATTTCCATTACACTTACAATCAATACACCTCTACCCCAATATAACGCTGTCCTCGGGAGCCAAAAAATCTTACCGCGTTATAGGTGAAACTGCGTTATATCGAACTATCTTTGATCTGCCAGAGTGCGCAGCCCCGCACCCCCCGGAGCACTGCTTTACCGCGTTATATCCAAATTTGTGTTATATCGGGTCGCGTTATATCGGGGTAGAGGTGTAGTTAGAAAAGGGACATAAATTCATCTTTGGAGAAAGGAGATAGGTAAATGATCCAAAATTAAGTTGGTTTTTTTAAAGGGTGAGATGATATTTCCGATCTCAGAATGCCTTCCATCACTACGAAAAGGTAGGTAATATTATATCTAGTTGACTGAAACATAGAATTAGGGCCTGATTTTCCCATAGTTCTCACTGACTTTGATTGGAGCTGCAATTACTCAGCACCTCTGAAAAATTAAACTTTAGGCCTCTTTAGGGTAAGTGTCCTCAAGTTAAGCAACAAAACTATGAAGTACACAAAATTACAGGCCACTCTTGAAAAATTAGCTGTTGGTGAGTTTCCCAATCTTGTACAGCCAATTGGTGGAAGAGTCAACCATAGAACCCATGTCCAATGTGGTAGATTTTTCCGTAGGTTCTGACTGCTTTGTGTTGCTCTGTTGATGCAAAACAGGCATAAACCTAGTTTAACCAGCTAGTTACGCTAGGTTTATGGTTGTTTTACCTGACTGGAGCAGCAGAAAGAATGAATGGTGAATCTAGTCCATAGATAAGGATTTTTTTAGTTTTTCTGATCAAGGAACTTTCTTTGGGCAGCCAAAAAACTAAGAAATTTTTCAAATTTCCTCTATATCAGAAAACTGGTATCAGATGAGGTGGAATTCTAGATTTCATCATATTTCTTCAAATCACTTGAAAAAAGTACAAATATGTCAAAATATACCAATTAATCTAAGTGCTAAGAATTAGACAAATGCCAAAATGTGAATAACCAGCTTTTTTCTAAGATGGGCTTTTATTCATAATATAGCATCATAATACAATATATTTATGTCCTTTAATAATGTACTGACCATAAAATGTTGTGATTATCCAGTGCCATTTCAGAATAAGAATTTAAAAAAATATATTATCATATCCAAAAGACCTCAAGAAAAAAATATTTCTAAACAAAGCTTAATAGCTTATACAGACATTCGTGTAAGCATGGAACTTCACTTCACAGATCAAAAACAAGTAGATCCTTTACAAAAATTAAAGCTTTTTTGACATGATCCACCGATACTAAAAGTATCACACAATGAGAGGGAAGGCCAGACAGCAGATCTAAAACAAATCAAAGATGTGAATGAAAACAGCCCTATGAATCAAATGAGAAGCTCTCAAATGGTTCAACTACTAACAGTTGGAATGAAAGGTACACCCAGGATTATACAACTGAGCAAATAGGGCCCAATTGTGTGTGGGGCCAAGCACCTCATAAAACAATGTTTCTCAAACTGGGGTCGCCACTTGTGTAGGGAAAGTCCCTGACAGGCCGGGCCGGTTTGTTTACCTGCCCCATCTGCAGGTCCGGCCGATCACAACTCCCACTGGCCGCAGTTCGCTGCTCCAGGCCAATGGGAGCTGCTGGAAGTGGCGCGGGCCCAGGGACTCACTGGCCGCTGCTTCCAGCAGCCCCCATTGGCCTGCAGCGGCGAACCACAGCCAGTGGGAGCCACGATCGGCCGGATCTGCAGATGGGGCAGGTAAACAAACTGGCCTGGCCCACCAGGGGCTTTCCCTACACAAGCGGCAACCCCAGTTTGAGAAACACTGTCATAAAAGATGCCGAGGGACCTCAACTCCCATTAAAATCAATGGGAGTGGATGATGCTGAACTCCTTGCAATTTTTGGCCCCAAGTTACAGGTAGAAAAGGAAGAGAGAATGTAAGACATTGAAAGTCATAATCTGAGTATCACCTTTTTTCTTAGCCCTTCCCCTAGAACCACACATCCAGTCCATGTCCACATTTCGCAGCTGTTTTCTGTAGAATATCTGTACAATTCAACCTGTCTTCTGAATTCTCCAACAAAAACTCCTGACTATATGGTTTTTCATTGGAAAATGCCAATTTGTTGATATCGACATGTTTTGTGGAAATGTTTCAGGTTCAAAGAACTTTTGAGGAACCACAGAGAGGGTTTTAATGGAAAACCAGCCTGGTTTCCTGCCAGGCTGCTGAGGAGCCTGGGCTTCCACATTCTATGGGTCCAGTCCACGTCTACCACATAGACTTACCCAGGGTCTGATATTCCAGAGCTTACATCTCTCTCCCACAGACCTAGGAGCCTGGAAGCCCTGGCTTTAGCCTCACAAATCCACACCAATAAGCCTAGAAGGCCTGTGACCCCTAGCTTGAGAGAGGGCTTCTATGCTCCCCACTCTGCAGAATGGACCCTGGCAGCCATTTAAGTATCCGTGTGAGCTGGAGTTCTTTGGGCTTTTAGACTCTCCCCAAGAAAGGTTGTTACAGCCACCATCTTAATGTCCTTCAAATCCTTCCTTAGGAGTCAGGACAGCTGCCAAACCTACAAAGCACTACAAATGGTAATGGCTAGGTGGGTGGTGTGCTGAGGACTCTACTTAATGTAAAAATAACCTCCTTGTCTTCCTGTTACCTCAGCCACCCTCCCACCCCCCGCAACACACACACACACATCTTGGCTCTTATCATAAGCCAGACTGTGAGCAATTGGGGCAGCAACTTCCTTTTTATTAGGTGTCTGTACAGTGACTAGCACAATAGGGCTCTATTTCTTGATTTGGTCCTGTAGCTGTTACTGCAATACAAGTTTTATTAATAATAATAAAGTATGTCAATATAAAGATTCTGAAGATGGTCTATTGTTTAAAGACAGCCAGTTTAATGCTTTCAGTATAGGAGTCTATGAAAATCTGTAAAGCGATGATCATCATAGCAGCAGATTACAACCTGCAGATGTCCAATAACAGCAGATGGAGTCCAGCAAAGATCTATATCTGCTACTCATCTGATAGTCTTTTTAAAGATCATATTTTAGAACTGATCAAAACTAGTTGCTATTTCACTTCTGATTGGCTAAAAATGTTTGAAAAAATGCTCTTATTGCCACTCAAGTTACCATTTATTAATTTTCATGGGCATTTAAGTTATTTTATAATTGATTGAAATGTATTATATAATACAATTCAGAAGCCAGTTCATAAAGCTTTGCCCACTTTTAATAAACACAGAGGTAGACAGCTAAAGCAAAGTTCTGGAATGAATGAACTAGATTCTCAGTTAGTGTTAATCAGCATACATCTGGGATCTGGCCCAATATTTCTTATTGTATGTTTGTCTTCAGTAAATGCCATACCTTCACTGAATAGAGACTTTTGTAGACTTTTCCTTCCAATTTATTTTCAAGGGAAAAATAAACTAGCCAGTGAAAAATCATCACTGCCTAAGCTAAGCGGGGGGTATTTTTCAATCTATGCAAACAGAAGGCAGTACTGATTCTTAATCATTTATATTAAACAACATTTTGTTCCATTTCCCTTGAAAAACAGAGTTTCACTGTATCCAAGACAAAACTGTTGAAATTAAAATGCCAAGAAATTTTTTTAAGAATTGCTTTGTAATTACTTGTACATCAGCATTTTAACAGGCACTAACAGACTGGGGGAGTATGAGGAAACAATGAGTCAGTATCGGTCAGCATGATAGGCAGTGATTCAACATACCAGTAGTTTAGCTCTTGCTAAGATTATTGTAGGTATCATGGCAGAGAAGGTGTCTGAAGGAGAATAATGTGTTAATTTTGCAGAAGTTTATGGAGAGCTCTTCCCAATCATGAGAGGCAGCATGGGAAAAAGCACAAAGGTGTTTGTTTGAAAGTGTACCATGATTGAGGTTGGCGTCGTGAGCTGATTGGAGTTGGTAGTCAACATCTCTTTAGTGAATAAGAGATGACAGGTAAGGTGAGGATAGGCTGTAAAAGGCCTTGAAGGTGAAGACAAGCAGCTTATGTTTGATGTGATAGAAAAGAGGGATCCAGTGGAATGATGCAAAGAGAGAAGTGACATAGTCAAAGCAAAGCAGTATCGGGTTTACAGTGGCACCAATGGTGCCAGGGTGCCGGGCCCATACTCAGGAGGGGCCCCAGCAGCAGGACTGTGGCTCCACTCCCTCACTCCACCCCAAGTCCCCATCCCTGCTTGATCTCTTCCCCCTAAGCCCCTGCTTGCCGTTCACTCCTCTTTGCTCCCTCTGCTCCTCCCCCTGTTTGCTCCTCTCTGCCCACCCGCTCCCTTCTCAGTCTTCTCCGCTCCCTATGCCCTGTGCAAGCAGTTGGCGGGGCGTGGGGGGAAAGAGGCAGAGTGGGGGGTGGGGCCACGGGAAGGAGCATGGGTGAGACCCACAGTCCGGGTGCCAGGGCCCACAAAAGATTAATCTGGTCCTGAAGCAAAGAGCTAGGAATATGATCTTTGCAGCAGCGTTCTGACTGGATCTGAGCAGGACAAAATTACATTTCTCATCACTGGAGAAAAGGATGTTGCAGTAATCGTAGTGTGAGATGATTAGAGCCTGGACAAGAGTTTTAGCTGTGTGGATGATAAGAAAAGCCATATATTAGACATGTTATGGAGAAAGAATTGGCAAGATTTAGATATAGCCTGGATGTGAGATATCTGAGTTAAAGATGATGTCCATGTTGTGACACTGCACCCCATATTCTTCATAGTGATATTATCATAATATGATTTTGACATAGTTATGATCACAGTTTCCAACCATCATGCGGTAAATAAGCACCCGATTTCACAATAAGCCAAAAATCAAGCTAATTCCATTTCAAAACAAGGCCAAAACAAGCCAATCCCTAACAACCCAACACTCTATATGATTCGATCCCCTGGCGAGCAGTCGGGGACTGTGGTGGGACCGCTGTACACCCCTGACTCTCTCCCTCCCTTACCCCTGCTTGCCAGGAGCCAATCAAAAAAAAGAAGCAACAAGCTACAACAAGCAACAAGCTACAAGCCAAGCAAGTAACAAGCTACAAGTAAAAAACTAGCCAACAAGCTAATTAAGCGAAAAGCAAGCCCAATTTCCCCATTTTTTCGTGGATTTGGCATGTCTGGTTATGATGTATTTTATGCAAGATAAGTTATGTGAGATGTCATTAGAAAGGTTAGGATTTGCTGAATGTGATTATCCTATTTGTATGCATCTATCACTTTTGTATCTGAGGTTATGAATATTGACAATGTATCTGTATTTCATATGTAGTGACGCCTGGGTAATGCCCACTAGACAAGATGTTTTCATTCAAGACAGTGGGTGTGGAATGGGCCATTAGGAAAATAATAGGCCTTAGAAGAAGCTTATCTCTCACCTGGGTAGCCTTCCTGAGGATGATACAGATAGCCTCCGAGTAATGGTTGCTATGACTCTACGAAGACATGTGATGTGACCACATGTCTCTAGACTCCATCTTGGGATGTCAGTGTTTTTCCACAGACCGGTCTGGGAACTAAGTTTTGAAATAAAGAGTTTCTGCCATATGCAAAAGCTATATAAGGCAGGGAGTGACATCATCTGATGCTCTTCACTCCCCACACAAGAAGACTCCTGGAAACATCTGAGGAACAAAGACTGAACTGGGGGAAGTGCTGGACCCAGGCTAAAGGGATTTTTAGCCTGTGAATGGAACACCTGGGGATTCCAAGCTGTAAGCAAGTGCAGCTTGCCCCTTAAGAATCTGCAGCCTGCTTGTTTAATCACTTAGGGTGAGACTCTGATATTCATATCCAATCTATTTAGTATATTAAGTTTAGTTTGCATTTTATGTTTATTTGCTAGGTAATCTGCTTTGAAGTGTTTTCTATCACTTATAATCACTTAAAATCTATCTTTTTGTAGTTAATAAACTTGTTTTGCTTGAGAAGGGAGGTAGCAGGGTGGGCTTGGGAAAAGATCAAGAGCTCCGTTTTAGCTATGTTCAGCTTGACCTGATGGTTAGACATCCATGAGGAGATTCAGAGAGAGGTTGACGTTTACAGATTGGACAGAAGAATACAGGTCTGAAGTCCCACTCCCTCACTGTGAAATGCAGGGTGTATAAGCTCACTGTGCAGACTTCCCAAATGCCAAACTGCATTTCTAGTGCATTGAGTGTTTGACTCAACTACAGATAGAAAGAAAAGGAAGCACTGAGTTTCAGATGATGTATCCTTAATGAAACCATCAGAGAAGTAGGTATATATGAGAGAACAAGGGTTAGATAGATTTGTCCATCCCGCTGCCATTCTGAGATCTGGAAGGAAAGTCCACAGATCTTGAGATATCCATGGAATGCGATGTAGGGACATTCTACAACTGTAGAATGATATATTTTTGTTTTGTTTTTAAAGTGATGCCTTTTAGTGTCTGTTAAAATGCTGATGTACAAGTAAATACAAAGCAATTCTTAAAAAAATTCTTGGCATTTTAATTTCAGCAGTTCTGTCTTGGATACAGTGAAGATCTGTTTTTCAGGGGAAACGGCATGAAACGTTGTTTAATATAAATGATTAAGAATGAGTACTACCTTCAGTTTGCATAGATTGATAGATACCACCGCTTAGCTTAGGCAGTGATGATTTTTCACTGGCTAGTTTATTTTTCCCTTGAAAATAAATTGGAAGGAAAAGTCTACAAAAGTCTCTATTCAGTGAAGGTATGGCATTTACTGAAGACAAACAAACAATAAGAAATATTGGGCCAGATCCTAGACGTATGCTGATTAACACTAGCTGAGAATCTAGTTCATTCATTCCAGAACTTTGCTTCAGCTTTTTACCACTGCGTTTATTAAAAGTGGGCAAAGTTTTGTTAACTGGCTTCTGAATTGTATTATATAATACATTTCAATCAATTATTAAAATAACTTAAATGTCTTTGAAAATTAACAAATGGTAATTTGAGTGGCAAAAGGAGAATTTTTTCAAACATTTTTAGCCAATCAGAAGTGAAATAGCAACTAGTTTTGATCAGTTCTAAAATATGATAGAGAAAATGACCATCAGAAAATGTGAAGTGCAAAGGCCCAGTATCTTGCACCACTCCCAGGGGACCGCACTTTCTCTGTGACAGCACAGAATCTGAAGAGGGAATGTTCATACCCCAGTGTGTCTGATTCAACATTCCCTTACAGTGCTATACCTTCTTTGTGGGAGGACGATGCTGCAGAGCATGGCCAATCTGTTGGTCCCGCTCCCTCTTGCTTAATACACCCCTCCATAACGGTTGAGCCCGAACACTATTGAATGGGGACAGAAGGACTTCCACAAACTCAAAGACAGGAGGAGTATGTTGCTGTACTCCTTTCCCATGTCCTACACATGGATCTGCCTGATCTGACACCCATGCACTTGCAAAACTACAGGGGGAGCACCGGACCCTGAATATTTAATAAGTGTCTATTTGAGTTGTTATTCTCATTGTCCTCTGAAAAGGCATTGATAGCCTCCCAAATAGTCTCTGCAAGAACTGGGTTTAAGCAAGTGCTGGGTAATAATAATTTTCCTCAGAATACAGAAGTCTGGGCAGACTGAGGTTTGTAGCTGGGATGGATAATTTATTAGCTACATTTCGAAGACAGTGGTATATACCCTACCATGTCTCTGACAGCAAGTAGGAACATCTTGCAATGCTGATGTACCAATGTAATATCATTCCCAGAAGTACTGCATTGCAGCGCTTTTGTGTTACTTGTGATAGAGACAGAATTACTGTTTGGCTTGCCTCCAATTATACACCTATTCTAGATGACCTACAAATAGTAGCGGCAAAAGGATTTCTAAATGGTTTAAAACATCTTTATTGTAAAAATAAAGGATAGTTATTTGGCATTTATCATAATTTCCTGTCCATCTAATATTAATTAAAATATTGTGTCCTCTGTGACAGTCCTTTCCCTCCCTGCAATGGAGTGCACACTGCTCTTTGGAAAAAATTGTTTTAAACTTTCCAAGGAGGTATATACAGTGTTATGTCGGACATTCAGATAAACACAGAGTGATCTATTTGGCTGACTATTCAAAATACATGCAAGTGTGTTTGTTTCCAAATGTCATACACGAGGCCCCAATCAAGTGAGGTGCTCTATTGCAGTGGGTGTTTGACAAACACACATGAAGATAGGGCTAAATTCCCTAAAGCATACCCCAGATATAGGCACATTGATTTATTTTCTCTACAAATTATATATTTATTATGATTTTTAACAGTATGACACTTTCAGTGCTCTCACTCAAAAATGTTAAACATTTGTTTAACCATTCCAGCCAAGAAACCAGCTTCTGCATGATCCCAACCTGTCTTTAAGGCCTTTGTTTGGCCTTTACCTCTTGATAGACACCACAACTAACATTGCTGTTGGCTATAGGGCAGCCTGATCCAGTTCCCACAAAGTCCATTGCAGAATTCCTATTGACTTTTGTAGGGTCAAGATACTTATGCTTTGCCATACTAGCCACCGTCTTCATGTGATGTAATATTGAGTATATCCAATCATTTACCTTTTATATATTAAATAACAAAGAACTGCAGACCTTCCTTTCCATATTCATTAGAAAACTTTTTATATCAGTGTCTAAAAGTGGTGATTTTCTAATGTAAAGCATTCGTTTTAATTCTAAAAGCATAAACTATCCTAAGATCTACCTTGTCTATGCAGCCCCTCAGTTCAAACGGTGGGGTGTGAATGGCAGCACATACTAGCATGCCATAGTGTAACTCCCCCACATGGATGTTGCTAGGATCAAGAAACTCACCTCCACAGGCATCTTTTGCATCCCAGCTGCCATCTGGCAGCTTAGAGGTAACTATTGGGCTAAATAGTTAATGGAACCCTGGCCCCACCAGAGGCACTGCCTATGGGTGTCCTGATTAGAGAAGCACCTGGCCCCAATGATTGGTACAGCTGCACTATTTAAGCCAGAAGGAGGCACCAGAAATTGTCTGTGCAGCTAGATGAATTCCTGGCTGGCTGATATGTTGTACCCTGCCCTTTTCTCTGATTCCTGCTTTCCTGACTTGTCCCTGGTATGTATTTCACTGTCTTGCTCCTGGTTCCTGCTCTCTTGACCTATTCCTGATCCCTGCCTATTATCTCCAACTCCAGCTCTGAACCTTGATTTGACACCCGATGCCAGTTCTGACCCTTGGTTCAACTCCTGACCCGACTCCTGCCCTGATCACTAGATCTGAGTGCCCAAGCCCTGGCTGTGATGCTGGCACTAACTAAAAGGTACGTAGTTCACATTAATAAAGATTTCTTTAAAACAGGACCAGGCTAACATAGGTACCTCTTGGAGTTTGTCTTCACTACTGGGGAGATCAACGCTGCTGCAATTGATGCAGTGGGTGTCAATTTAGTGGGTCTAGTAAAGACCTGCTAAATCAATGGCAGAGTGCTCTTTGGTCAACTCTGGTACTCCAGGTCCCCGAGAAGAGTGAGGTAAGTTGACCGGAGAGCATCTCCCATTGATGCAGTGCAGTGAAGACACCTAAGTCAACCTAAGCTACGTTGACTTCAGCTATGTTATTCATGTAGCTGAAGTAGCATAACATAGGTCGACTTACCCCGTTAGTGAAGACAAGTCCTTAATTTGCGTCAGCAGCATCCATCTAGGGGAATTACAGTGCAGTTAGTTCATGCTGCAATTCACACCCCAAAAAGTCCAAACTAGTGACAATTTTTAAAAATCCTAACCTAAGGATAGAATTACTGAACATTTTAGATTCAGCATCCAACAGTTATTGTTTTGCCACTTGTATGTTTGCCTGCCCAAGGTTATTAGGAAAGCAAGAAATCTTGCTGTTTAGTTTTAGCTATAACTAAAAAATGTAGTAGTTCACTGTGGTCTTTGGTTATTACAATTCCTGTATCTCAGTTGTTGCTTTAGGGCATTTTGCTATGAAAAACATTGTGTAAGTTCAAGATATCTTGTTACCATGGAATCCCAAAAGTAGACCAGGGATATGCAAGCTAGTCTAGCAAAATAGTCTCAAAGCAATTGATTTTAAGTAAAGTAACATGAAAGTAGGACATTTGTCAAACTGTTATAGACTGAATATGGTTAAATCTTCATGCAGTCCTCCTAATTATACTGGTAAGGTAGGCAAACACAACTTTCAGATGATGGTGGTATGATGTGAATATGCCTACCATGTTCCAGCAGTGTGCGGGAAATGAAGTATTCAACTCTTACATTAAATGGAAATTATCCAGATAGAAATCTGAGAATATAACAAATTGTCCCTTAAAACATAGATTGCACAGAAAATACAAGGCAAATATTTTCAAAAATGAGTGCCTACACCTTTATTTACACAGCTAGGTAAGTCATCTGATTTTCAAAAGGTTCGAGCACCCAGTATCTTGCACCAAAGACAAAAATGCAAGTAGCACAATAATAATTGCATTCTGGATCCAATGCAGCCAGAGGGAGATTTTCAAAGCACAAAGGCCGGTTAGGCACCCAACTCCCATTTAAAGTTGCTATGAGTTGGACACTTAATTCCTGTTTGGTGACTTTGAAAATGAAATACCTGTAAAATGAAGAAATATTTTTTTCAATTAGACAGAAGATGACATTGGAAGAAAATAGCCCTCTATTGTTTAGACATGCTAATGATAAATCTGCACTGCTCAGAGGGAACACTGGTGGTAGAGTTCCTCCCTGAATAAGACCAAGGACTGCAATTCTGCCTGGTGCTTATATGGCCCATACAAGGAGGTAAGGCTCTTTGGGGACCCCCTCTTCCTCACCTATGAGAGGACCAAGGTAATCCGACCCAAAGGAATTCCTTAACTGAAAACAGTTCACAAGGCCCTCTCTTTTGAGACATGCTTATTTCTTGTACAATAGTTACATGTATATAGTGGGCACCATTAAAAAGTCACTTTTCTGACTCACAGTATTTTATCTCTTCCTTGTATTTAGAATAAGAAATACAAATACACCTCTACCCCGATATAACACGACCCGATATAACACGAATTCGGATATAACGCGGTAAAGCAGTGCTCGGCGGGGGGCGGGGCTGCAGGCTCCGGCGGATCAAAGCAAGTTTGATATAACGTGGTTTCACTTATAATGCAGTAAGATTTTTTGGCTCCCGAGGACAGTGTTTGTGACAAAGTTCTGTCCTTGACTCCGTGGGTCCTGCATTTCCTGATGGATTTTGCTAGCCTCAGAGGCTCACTGGGACCCTCCGTATAGCCCTTCTCTCTCTAGAGGCAAGGGTCACAGTCTACAGAGCCAATTTCATCATAAGCCAGCAAGGGAGGTGAGGAGAAGCAACCCTCCCTCGCACAGTCTCTGTTGTCTCCCAGTATCAGTGATTAATCAGGGAGAGGAGGGGAGAGCCCGGGCCTGCCCTTTACTCCGGGCTCCAGCTCAGGGACCCTAAAATTAGCAGCTATGGAAGCTGACTTTTTGGAAATAGGATGTGTACAATTCCCTGGGCCACTTCCCCACAGCAGCCCCCACTCAATATCTTCTTCACAATTACCTCAGGGCCTCCTTCCTCGCATCTGATATAGCTTTGTACTGCTTCATTCCTCCAACAGCACAGCACAGCTCTTGACACCCGCACCTCACTGACTAACTGGGAGGCTTTTAACTAGTTCCAGCCAGTCCCTGATTGGCTTCAGGTGTCCCAATCAATCTAGCTATCTCCACTGCCTTCTAGAAGGATCTTAATTGGCCCCAGGTGTCTTGATTAACCTGGAGCAACTGCCATTTGGTTACCATGGTACCAGGGATTTGTTTAACCTGGGGCTAACATACCTGTTCCTCACTACTTTACTGTAGCCATCTGGCCTTGCCCCATCACACGTTATATCAAGGTAGAAGTGTACTATGATAAAGTTAAATGACTGCAGAGAGCAAATATACAGTTTTTAGTGCCATCCATTGCACTTTTCAAACACCCAAAGGCAGGATTGGAAGATTTTCAAAGTCATATATGGCAGTAAGGTGCCGAACTCCTATTGAAAGTCAATAGAAGTTAGGCACGGGACTGCCATTTGTGTTTTTGAAAATCTCCCCGTATGGCTTTTAAAAGCATATCTTTGTATTTTAAAAGCATTCAGGGTTGTGGGGAGAGATTTGTGCTGATGACTCTGCAAAGTCTTAGATTCATAGATCCTTATGCCAGAAGGGACCATTGTGATCATCTAGTCTGCCTTCCTGCATAACACAGGCCAGAGAATTTCCCCAAAATAATTCCTCTCGAAACTAGAGTATATCTCCTAGGAAAAACATCCAATCTTGATTGATCAGTTGCCAGTGATGAAGAATCCACCACCACACTTGATAAATTATTCCATGATTAATTACCATCACTGTTAAAAATTTATGACTTATTTCCAGTCTGACTTTGTCTAGCTTCAGCCATTGGATTTTGCTATACCTTTGATTAGCCCATACCTTTGTATGGGCAATGGGATGGATCACTTGATGATTACCTGTTCTGTTCATTCCCTCTGAAGCACCTGGCATTGGCCACTGTCAGAAGACAGGATACTGGGCTAGATGGACCTTTGGGCTGACCCGGTATGGCCATTCTTACATTTGTCTGCTAGAATAAAATTCCATTATCAAATATTTGTACCCCATATAGGTACTTCTAAACTGTGATCAAGTCACCCCTTAACCTTCTTTTTTTAAGCTAAATAAATTGAGCTTCTTGAGTCTATGATTATAGGGCATATTTTCCAACCCTTTATTAATTCTTTATTAATTCTAAACTCTTTCTAATTTATCTACATTTTTCTTGAATTGTGAACACCAGAACTGGACACAGTATTCCAGCAGTGACACCAGTGTCAAATACAGATGTGATGTAACCTTCCTATTCTTTGTAGAATTCCTCTTTTAGAGCTCTCAAATGATCAGGCTACCAATTGATTATTACAACTTCCTTACTTCTTGGATATATTTTCTAATAATTTTCCCCTTTAAAATACAGGTCTGAGAGAAAAATTCACATGCCAGGGTAAAATTCAATCCAGTCCTAGGTAGTCACATTGGGATCTGGGAAACCAACGCAAATGTTGACATTTGGTTGAGCAGATACAAGGTTAGACAGTTGCAGGTAGATGACCTTACATGATTAAATCTTGAAATTGTATTAAAACATTGAGGCTAGGCCAGAAACCCATTCCATTGTTCAGGAAGGAGGAGTGGCGTTTTAGCTATTAGTCTAGAAGAGCATGTGTTCTGGCCCTGGTCCCCAAATCAGGGTGAAGAGTTCAGATTTAGGTTTGACATTTGTGTTGAGCAGCAGTACCCACATTTAAACTTCTCCCTAATCATCCACTCCTAATTCATCAGAATAAAATCTCATTAGAATAACAAACTTTCCTCACTCCCAACTACACTATGCATTGGGAACTCTATTCATCCCACTACTACTCCAGCTTCTCTCTGGGTCTTGAGTGATATTCTCAGCTTCCCTATTACTGAAATCAGGCAACTTCTTATTTAATTTATTTATTTATTTATTTATTTATTTATTGAGTCTGCACCCACAGGTCATTCCTTTATAGAGCCAGAAATAGAGGAGTTAAAGATAACACAATCCCATTGTAACTCAAGTCATTTGCCATCTCAACATCCCTTATTTTTACAATGTTATGGAGTATTTGTGACTTAATCGAAAGACTAATCAATTCCATGGCACCCAGTTCAGCAGTTAAGCCTTATCACATTAGCAGGAAGGCTATAAAGGAGACTTCTTACTCATTCTTTCCTTTGCTTTTCCTTTATTTTTATGAAGTTAGCTAGTGATTAATCTCCACTGTGAAAGACTGAAATGTATAAATAAAAATATGTAAAATTTCTGTTTTATAGAACTGTCTAGATTTATCCAGGTCCTAACAAAGGACATGTGTCTAGGGGCCCTTTTGTCAGCACTATCTAGATTTACCACTCTCTTGTCAAAGGACATGTGTCAAGGAGACTTTTAAAAAGAAATTGAAAACATGAGACACATTTGAAACTGGGAAATGAAATGTTTTCTTTGTTTTTTTTAATGTGCTTCACAAGCCAGCTGCATAATGTTGTATTTTTATGTAACTTTCTACACTGTGATATAGCTAGTGATTCCGATCCTTTGATACAGCTTCTTTTACTTTGGGGGCTGGATTATTACATGCTAAATATTACCAGGAAATTACAACTGTGAATATTAGGTTTCAAAATGTTTAAAATAAGTCAATAGAATTTTTAAATCAATAATAGTTGTGATGCATAAACCATTATGCCCTAGCTTATGTTTATCTAAATATTAGCTCCAGCTGCACCTTTGACAATGGGAGAGTATGCTCCTTGGTGGAAGCCACCTATTTATCATTTCAGCTCCTATAGAAAAAATCATGGAATGCAGAAATTAGATCATATCTCTCTGCTGTGGGATTCTTACACCTTTCTATGAAGTATCTGGTTCTGGCCACTGTTGGAGACAGATATTGGACTAGACAGACCTTCAGTCTGATCCATTATGGCAACTAAGATTTTTGATTGCATTGCATACATACTCTTAGTCACTGAGTACACTTAGTAGCAGATTCTCTCAGGGAGACAGGTAGCAGGAGATAATAAAGCCTAGGGAATCAGGACATTCTAGACCTCTTACTTTCCTGTGTTCCACAAGACAGATCAGTATGTTTTATGTAAGTAGGCCCCAGACTAAAGATATAATATAACCCACTGGAAATAATACATTCCTGGTAGCTGTTTACAACAGACTTCACAGTCAGTTTTCTCTTGTTACATTCACGCACAGTAACTGTGTTTGTGCATCTGTGTACAGAACAGTTTGTGAAGGGCGTAGTCGCATCTGTGACTAATTTGATTACTTGCCTCAGTGCCAATCTACCATGGCTAAAAAATTTCAGGAACAAATAAGCATATTCATGTGCAAACAAGTGGATTCATGTGATAATAGCATCCTCCCCAAAGATTCAAGCAAACAAAATTTTGTTCATACAAATGTTCGTGGAAAGGAGATGAAAGCGAATATGGACATGGTCTAGCCAAATTTTATTTAGAATTCAGTAGAATGTTCATTGAAAGGTTTTTACACTAGTTGACCAATAATAATACAGAAGCAAGGATCAATTCAGATTTTTTTTTCTTTCACTAAATAAAAACTATTAAAAGTAACGTTTAGTGCTGGTCATAGGTGCTAGAATATAACACTGGACACTTATTAACAATACTTCATAGTAACAACACAAGTTTCCTTATGTTGCCTGTCACAGGGAGGCTGGCCTTTTAAAGGGTGATTGGTCTTCTCAGCCCCACTTGTGACTCAACCAACTTTCCTCCCCATGTGACCCAATCAGGCCTCTACCTTATCTATACCAGAGTCTAGGAAGAAAGGGTGGTGGTGGCAGACAGGGTGGACTGATTTAAATCAAAGTAATCTAAATAATTAATTATAATCATGATTGAAATAAGCAAGCAGGATTGATTAAAACAATTTATTTTAATTGTGTTTTTCATTTCTACTTTTTAATTGTTTTCCTAAAGAAAAGTTGATTCTCATTGGTGGTTAATGATTAAAACATGCTGATTTGCAAATAAATATAGCCTTTACATTTGGTACTTCTTTTTGTTAGCCAGGATGATACAGTATATCTATGCACATTTATTTAAGAATGTATATAGCTTACCAGCTCATTCATTTTTTACCTATGATTTGTGTCAAACTCTTTTTGGATGAAAACTTAAATTCAGTTAAAAGTGCACAAAAAAAGGATGGTGGGTTTTATGTTTGGTTTTTGTTTTGTTTCTTTTTTTATTAAATAAAATTACCTTAAATGTGCTGGATACATAAAAAAACCAGTTTATCAAAACATGTTTTGTACTTAAAATTAACTGAAGTATTATCTCTAATTAGTGAATTGAACTGGTTGTTTCTGTTCATCGTATCACTCAAGATTTTAGAACTAATAGATCTCATCCTCTCCAACCTAGTTTTTAGTCATACATTTCAATTCCCAAATGGTTTTTTAACTTTGAATAAAGTAGTCATTGAAGTGAACTAGTTGAATAAACTGATATTGAGAAAATATTCTTTCGACACCTGCAGAAGAGGCTACTGCTATCAAAAGTGGGTTTAGCACTGCAGTAAACTCTGGCTCTAGGTGCTTAGCCACTGACTTCCAGCAGCTCAGTGGCATGATTTTCTTTTAAACTTTGGCAGCAAACATGTATTGCTTGATTTTTTTATTTAATTTAAATTATTTTAATAGATTATAAGTAGTTTAGGCCTTAATATAGGTTGTCAATTTCAAATTTAATTATAGTGTTTTTTTAAAACAAACCTGTATTTAATTTGAATTAAATAAAATCCAAGTTAAATCAAAAATCTAATTTAAATAAATTGATTTTTTTATCTCAAATAAAACATCCATTTTATCCAACCAATTAGCAGATGGCTACAAGGAGAAGGGGGTGAGCACAGGACAGGCAGAGGCCTGCAGAAGACTCCAGGTAAGAAGTCCTGAGAGTGCCTGTTGGAAAAGAGCAGGAAGCAACCCAGAAGAGCCCAGGAGGGGATGATAGGAGCAATGGAAAAGAGCCTAGGAAAGGATGAAAGCTGAGCCCAGAGGGTGGGCAGAACAATTAGAGGAGAACAGATTGAGCCCTTGGAAAGGACTTGGTGTTTTGCACTTGGACTAAGGAACTCTGTTTCCCCAGAAGGGGTAGACTTTTACAAAGGACTTAGTCGGGGGCCAACTACTGCAGTAAGTCACTGCAGCTGCCAAAGTAGATTGAGAAGGGGAAATGGAGGTATGGTGCTGTAGACCGACCAGTAGACAGTTGCTATTACCACCATAGCACCCCCTGGCACCAGGTCCCAGCACTGCACACTCTGATTGCCACTTCCTTGGATATGCAAGGGCCTAGCCCTCTGGCCAGCTCTCTTAAAGTTCAATCCCCTTCTGGTGTAACAACAGGTCCAGCTATAAGTGCAAATAAACATCCACAGTAATAATTATTCTGCCCCTCTTAGGCTAGTTGGGCTGCTTTGCCTCTACTCCTAGGACCTGCAGAGTTCCTCCAGTGCTGCTTCTTCCCCAGCAGGATTCCCCCATTACCTGCCTTCCCCAGAGACTTTAGCAGTTTACCTCCAGAAAGTTCCTGCTCCTTACTGACTCATTCTCAGGGGCGTCCCCACAGGAACCTGACCTGCAGGGTGTGGGTGTCTTCCAGCCTGACTTCACCAAGCCCACCCTCACCCCCTGAAAGAAAACTCCCCCTCTCTCCTGAATTTCTCCCACTTGACTGCATTCATAGCTCTGTTTAAGTAGTCCGCTGTCTCATCCCCACAGCTGGGGTCAGTCATTATAATTAAATCTCCATCGCATTCAGCTGGGTTCATTAATGATCCCTAATTTTCTAGATCACCGGCAGGGCTGGAGGATAGCTGCTAGGTGACAGGCAATGCTGAGTCCAGCTTGTCTTAAAGGGCCAGCCAGCCTGTGACACCATCCCATGCCACCAGGGATTGCTCTGGAGGTGGCCACCTGATTACACTGCCCTTCCAATATGCCTCCACTCTGACCTTTTCTTGTCTCTCTGGACAACTTTCTTGTCAAAACATTTCTGATTACCTGGATTTTTTATCTTGCAGGATTTTGTCAATTGTTAATATTTATTAAATGGTATAAGAGAGGTGTTGAATGCCCTCAACTCCCATGCTGGAAGTGCTCATCACTGTGGATGACCAAGCCCAATAAGAACAACAGAGTGTTGATGCTATTATATTGTACACAATGAAGTTTAAGAGCACCATGCGACATTCTCCTGGTGTTATCTGGATCGGTGATCTGCTAGGTCACTCCAATCCTCGACTCTGGGAGCCAGCCTTACTCTGCTCTGCTGTGAGACCCCTCACTCCTGGGTTGTTCACACACAATTTCTGCCATGTAAGCTGCTTGAATTGTGCAATTGAAAGACACTAGCCAATATCCCCGGTCTCAGACACAGTCTTAGGAACCTCTGTCTTGCAGTGTCCAGATATGCCAGCTGGATGCTGCAAGCTTATATGAGTTCATCAATTTAACAAAGAAATTGATATGTACCAGGCTTGTTATCCCAAGGGGAGTCTCTGACATACTTCAGACCAAATGCACTGCTTCAGGTAGAATAAACAAACAAATTTATTAACTACAAAATATAGATTTTAAGTGATTATAAGTCAAAGCACAACAAGTCAGATTTGGTCAAATGAAATAAAAGCAAAATGCATTCTAAGCTGATCTTAACACTTTCAGTCCCCTTACAAACTAAGGGCATGGCTACACTTGCAGATGTAGAGCGCTGTGAGTTAAACCCGCCTTCGGAAAGCACAGTAGGGAAAGCGCTGCAGTTTGTCCACACTGACAGCTGCTTGCTCATTGGCGTGGCCACATTTGTGGCACTTGCAGCGGCATTGGGAGTGGTGCATTATGGGCAGCTATCCCAGCATGCAAGTGACTGCAATGTGCTTTTCAAATTGGGGGGGTGGAGTGTGACAGGGAGTATGTTGTGTGTATGTGGGGGGAGAGAGAGTGGGTTTTTGGGGGGCTGAGAGCATGTCAGCATGCTGTCTTGTAAGTTCAGACAGCAGCAAACCCTCCCTTTCCCCCCCCCCCCCCCCCAGCATTCTACACTAATCTGTCTCAGAGCACACTTATCTGTCTCAGAGCAGATAAGCAGCTGGCTGTCAGAAACAGACCTTTCAAATGGCATATCTGCATACCTATACTGAGTTCAAAACAATGAGAAGAGTGGCCACTTGACTTAAGGGGATTATGGGACAATTCCGGAGGCTAATCAGAGCGCAGTAATGCAACACCTCATCCACACTGGCACCGCGGCGCTCCAGCGGGGGCACAGCAAACATTATTCCACTCGCCAAGGTGGAGTACGAGCAGCGCTGTAGCCGCACAGACAGAGCGCTCTACGTGCCTTGCCAGTGTTGACAGGTAGTGAGCTAGTGCGCCCAGGGCTCCTTTATTGAGCTGTAACTCGCAAGTGTAGCCAAGCCCTTAGATGCTTCTCACCACAGGCTGGCTGGTTGCCCTTCAGCCAGGCTCTCTCCTTTGATCAGCGCTTTCTTCCCTCTTAGCTTTGCACCCCCTCCCCCATCAGAGCCAGATGAGCATTACCTCATTGTAGTCCCAAACTGACCAAAGGAAGGGGGGTGACTCACTCAAGAGTCCAACAGATCCTTTGTTGCAGCCTAGGCCAGTGTCTTTTGTTCCTGTGAGTCTGGGCTGGGTTTGTCCCATACATGCCCTGATGCGGTGTGAACCACCCTTCTGCTCCTGGAGAGTTTTGCCTGGGCTTATTTTAAACCATGAGGACACATTTTCAGCCTCATAACTATATAATGAAATTACAACCTATATCATTACTATAACACTACTATAACAACAATGCTCAGTGCAACATGAACCTTCCGAAGACACCCGACATGACAAACTTTTCATTGGATACCACACAATCATATTATAAGGATGAACATGGGGGTGTAAGGTGTTCCCCCGAGGTACAGAGCATCACACACCATTAACAAAAGAAGTCATTAGGCAACCTGGATATCCCACGATACAAAGGTTCCTCAATCACAGTATGAATGTTAAAAAAGAAAAAACTATATTCAAACAAACATTTATCCATTTGAACTTTAAAGCTTCCACCTTCCACACCACTGACAGATCTATTACACTGAATCACTAATTAATTATCCTAAACAGTTGTTTTATATTATAATTGTCAAACTGAGCATACATTCCTGTTTATGCATCCAAAAGCAAACATCTGTCAGGCTGGCAGGCCAATCTGTGTTGCTTTCTCAAGCTCTGTGTCTCTAACCAGGTTGCTGCAGGAAATAAGAGGCAAGGTACTCTGCAGTATATGGCTTTAGGCTTTATTCATGACTCATGATCATTTTATTTCTTACATTGCAAAAGCATAGCATGTACTTTACCACACACTGTAGATTACTGTCTTTACCCTTTTGTTAAATCTCACTTATTTGTTATCATAGATAAAATGACCCTCAAACCAGATCATGAACCATGGACATATGACAGCTCACAAAAGATAAAACTTAGCTAGAGGAAAAGGCAGCTTGTCTTATTCCTTGGAACGGGGTGTATGAGTCATGATGGTGGATTCTCCGTCACAGACCAATTTTAGATCAAGACTGGATGTTTTTCTAAAAGATCTGCTCTAGGAATTATTGGGGCCTATGTTATACAGGATGATGTATGATGTATGATGGTCACAGTAACCCCTTCTGGCCTTGGTATATATGAATATGATTATATCTGCTCTCAGCTTACAGGAAGCACTGCAAAATGTATTATACAATTCCATTCACATTATGAATGTGTCCATTCATTTATCCCTTATATGATGATATATCACTTTTTGCTGGAGGATGCCATCAGCAGGGGCAATCCAGTCAAACTTCTTTAATATTCTGCAGCCCTTGTGAACTGGCCACCAGCAGGGCTACTTCTGCAGATCTCCCTTTATTAGTCAAAGTTTCAGATCTTACACACTGACATTATGGACAGAGTATGGGAATGGAAAACAGGCCGTCCTCTGCTCAAAGCCTGTCTCTGCCATTGACTCATCCTGTGGCCTCAGGCAAATCCTGACTTCTCTGCCTCAGTTTTCTCATTTGTAAAATGAACATAAGAATGCTTCCCTAGGGAAGTATTTTACAAAGCTATTGTGAAGTTCAATTAATTAATGCATCGTAAGCACTTTCTACAGTATGTGCTATGGAACATTGTGTTGACCTTTGGACTCTGACCTGATCTTTGGAGGTCAATACCTGAGAGTAACCAGTAATCCATATGTTAGAATAAATTAAGCTGTTTAAGAATCACTATTATGCAAGCAGGGAACACATAATAAAGTAGGCTTTGCAATCAGGAGCGGCGCCAGGGTTTTTGCCGCCCTAAGCGGCAGCGCTCCTCCTCTGAGCATTCGGCGGCTGGTGGTCCTTCCGCTCCGCGTCTTCGGGGCACTTCGGCAGCGGGTCCCGGAGCGAGTGAAGGACCCGCCAACAAATTTCCGCCAAAGACCCGGAAGGACCCCCCGCTGCCAAATTTCTGCCGAGTACGGCAAATGCCGCCCCCCAAATCCTGCCGCCCTAGGCGACCGCCTAGGGTCACCTAATGGAAGCGCCAGCCCTGTTTGCAATAAGCTTAATGAAGGCTTAGTAAGGTATAGTGGTTAGCATGAGGCCAAGCAAGGCCTGGCAGATAGCATAAGTATTTGGCCTATGGTTATAAGATTTGTAGGAGCTTTTGCAATATGTAGATTGTGATAAACAAGTACGCTGCAGAAGTATGAAATAATGGATTTGAGGAGAATTTTTATTATGTTAATCATGAGGTTATCTGAATAGACTCAGTAGAAATATTGGGAAAGATATTAATGCACATAGCTCGTGTCAACAATCTGAACCCCATGTATGGTTTCCTGAACAGCCATATTTGGACTAAAGGTTGGAAAAACAATCTAAATGTGGCCCCCAGACATGATTGGGTGCTGCAGAAAAAGGGGTATAAAATAAGGTGTTTGATTAACCTTTAGTTGGGACATCAAGGATGACAGAATGGTGAAAGCCTTAGTACTGTTAAACCCACATAAGGTGTTCTCAATTTATTTTTGTTTCCATCTTCACTTCTAAGAGTATCCATAAGGTTGTGATCATGCACAATGCATGGAGGCATTTTGTCATATTTATCTTGCTTTATTATATTTTTTCTATTTCAACTATATTTGTCTGTATTAAATAAAACTCATACAGATTTAATGTGTGCCCCCCAATCTAATCTTTAATAAAAATTCTTATGTAGCTGCCTGAGTAAAGAACCTATTATTTGTGACTGATGTAATTTGCACCATAAATCAATAAAAGACTACAGTTAATTAAAGTTAAAATAGAGTTTCAGATCTTCCTCTTTGCTGGTCACTGTGTGCCCCACTGTTCCAGCAAATTTTCATACGATCAGCCCTCTGACTCCTCTCCACATAGATATAAAACCAGATAAATCTAACTCTTCATTTGCAGGGCTGGCCTGACATTATATAGAGTCTGCATGTGAACAAACTGCAATAGTCCTATGCTCCAGGATCCCTGGAGCCATTGAGGTCTCATGTTTCACGTATATATATAGGGCCAGATTGTTCATCTGGCAAAGGGGTGACAATAAAAGCCTGAAACACTGAGGAGTCCTTTAAATTTGCACTCAGTTCATGGTCCTGATGGACATATAAAGGTGAGTACAAACATATACCAAATATTAAAAATGGTCCCCACCATCTGACAGAATAAAATTGAATTTAGTTCCTGGGTACATATTTGGAGCATCGAGCACTGGCATAAACACACTTGACTTTGTTTAAATGAGCAGACATCCTGCCACCAAATCCCACTCCTGATGGCCTGGTTACCTACAACTGTTTCATCTCCAAACTCCCTCTCCCACTACCACACTAACTGTTACTGTTGTTGTACCTGAATTTCCCTTTTTTAGCCTTTTCTTTTAGGGGAAGGGCAGATTGTCAGGATAGGAACTGTAGCAAAATCTGCTGGATGCAGAAGGATACTGTGAGGAGATGGAGTTCTTGAGGGCTCTCCATAGTTCTGGATAAGTTTTGTATTCACCTCAGTGAGGTGATTGGGATCATTTAAACACTAATGAGTTCCTCCATTTAGAGCCCTCTCTCCACCTGATATTGCTTCGGTTCTCCAATTTACTCCACTCTGCTGTCTGGCTATTTCTCTCCATTCTACCCACTTGTGCACTCCTCCTGCTAAGCAAGGGCTCCTCTTGCTGCCTGACTCCCTCCTTCCTTCTGAACCCCGATGCTGAAATCTCCTTCTACTGCCCAGTTCCATCCCTCCCTCCCAAGTAATTATTAGTTGAAAATGTACAAACACTCTGAATCGAATCCTTTTCCAGGGGGTCAGCCTTTTAGTGAACAAACAGAGCTTCCTGTGTTCCTATGTTCCTATGGGGTTTTTATTCTTGGAATGTACTGGAGACAGTTTTTTTATTTCAGAAGGCAGAAAAGGCTACTACGGGAGAGGCTGTTCTAGATTTGATTTTGACAGATAGGAAGGAACTGGTTGAGAATTTGAAAGTGGAAGGCAGCTTGGGTGGAAGTGATCAAAATGAGATCAAACTAGCTAGAGACATAAAGGGCAACAAGAAAACATTCTACAAATACATTAGAAGCAAGAGGAAGATCAAGGACAGGGTAGGCATGTTACTCAATGGAGGGGGGGCAGGGAACAATAACAGAAAATGTGGAAATAGCAGATGTGCTTAATGACTTCTTTGCTTTTGTTTTCAGCAAGAAAATTAGTGGTGATTGGGCGTCTAAAATAGTGAATGCCAGTGAAAATGAGGAAGGATCAGAGTCTAAAACAGGGAAAGAACAAGTCAAAAATTACTTAGACAAGTTAGATGTCTTCAAATCACCAGAGCCTGATGAAATGCATCCTAGAATACTCAAGGAGCTGACTGAGGAGATATCTGAGCCATTAGCGATTATCTTTGAAAAAACTTCATAGTTCTGGATCAGTTTTGTATTCACCCCAGTGAGGTGATTGGGATCATTTAAATGCTAATGATTTATTTCACTCAATTTTTTTAAAGCAATTAAATGCACTATTAAAATCACAATGTTAGGAAATGTCAAGATCAAGGCTTTAACAGCAGTGTTCATTTTCCTATGTTGCAAACATGTAGGCCCTAATTCTTTTGTACCCCACTGAAGTCAATGATGTCACTCTTGGTGTACATTGCGGTGACCACAGGCCTGAGTATTTTTATTTATTTATTTGTTTGTTTGTTTGTTTATGAGTTGTTGTTTTTTCTGGTTTATAGCCAGACTGTATCTGGTCCTAGCCTGAATAAGTAGGGAGGAAGAGGGAAAGGCTCAAGGTTGGCCATGCACAGTCCCTGCACTTTGATGCAGTGCATAGATTGCTCCTTCCTAGTGCCCCAGGGAGTGCAAAGAGGGCAGGAGGTTGGATCATAGCCACCCATTCTGCCCTCTGTGGAGCTGGCTGGAGCAGAGGCTATGCCTTCCAAAAGGAACCTATGCTCCAAGGCACAATGCAGGGGTGTGGAAGAATTTGTATAGTGGAGGTGCTGAGAGCCATTGAACCAAACTATATAACCCTGAATATGATGGAAACCACTTTAAGCCAGGGGGTGCAGCACTACCCCCAGCATCCCTAGTTCCAGCACCTATGCCACAATGCCCTCTAATTGTCCTACTAGGCTATTGAAGCTGCATGGGCTGTAGTTAACAGCCACCATAAAGGCCAATATAAAAAAGAATTAAAAAGTTTTACAAATTTGCAGTTAAATAAATAAACGTGTCCCAGTATCTGACAGCATCTGCTTGAGGTGTTCTACTTTTCCAGCTGTTATACTGGTGTCAGAGTGTGACTGTGTGCTACTAACACCATAAGAAGAGCCTTTAGCACATGCACACAGGCACTGCAATTCATTGGACTTACCGGTAATTGGTGCAGGAAGGGGCATATTGAAAATAGTAATATTTTTGCTAAAGAATAGAACTGAGCCATTTTAAGTAGTTACGGGGAGTATTATAAATTAGAGTAATAAAAACAAGGAGAGGAAATAAATTGTACTGGGCTGGGGCTGATTCTTCTCTGACTTACACTGATGAAAACAAGGAGCAACTCCACTCAATTAAATGGAGTTACACTGGTGTCAAACTGGATTAAAACAAGCTCAGAATCATGCACGACTTCAGGCAAGGAGAGGGAAGTGAAGAGGGAAAGTGCTAGTGACTGAAGAGGAATAAATCGCTTTGCTGCTTGAACTCTGTCTAGCCTATTCAGTTTGAATATTACTCCAGTGGAAAAGGGAAAGTGCTTGCCATACAGAGTTTAATCCTCCTGCAAGCCTGAAATCAAAACCCCTCCCACGCACTGGACAATAATGGTTGGTATGTCATATCCTGAATTACAGATGGATATTCAAAATACCTTCCAGCACATCATCCAACACAATATGTGTTCATTCCTAACAGTTAATTCACTCTAAAAGTGACGCTAATTAATTAAGTTATCAGTAGCATGTGATATGCTGATAGTAAATGGAATGCGGAACACTCTCAGGCCAAGACTGCATGGGTCTGCTTCTCTTCTCATTTACACCAGTATAAACTCTGAACAATATCACTGAAGTCAATGGTGTGACGTTGCACTTCATATGTTTTATGGAAATATGCTAATAAGTGTGAATATAATGTAACTGGAATATGCTTCATGCAAAAGGTCTCTTGTAAGGTATCGTTACAAAGTTTATAATCTACTGAGTGTGTTCATCCTATCTGTATGTATGTATCATTCTTGTATCTAAAACTAGAAATATGAAGTATAACTCTGAACTCCTATTGTAATTATGCAAAGTGTGGGCCATTAATGGTGGTTTAGAATCTTGATGTCTCCCATTGACTAGGACAATTGGTTGTAAATGGCTCTGTTTACTTGCAAGCCTTCCTGTGTTCCTGTGAATCAGGACAGGAAGAATGGAGGATTGGGGTCTCACAGAAAATGTGACCATGTCACCTGGTACTGGAATACATCTTAAACCTGGTGCTTTTCCATTTAGAAGGAGGGGTGGGGACTCAGAGAGACAAAAGATTCCTGCCTTGTGCCAAAGCTATAAAAGGGGGAGGAAAAGAACAAAGGGGGCTGCCAGTCATGAGAAATCCCCTAGTCACCACCTGAGCTGGAACTAACAAGGACTGTACCAGGGGAAAGGATTGGGCTCAGACTAGGAAGGAGTCTAGTCTATTTAGAAAAGCTGGACGAGCACAAGTCCATGGGGCCGGATGTGCTGCATCCGAGGTGCTAATGGAGTTGGTGGATGTGATTGCAGAGCCATTGGCCATTATCTTTGAAAACTCATGGCAATCGGGGGAGGTTCCGGCTGACTGGAAAAAAGGCTAATGTAATGCCCATCTTTAAAAAAGGGAAGAAGGAGGATCTGGGGAACTACAGGCCAGTCAGCCTCATCTCAGTCCCTGGAAAAATCATGGAGCATGTCCTCAAGGAATCAATTCTGAAGCATTTAGAGGAGTGGAAAGTGATCAGGAACAGTCAGCATGGATTCACCAAGGGCAAGTCATGCCTGACTAACCTAATTGCCTTCTATGACGAGATAACTGGCTCTGTGGATGAGGTGAAAGCAGTGGATGTGTTATTCCTTGACTTTAGCAAAGCTTTTGATACGGTCTCCCACAGTATTCTTGCCGGTAAGTTAAAGAAGTATGGGCTGGATAAATGGACTATAAGGTAGATAGAAAGCTGGCTAGATCGTCGAGCTCAACGGGTAGTGGTCAATGGCTCCATGTCTAGTTGGCAGCTGGTATCAAGTGGAGTGCCCCAAGGGTCAGTCCTGGTGCTGGTTTTGTTCAATATCTTCATTAATGATCTGGAGGATGGCGTGGACTACACCCTCAGCAAGTTTGCAGATGACACTAAACTGGGAGGAGTGGTAGATACACTGGAGGGTAGGGATAGGATACAGAGGGACCTAGACAAATTAGAGGATAGGGCCAAAAGAAATCTGATGAGGTTCAACAAGGACAATTGCAGAGTCCTGCACTTAGGACGGAAGAATCCCATGCACTGCTACAGGCTGGGGACCGACTGGCTAAGCAACAGTTCTGCAGAAAAGGACCTGGGGGTTATGGTGGACGCGAAGCTGGATATGAGTCGACAGTGTGCCCTTGTTGCCAAGAAAGCTAACAGCATTTTGGGCTGTATAAGTAGGGGCATTGCCAGCAGATCGAGGGACGTGATCATTCCCCTCTATTCAACATTGGTGAGGCCTCATTTGGAGTACTGGGTCCAGTTTTGGGTCCCACACTACAAGAAGGATGTGGAAAAATTGGATAGAGTCCTGCGGAGGGCAGCAAAAATGAGTAGGGGGCTGGAGCATATGACTTATGAAGAGAGGCTGAGGGAACTGGGATTGTTTAGTCTGCAGAAGAGAAGAATGAGGGGGGATTTGATAGCTGCTTTCAATTACCTGAAAGTGGGCTCCAAAGAGGATGGATCTAGACTGTTCTCAGTGGTAGCAGATGACAGAACAAGGAGTAATGGTCTCAAGTTGCAGTGGGGGAGGCTTAGTATGGATATTAGGACAAAAAAATTCACTAGGAGGGTGGTGAAACACTGGAATGGGTTACCTAGGGAGGTGGTGGAATCTCCTTCCTTAGAGGTTTTTTAAGGTCAGGCTTGACAAAGCCCTGACTGGGATGATTTAGTTGGGGATTGGTCCTGCTTTGAGCAGGGGGTTGGACTAGATGACCTCCTGAGGTCCCTTCCAACCCTGATATTCTATGATTCTATGATTCTAAAGAAGCTTATTGGAACATCTCTGAGGGTGAGATATTACCTGTATCAATTTTTTAATGTATTAGGCTTAGACTTGCGTGTTTTGTTTTATTTTGCTTGGAAACTTACTTTGTTCTGTCTGTTATTACTTGAAACCACTTAAATCCTACTTTTTATACTTAATAAAATCACTTTTGTTTATTAACAAACCCAGAGTAAGTGATTGATACCTGGGGGAGCAAACAGCTCTCTGATCTCTCTATCAGTGTTATAGAGGGTGGACAATTCATGAGTTTACCCTGTATAAGCTTTATGCAAAGTAAAACAGATTTATTTGGGGTTTGGATCCCATTGGGAACTGGGTGTCTGGGTGCTGGAGATAGGTAACCTGTTAAGTGGTTTTCAGCTAAAGCCTGCAGATTTGGGGGCATGGTTCAGACCTGGGTCTGTGTTGCAGCAGGCTAGCATGTCTGGCTCAATAAGGCAGGGTTCTGGAGTCCCAAGCCATCTGGGAAAAAGGGCTCAGAGGTAATTTCAGCACATCAGGTGATAGTCCCACGGAGTCTCTGTGACCGAACACTTCACATCACTTGATGATTCTGCTGGGGCTTAAGTGTGAGATAGACATCCAGGCATTTGCCTGAGGGGGTCTCAGTGACCAAGGGGGTCCCAAGTCCCAAAGGGGTCTCTGTGACTGAACACGTCATGTCACATGAGGATCCTGCTGGTGCTTATGAATGAGCTAGACATCCAGGCATCTGTCTGAGGCAGAAGTGTGCATGCCCAGAAACTTTGGTGCCTAGGGGACTTTTACAGCAGAGATATAAGTGCTTATGGGGCTAAATGGCACGTGAGTAGGGGGGGTTATAGATCGCAGTAGTCCCTAAATCTGGGGCTTAGGTGCCTATGTCCCTTTGTGCATCTGGACCTTTGGCCTTAATTTCATTTTGGTTATACCCACCCAATCCCCTTAAAATCAATGGGGTGTCTTGGCAGTAACTAATGGCAGAATTTGACCTCTTACTACCCTTCTCTTTTTGGCATGGCATACATAACATATTAATGTAGATCTTATCCAATTCTAAATTCTGTGGTTCATTGGCCCGATTCTTCACTTTTTCACACTTTGTGCAGTCATTTACAGCGTGCAACGAGGGTATACTTGCCACCAGATCAGAGAGGTTGTATTTTACAGTTCTGAGTGACTACACATGGTTCAAGACTATGAAAAATCAGTTTCTTAGTATTAGTTTATGAATAACATCCAAAGCACTTGACATGTTTGCTTTTCTTATTAAATAAGATAATGTGGAAGGCTGCTATATCTTTAAGGAGTTGAAAAAAAAAAGATCCAGGCAGCATTCACATGTCTATGGTTAAAAATGTGTATATTTCCTTTATAAAATCAATTTTCCAAGGGTTTATAGCTTGGTGATTAAAATTATTCTAGGCTGAAATATAACTTGGCATAAAAAAATTCAGCACAGGAGCAATTTTGAAAAAACAACAACAACAACAACGTTGCCCGTTTCTAAGTTATATTTGTGTAGACAAAAATAATAATGTAACATTTGGAAAGGGAAGGAAGCATGACACCTATCTATATCTGTGCACCAGAGAGGTTTACCATTTGCCGATGCGCTTTTGTCTCTGGATTGAGCACATCAAGAGTAGCTTTCTTTCTTCAGCTGAAACTTTGCAGGCCACATTGTGAATGATCACTGCCTTTGGATATCTGTGGGGTGAAAGTAATAAGAATGAGATTTATTGATGTACAGATACATTTTACTTGTAAATGTGGCTAATTTTATTCCATTAAAATGTCACAGGGAGTTTTAGCATGCAGACTAATAATGACCACATGTGGCAACTGGATTGATAAATATAAACTCTAATAGCTCCATTCTGCCAACAACAAATTAAAAGTGCTGGTCTCTGATCAAGTCTGAATTCATCCAGCGTTTTGGCAGGCTCGAGTTTTTAAATACTGCTTATTCCATATGTTCATTTGGTAAACATCTGAGGAAGGTAACTAGCAGAAACCTCAGGTGTAATTTAAAATAGCATTTAAAATAAATATGTAACCTAAGTAGCATTTAAGGCATAATTACTTATCCTTTGTGTGTAGGCACCTCTTAAATAGATTTCATGTTAAACTGGATTTTGGAATTGGATTTCTTTTTTGGACAGAAGTCTGCAATCAAATTATTTTACCATCCAGTTTTAATTGAATTTAAACCATGAGAGACAGTGTTTTGTTTTGTTTTATTCCCCGGATTTGTTTAAAATTAATATGGAAACCTAACAAGAGCCTCATGAAACTGCCATTGATTTCAATGGGAGCAGGAGAAGGTCCAGAATCTGCATGCATGTTAAATGATCTGCAAACTAAGGCCCTGCTCTTGCAAAGAAATCTATGTGGAAATCTATCTGCAGCCTTGAGAAGCCCCATTGACTTCAGTGGCAGGCACATGGCAGGCTTGTCCATGCTGGGGACCTTGAAGGATCAGTGCCTGAAGTACTGATATAAAAATGTATGACAACATTATCAGACAGGCATGTTAGAAAATCAATCATCAGCACCTAAGAAACAACTTTTTTTCCTATATTAGCAATTCAGTTCATCCTCTTCTACAGTTTTTAATGAATTATTATTACCAATTGTCAATTAAAATCAATCATTTGTGAAGAAATAACGGTGCTAGATGTTTTTTACTAGTAGTATTATTATTATTTTTTAGTATTAGCATTATTATAGCTTCCTCTAAAGCAGGAATCAGCAACCTTTGGCACGCGGCCCGCCAGAGTAAGCACCCTGGCGGGCCGGGCCAGTTTATTTACCTACCATGTCCGCAGGTTCGGCCGATCGCGGCTCCCACTGGCCACGGTTCGCCGCTCCAGGCCAATGGGGGCTGCGGGAAGCAGCGTGGGCCGAGGGATGTGCTGGCTGCCGCTTCCCGCCACCCCCATTGGCCTGGTGCAGTGAACCGCGGCTAGTGGGAGCCGCCATCAGCCGAACCTGTGGTAGGTAAACAAACCGGCCCGGCCCGCCAGGGTGCTTACCCTGTTGGGCTGCGGGCCAAAGGTTGCTGATCCCTGCTCTAAAGGTAATTTACCTAGCTGCTGGTAATGACCAGTTTTCAGAAGCCATCATTTAATTGCATCCTTCTTGTTCTTTTCTTTGCATCCATCTGCTTTTAATGATATAGAGTGCATACTGCTCTGTAACGAGCCCTCCTGCTCAATGTATAATCAAAACAGGATGACTAACAAAGTGGCTTCAGGACTTCCAGTAGTTTACTGAGCTTTTATTGGGTATTTCTAAGAAAGATCAGGCTATATTCGGAAAACAATTGATGTGGTGTCCTGTTGTGCCTCATCACTGGTGAATGTATGGTACATTTCTCTCTTAACTGTGCACATCATCATGTCTGTTAATTTGTACCACAATATAAACATTCCTTTCTAGGCAGAGCTATGTGTCAGCTTTTGTCTGAACTTCAAATATTTCAATAAAAAACCTGCAGCCTTTGTGGCCTGATTCAGCAAAGCACATGAGCATCTGCTCAAGTCTCATTACTTTCAGTAGGGTTATGTGCTTTGCTGAATTGGGTTTTTTGTTGAAATCACATGGTCTCTTTAGAAACTGCTCAGACTGATAGAAATGCTGTTGTTTTCGGGATAACAAGACTATGACCTGGCCTACATTAGGAAATTAGGTCGGCATAACTATGTCACTTAGGCCTGGTCTACACTACGGGGTTAGGTCGAATTTAGCCGCGGTAGGTCGATTTAAAAATGACTGCGTCCACACAACCAACCCCATTCCGTCGACCTAAAGGGCTCTTAAAATTGACTTCTGTACTCCTCCCCGATGAGGGGAGTAGCGCTAAAATCTACCTTGCTGGGTCAAATTTGGGGTAGTGCAGACGCAATTTGACGGTATTGGCCTCCAGGAGCTATCCCAGAGTGCTACAATGTGACCACTCTGGACAGCACTTTGAACTCAGATGCACTAGCCAGGTACACAGGAAAAGCCCTGGGACCATGCAGTCCCCCCAGAATCGCAAACTAGCTCCAGCATGGATCAAAAGGGAGACACTGGATCTGATTGCTGTATGGGGAGAAGAATCTGTGCAGGCCGAACTCTGATCAAAAAGAAGAAATGCTAATATATATGCCAAAATCGCACAGGGCATGGTGGACAGAGGCTACAACAGGGACACACAGCAGTGCCGCGTGAAAGTCAAGGAGCTCAGGCAAGCCTACGAAAAGACAAAGGAGGCAAACAGTCACTCCGGGTCACAGCCCCATTCATGCCGCTTCTATGATCAGCTGCATGGCATTCTAGGAGGGAACCCTACCGCTATCCCACCACTGTCCATGGACACCTGCAAGGGGGGAGTCTCACACAACAGGGAGGAGGATTTTGTGGATGAGGAAGAGGAGGAGGAGGAGGAGAATGCGCAGCAGGCAAGCAGTGAATCCATTCTCCCTGGAAACCAGGACCTTTTCATCACCCTGGAGCCAATACCCTTCCAAGGCAGGATCCCCGACCCTGAAGCCAGAGAAGGCACCTCTGGTGAGTGCACATTTGTAACTAAAGTACAGGGTTTAAAAGCAATATTGTTTAATGTTTGATTTGCCCTGAAGAACTGGGATGCATTCGCGGCCAGTACAACTACTGGAAAGGTCTGTTCACATGTCTGGGGATGGAGAGGGAATCCTCCAGGGACATCTCCATAAAGCTCTCCTGGAGGTACTCTGAAAGCCTTTGCAGAAGGTTTCTGGGGAAGGCTGCCTTATTTCGTCCTCCACGGTAGGACACTTTACCACGCCAAGCCAGTAGCAAGTATTCTGGAATCATTTATAGCACAAAGCATGGCAGCCAATGGTCCTGGGTTTTGGTCGCATTCAAGCAACATTTGGTCTATATCTTTCTGTGTTAGTCTCAGTAGAGTGATATCATTCACGGTCACCTGGTTGAAATAGAGGAATTTTTGTAAGGGAACAGTAAAAGGACCCTGTTCATGCTGGGCTGTTTGCGCTTTGCTAAAAGGGATCATCCCAGCGAATAGCCATGTGGTGGGGGGGAGGGGTGAAGGGATCATCCCGGAGAATATCCATGCCACGGGGGGAGGGGAGAAGGGATCATCCCAGAGAATAGCCAACACAGTGGGGTGGGGGTAGGTGTGTGCTGCACATCCACCCAAAAACCGCAGCCCCTTCTTTTAAATGTGAAACCCAACCCATTGCTTGCTCTGGGAAAGGAGGACGCTGCAGTTTGAAAACATTCCCACATGTTATGAAGGCATAAGAAGCCAACCCTGCGTACCAAAAGGCTAACCATGGCTGCCTGGAAACCGAATTCCGTTGCCTAGCCGTGTTTGATGTGTCACCATATCGGCAGGCGCTCAAAATAAAAGGCAAAATGCGACCTTGTACCTAAAGCACATGTGCTGTCTGCTGTGAATTGCTTGATTCACTGTGAAAGAGTCTCCCTTTTGTTCTCAGAAATGTATCATCTTAAATTTTACTCTCCTTTTTTATCTCCCCCCAGGTTTCTACGCTCCCCCTATCATCTTCGTCCCTGAGGTTATCGCAGATTAGAAGACGAAAAAAACGCACTCGCGATTACATGTTTTCCGGCCATCCCACGTTGATGTCGGTGAAACGTCCCTTGTGATCCACCAGTGCTTACTGCACCATTGAGAAGTACCCCTTGCGGTTTATGTACTGGTTGGCAAGGTGGTCCGGTGCCAAGATGGGGATATGCATTCTGTCTGTTGCCCCACCACAATTAGGGAACCCCATTGCAGCAAAGCCATCCAGTATGACATGCACATTTCCAAGAGTCACTACCCTTGATAACAGAAAGTCAATGATTGCATTGGCTACTTGGATCACAGCAACCCCCACAGTAGACTTGCCCACTCCAAATTGATTCCCAACTGACCGGTAGCAGTCAGGCGTTGCAAACTTCCACAGGGCTATTGCTACTCACATCTCAACTGTCAGGGCAGCTCTCATCTTGGTATTCCTGCACTTCAGGGTGGGGGAAAGCAACTCACACAGTTCCAGGAAAGTGGCCTTATGCATACGAAAGTTTCACAGCCACTGGGAATCATCCCATACCTGCAACACTATGCGGTCCCACCAGTCTGTGCTTGTTTGCCTGGTCCAGAATTGGTGTTCCACTGTATCAACCAGCCCCACTGCCACCATGATGTCCCAATTGCCAAAGCCCGTGCTTTCAGGAATGTCTGTGTCCATGTTCTCATCAAAATCCTCCTCGTGCTGGCATCTCTTACCCCGGTTCTACATATACTCCAGGATAGGGCGCGAGGTGTTTACAATGCTGACAACAGCAGCGGTGACGGTGAGCTGAGCAGTCTCCATGCTTGCCGTGCTATAGCATCTGCATGGGTAACCTAGGAAAAAAAGGCACGAAATGATTGTCTGCCATTGCTTTCATGGAGGGAGGGGCGACTGACGACATGTACCCAAACCACCCGTGACAATGTTTTTGCCCCATCAGGCATTGGGAGCTTAACCCAGAATTCCAATGGGCAGCAGAGACTGAGGGATCTGTGGGATAGCTACCCACTCTGCACCGCTCTGTAAGTCGATGCTAGCCACGGTAGTGAGGACGCACTCCGCCGACTTAATGCGCTTAGTATGAACATATGCAATCAACTGTATAAAATTGATTTCTAAAAATCGACTTCTATAAAATCTACCTAATTTCGTAGTGAAGACATATCCTTAGTCGTGTGAAAAATCCACACCCAGGAGTGACACAATTAAACTGACCTAACCCCCAGTGTAGACAGCTCCCCTTGAGCTAGTTACCACCTCTCAGAGTGGCGGATTACCTATGCCAAACACCTCCCATTAGCATAGGTAGCATCTTCATTGAAGCACTACATCAGCACAGCTGCAGCAGTGCCACTATGCTGCTGTAGTGGTTTATGTGTAGACAAGCTCTGTTAGCTTATTGCCTATTTTAAGGTCCCATATGCTCACACCAAATAAATTGGATGAATTAGTGGTAGCTGGATAACTAAAAATCACCAATCAAAAATAATCAGAAAAGGATCTTAAAATATAAGTTTCACCGACAAAAGCACTGGTGGGGACTGGAGATGCTCTCCCTCCAAGACAGCTACTGCCGCTCATTGGAGGTGGTTTCATTATGCTGACGAGAGAGCTCGCATGGTTGCCTAGAGATGTTTGGATTTGCAGGATTGAGATAGATCTGGGAACTTCACTACATGATACTTGGTGTGATGCCATCAACTGTGGTCACACAGGCTGGTGCAATGGTCCTCAGTAAATTATGCATGTTTGATGATAATTTCTGGTAACATGGTACCCTGAATTAAAAGCAATATTCCAGGTGTGTTTGTACCAAAGCTAGGTAGCGAGGAACCATTATCTATCTGCTCTGTAATGAGACACCTTTGCGTGTGAAATTCAAAATTACACTACTGGCCTTTCGGCCTATTTTTCCCATCCAGCTATATCACATTTCAAATTCAAGTGTAACTTATTGTCCACTTTCAACCTTAAGTTTTTTTCTGCATCAGTACTACCAGTGTTTTTCCTTCCATTTGGTTATTTTACATGTTGTTTGGATTATCTTTCCTCATAAGTACTAGCTTGAATTTCACATTATTGTTTTTGCTCATGTTTGTAATCTATGTCCCATTGTATTCTTTCCCTGCCCTCATTAGTGTTTGCAGTTCCTCCCAATTTAGTATCACCTGCTAATTCATAGTGTGCTGTTTATTCTTTCTTGCAGATCACTGAGGAAAATTTTAAATAATATAGGTCCTCAGATTGATTCCTGATCCCTCCACTAGACAACTGTCCCCAACTCAACAGATTTCACTTTGCTAGTACCCTTTATTTATGGTTTTTTAAACAAGTTTTCAATACACACAAAAATTTGATTTCCTGTTTTAATTAATATTTTGTGAGATAGTGTCCCATGCTTTCCTAAAATCCAAATCTATTTCATCCACCACATTGTCCTCTTCCACTAACCCTGTAAATAGACCTAACCTTCTAGTACTTTGACTGAATTTATTTGCAATTGATGATTGTTACTATATCTGTAGTCATTAATTTATTGAAATAAAGTAAAAACACAAACACAAAACCCCAATCAAGTTTTAAAACCTAAGGCATCTTATCACACACAACTCTGTTGAAGAACATTCAAATTGTCCAGCTAGTAGAGGCTGGCTGCCTATATTCCTATAGGGTAAACCAGGGATCGGCAACCTTTGGCACGCGGCTCGCCAGGGTAAGCACCCTGGTGAGCCACATGCCAAAGGTTGCCATAAACAGACATCTGAATGAATCATAATACATATGAATCAGAGTACATATGGGTTCCACAGTAAGCACTGGCTGCTGATTCTTTGCTGGATGCAATTTAATGGGTTAATTATTAAATATGAAGTCCTAAGTAGTCTAGGTCCCAGTTATCTCACAAATAACCTCTCACCCTATGTGATTTTAACAATAGTTAAATGCAGGGAAATGCTCCAATTCTAGTAACCTGGAATTCATGGGGACCAGGAAGAGACCATATTCTGTGCTTTATCATCAGCTCTGGAATTCACTACAACAGAGTCTTATTGGAGCCTGAGATATCACTTTCAGGGTGATATGTATGACATATCTAGGGTGACCAGACGTCCCGATAAAATCGGGACCGTCCCGATATTTCGGTGTCTGTCCCGATATCATTTTGTCACTGTGTTTTTTGTGGGTTTTTTTGCTCAGCCGGGGGTCTTTTTTTTTTTTTTTTTTTTTTTGCTCTGCTCCCACCCCCTCCCCGACCCTCCCCCCAATGTGTCCCAATATTTTCTTCCCCTCATCTGATCACCCTAGACATATCTGGCTTTCTCCTGATGGCGGATCTTGTATCCACTTGAATCATTGTTATTTAATTCTTGGGGACAGTTGACTCCAATTTTCAGATTGAACATAGCATTCCATTTTAATTTGATAGGCATAACTTGGGGTCTTGAGGCATGCATTGTCATGTCAACTAATAGTAATGCATACTGCAGGCCAAATTAAGTCTTCAAATGTGCACATCCAAAAGAAGAATTGAGTTCTAATGGTGCAATTCCAAACTTCAGGCCATGACTCCCATCCCTCGACTATCTCTTATAAATGATACATCATTCCTCATTTACCTGCATCCCATACTTGATGATATCAGAAATGCTGATTCATGTAACAAAATTATTGTCAAAAAAATGGCAGTATCAAAGCATTTCAGTGCAATGCAGGGGTAATCACAATACATGCTAAATAAAAACATAGGAAAGCCAAGTGGGTTTTCACCATGGAAAACTGATATTGTTCTGACTTTTGACATATTTAAAATTCAGACCCAGATCATAATTTTGTGGTTTGGTCATTTCTCTACTGATCTACAAAATTCATTGAGTTGTGAGGGTGCTCAAAATCTAGATTTTGGTTCAGCCTATCAATTTGCAATGGTGAAAAATTTCAGTGCATACATCTCTAAGGCATCAAACAAAGTCTTTCTGAATATTTACATACATCAAAAGGTAAAAATCTAGAAATAATACTAATCCATGCTGTTGTTTGGCTTAGTTTTGACTCCAGGGACATTATATTCACATTAAATCAACTTTCTTACAATGCCAGAATAAATAAACAATTAGAGGAGATAAAATGTTTAATGCTATAGCAATGAGCATCACAGAATTGCCTGTAAATAAACATATTAAATTAACAGAAAACAGATTTCCTTTTTACATTATAAAATAAAAACTACAAAAAAGGGAAAACATTTTACAGTCATTATCTAAAAAACACCACCTTCAGAAAGGCTCGATATGAAGCATAAATACACCCTGCTGCTTACACTCTTATTACAAAATAAACATTGTCCCCACCTTTATGATTTAAGATAATTAGCCATGTTACGAAATATATATAAAGTGAATAAGTCTAATACCGTATCAGTGTATGTCAACACCTACTTAAAGTACATTATACAGTACTCATGATCATGCATAATAAACATGTAATAATAAATTGTGTTCTATATGCATCAAAGCTTCAAATCCCCAAGCACTGTGTGAGGAAAATGAGAGGGATATCTACCTTTCTACTACTGAAGCAACATTCTCCACCCCCAAATTCACTTCCTATACCATCCCCTCTGCTTTGGCCCCACTTCTGAAGTTACTGCTACTGTGGGCCAGTTTCCGAAGAGACGAACCTTCTAGAACAGAGGTTTTCAAACTGTGGGGTGCATCTCCCTAGGAGGACACAGAGGAATATTCAGGGGGGCAAGTGGCAACAACAGGCAGCTTGGGCCTCAGCCCAGCATGGCAGGGATCAGGCATCAGCCTCGCATAGCGAGGCTCAGGTAGGGAGCCTGACTCACCTCTTTTTGTCTGGGTTGGAAGGGTGCAACCACAAATTGTAGCTCAAAGCGGAAGCTCAAAAAGTTTGAAAACCACTCTTCTAGAAGGATATAGTTTTAAAACTTTTTATTAAAATGATGTTAAAAAAAAAAGTGAACAGAGTTTGAGCATAGAAGTTTCTGGTTATCAGGGAATAACGTACAGATTATCGAGGGTGTAAAGTTTGTCTTGAGATCAGGTGGCATAAGGAATACATAATCTGCAATATCTCCGATTGGGGGTAAAAGGTTGATGGGTCAAAGTACAGGCATTGAGATATGGGGGTATGAAGTTTATAGAATGGCTATGTTCGGGTGTGGAATATAATGAGTGGATATGATGATGAGGATGGATTGACCCTCATTTGGTGAGATTTAATGTTCAGGGAGTTTATGGTTCCAGTTCATATGATCCAACGGAGAAGGTCACTTGGTCCCTTTCTCGTAGTGGGAGAACGATGTCACTCTGGCTCACGCCTCCTGGTACTGTCGGTGGCCGGTGATGTACTCGATGTAGATGTCCCTGGACCATCGGATGGCGTCTGAGACCATGAGGCGCCGCATGAGCTGTGTGTAGCATCGACCAATCCCGCAGGTCTGCAGCACACGCTCGTTGCAGGGGTCCCAGGCGCCCAGGGCTCCGACAATCAGGGCGTCCATCTGCACCTAGTAACCCTTCGCTCTCAGGGTGTCAGTCAGGGGGGCGTACTTTTCCAGCTTACGAGCTCGGGCTTCACGAAATGCCGGGGTCCTGTTCTCAAAGGAGACCGTGACGTCGACGAGGATGATCTTTTTCTGGGCCTCGTCGGTGACGACCACGTCAGGTCATAGGTGGCTGTCGGTACCGGGAATGGTGCAGTTCACGGAGATCCCCCCCAGGCGTGGCGCGATGGCTTTCACCAGGTGGTTCTGGATGGCGTTATGGCGCAGCTGCCAGGCTCTGGAGTGGGGTTTGCAGCTGCATAGGACGTGGGGCAGGGTCTCGTTGGAGTAGCCGCACTTCCTGCAACACTTGTCTCAGTTCCCGTGGCGGACGGCTCCGTTGAGCTATTACTATACCTGCCACCTCCACCACCCCTCCTGGCTCCACCTCTTCTATTGCAGTTTTCTTTATTATGCAAATCTACAAGTCTTGCTTTGTGCAGCCCAGAAGGCCACATATGCAAGGGTATGTAATATCCAGTTCTGTCTGTCAAACTCAGAGAATACCAGCAAGCTAAGTAATACAAAGACAACTTTCCCAGAAATCTATTGTTTTAAGGTTTTATTCAGCTACAAATAGCCATGGCCATCTGTCTGCACAAGCCCAGAAGGGTCATTAATTTTGGCTCCTTATCATGCCAGAAACTTCAGTAGAAAAGGCAATATGCCATGGAAACCCATAACACAATAAACTTATAAGCTCTACATCCAAAAGTGATGCAGCCAAAGAGTTCTCCCACAGTGTAACAAACAATGCCTGATCCCCAGTAATTTTTAAAATCCTGCCTACAGGTGTATTACATCAGTTTACACTCACTTCACATTTGGAAGGGTTTCCTGGCAGTCATGAGGTCTAAGACATAGGGACAAATTTCCATCCTCACACTCCAGGGAATCTCAATGATTGAAGAATTAAGCCTACAGAATTTTTTTTAATTTAATTTTTTTTTTAACTGAAAACTTAGATTCTGCAGTTAGTTCTGTGACAAGGTAAATTTTGTGGCAGATTCCATGACAGTAGAATTCTGAGGGCCCTGCCTTTATAGAGTGCCTATATAGTGGCCCATTTTAAGTTCTTCCTTGTCCAGTCCCTATATTCTTCATAGAAGAACCCACTTCTGTTTTAGGGCATCTGGGAAACTCGAGAATGCTCAGTGTCATCTCTATCATTGCCATAACAAGATATCAGATTCTGCTCAGGAGAAAGGGGTAGCACCAGAAAGTCTCATGAAGGAACTCAGTCACTGATGAGCGAGAATTCTACCTGATGAAATTGGATAACCTCTACTACTGAAGAGTACAAGGAACTTATATAGGCCAGTAGGCAGGCAAAATATTTGTTTTTCTTTGGTTGGTTGTTTTGCTTGCTGACTCAAATTATGTGCAATGCTACTTAAAAAAAAAGCCAGACAACTGCAGCAACTGGAGCCTACTGAAAAACTTCAATACATTTTTCATGTGAAAAAAATACTTAAGCAGATATCCTCAGGTGCACCAGAGCTCTGAACAACTCTGAAAGGAGGGGGCAAAGGTAACTTTAAGCCATTTTTGCATTCCCATTATTCCAGGTCTGTTTAGGCCCCTAATGTAAATTAGAGTAGCCTAAAGGCTGATCTAATTTATGCCATCAATAATGGTCCCTTAGGGGATGTTTCACCAGTTGGGGACTGTTGTCGTACAGCTCATGCAGCTGCACACATCCCTCCAGCCCCTGGTACAACCCTATGAAGAGCTAAAATTAGGACGTTAGAGCCAGCTATGCTGACTTTACAGTCCACCATCTGAGAATTCTCTGAAGCAAGGGGAATTCCTAGGTAAGGCAGCTTTACAGCCTATTTGCACCACTCCCACAGTACAAAAGGACAGAAGTGTAGGCAGGAATCTGGCTTATATTCTTTACATTCTTAAAAGGAGTCTTTTTTGTTTAAACTTTGTGTTCTAATTATTTCCAGATAAGCTGCTCTTTGCCAGAAGTCAGAGATGTGATGTTCCCTTTCGCACAATCAGAGACAAATTAAGACATTTACCAGGATGTCAGAGTGAGATCAAGCAAAAATGACTTCATCTGGCTTCTGAGCCAAAGGGGAAAAGCCTTTTACTTACAAGCTTTGCCTTCTGTTAAACCTTTCACAGCAAACAAGTACTAATAATCTGAACTGTCTCACCCTCCCAGTGATGAGTAAGTAGTGTGAATAGTAATAGCACCCAGCTCTGAAAACTCCCCAGGTTTGAAGTTGCCCAAAATGCAGTACAACTATTTTAGTTCTCTTTAACATGTATACTGTGGATAAGAGTCTGATCTCAGTTATAGTGGTATATATCTGGAGCACCAACAGAATCTGGCCCTATATAATTAGCTCAGATTTAATTTAAGAGATACACTTTTCCTAATGAAATATAGTTGTTCCGATGGATCAGGAACTTGCTGACAGATGACCCACTGTGATATGTAAGTGCTTCTGAATAGGCATCATTGAAAACTTCCAGTGCTGAATCCATCTTACATGATGGTGATCTAATGGAAGTCTTTGAATATGATCAAGGGAACTATAAAACTGATTCAAGCAATGCCTTCATCACACTTACAAAGAATGTAAAAATTCAAGGACAGGATCTAAAATTAGGAAACTGGTAGCAAAAAAAAAAGAAGAGTAAGTATATGGAAAGACTGACCCCATCCAAAAAAGAGCTATTGAAATAAGGAGCATTAGTGATCTCAAAAAAAAAAAAAAATCTAAACAAAGCCAGCATTGAGAGGTAAGGGAGAACATATGCTAATAGAGATGATGAAATTTAAAATGATGAGCCTAGTGGTCTTTTCTCTAGATTACTTACATCCACTCTAAAACATCTTTATTGTTGTTAGCTACACAGCATTGGAGTCTTTATGGTATCAGACACCTTGATTTCTTTTGAATTCACTCAATGTATAACTAGGTCTTTACCTTCTCTAAAAGAGAGTCCATGTTTTTAACATAGTCATTATATGATGAGCACCTTACAAATAAGCCCCGGAATCTTTGTGCTGACTGTGGAGGTGCTCCATTGCAGCTGGAACAGAAGATTAAAAAGCACCCATTATACAAAAATAAACTAAAACTGGGACACGCTATTGGAGGAGTAGGCTGGCTTAGCAGAACATTCCTAGCTAGATTAGAGCAGTCAGGGTCTGTCTAGCTTGTGCATGACCATGGCTGTCTCGTGGTAGTCCATTATACAACCAGGACTAAAGATTACTCCAATATATCTCTTTTTAAATTTCATGATGGGCAGCTAAACGAAACTACATTTTCCCTAATTTCAGTGATGACAGCATTCCTACAGATGGGCAGCTTGGAACTGTATTTGGAGCATAATACTACAATCTGGTTTTGTTTTGCTTTTTAAAGTAAACTTATTACTTGCAGAAGGTAACAAACTGAGAGCCTTGAAGTCCTCTCTAGACCCACATAATAATTATAGCATGAGCATAAGGCTTGGTCTACATTATAGGATTAGGTCGACATAAGCTGCCTTGCATTGACCTAGCTGTGGAAGTGTCTTCACTTAAATTTGGCTCCCACCAACATAAGTGCCTCTCTACAACTGATTTAGTAACATCACCTCCCCGAGTGACACAGAGTCACAATCTATGTAATTAGGTTCACACAATGTCAGTGTAGACACTGTGTTACTTATGTTGACTGTTACTGGCCTTCAGGAGCTGTCCCACAATGCCCCATGCTGACAATACAATTGATACAAGCTCTCCTGGTTAGGATGTGCACCTCTGACAGGGAACCAAGTGTGCACGCACACAAGCGATTTAATAATTGCGGTGGCTGTAGGCTGACATAATTAGGTCAACAGACTTTTGTAATGTAGACATGGGATAAGCAATATAAATTCATCCAGACTGCCCCGCTTAACCTTAACCCTGACCTGAAGGACCGCCTCAAGAGATTGGAGAGAGGTTCAGTTTCCATGCTCAGGTATTCCTTGGCCTCTTTTCTGATACTCCCAACAATGGTCTTAGTTAATTACAGTTGTATGGATTTTGAGATGTGGACATCTGTACACTTTCTGGGCCCTGCTCTGTGCTGCTTTGGGGCACTCCATTGACACAAAGCAGCCACAAGCCAGCTAAAATGGCACCCTGAGGATTCCCCCTGCCTAGGTAGTCCTATGCCACTCCTTCCTGGACACTAGCATAGTGTGTAGTCTCAGGGAAAAGCAAGAAGAATAGGATTTCTCTGGGGTGTCCTTATACTTCAACAGTGCCTGGCATTCAAACCAGCCCCTCAGGGCTCTCAACAGGGTGTATACATTAGAGTAGCCCCAAAGCTAATCTAATTTATGCTAGGGACTGGCCTGACACCCGGTGGACCCCAGGTTCAAAGAATAATAAAAAGGATTTAAAGGAATTTTAGCCACTCCCCTTCTCTACACTCTGGTTTTGTGACAAGCACTTGCCTGGACTGGATGATCTGGGATTATTTATTTTAGTTATTATTTATTGTAGTTGTTTTAAAAAGCCCACAGACAAATACTCTGCAAAGTTGCTGTGCTCCTTACTGAAATAGGAGCTTTGGTCATCAAAACATTTTTACTCAATTGATATCACAGAATTTTGCATCCTCTTTGATATACTCAACAGACAGGACTTTGCAAATTAAGTTGTAAACCTCAGAATGAGCCTCAGAGAAGCATTAACCAGATTATTACTGTGATGGGTGTACCAACCCCACACTGGGCCTGTAGGGGTTCATGAGAGCCTGTGGGCACAATCAGCCTCACCACCCTACACCTGCAGTAAGTCTCCCACCTGGAGGGAGGAGTTGAAAGGTCTGAACCTGACTCACACAGGGTTTGACTAGGAAGGAGAGCAGATCTCTGGCTCTCACTTAGTGAGAGAAGCCAGATGGAGTCAGGGAGCTGAGCTGGCCTGCTGGAAGACACAGCCTCCCTGACGGAAGTTGGGCCTACAACAGATAGCCTAAGGCAGTTGGGAACAACTAGCAACAAATAAGCCCACACAAGCTGATGAAGGCACCTGCAGGGAACAGGAAGGCACCAGCAAGTCAGGGACTGTGCTACAAGGGGAATGGAGAAAACTCTCCTTCAGCAGAACCAGCTGGACAGTAGAAAGGACTAAGAAGCTCAGCAGTGAGTTGGTGGAAGAGGCTTAGCAGAAGCAGTGTTGATAAGAGCCCAGGAAGAGGTTAAGGACATAAACCCCATACTGGGCCAGAAAGGAAGTGGTCCAGGGAGGCAATCACAAATCTGTCTAGTCAGGTCTTAACTTCCTATTCAAGGATCCCTGGACTGGAACCCAGTTGACAGTGAGGGCCGAGTTTTCTCTACCAGCCCACCAAGGAAGATGGAGTGGAAACCTCCCCACAAGGGGTAAGGACTACTGAATCTCCCTGATACCAGGGATAAGGACTAGTGAGTCTGGACTCGGGCCAAGGATCCAACGTGAAAGTGAAGGACTACTAGTTGCTAGACTATTGGTCCACCCTGGCAGGTGATAGGCCTGGCAGGTGATGGGCCTATATGTGGCCCAACCAGAGGGCTGAGTTACAAGAAGAAGCAGACCACTGCAGGGCCAGAAAGACTGTCAGCAGCTGGTGCCAAAGAACACCATGATCTGCTACTATGGTGTGTGATGCCCAGAATGTCACATGCTTATATAAAACAATGCTTGTTTTGGAATTGGAGCTTTACAGGATTGAGTGAGGGACAGGTCAGGCCTACTGTTTTCACTGAAAGATAAAAGTGAAGTCCTGAAGAAAGAGGACTACCTGGCAAGCCACAGTCTTTCAGCATCTCCTTGAGGGATTCTGACTTTTATAAAATCATCACTGGGTATTTCTAGGTCTAAAGAAATTAGTCACTAATGAAATGCTATCATTACTTCAAAAGAAGAATCAGCTGTTGACTAAATGAATACAGTTTTTTACATCTGGGCAAGAATCAAGGCCCTTTTTAGAAAGAATGAATGTAAATAAAATCTCTGACTATGTTTAAAAGGTTGGGGAAATATAAATATTTTTATGGATGATTTGATCTTTCTTGATATGTCCATTTAATACCATAATTTTTTAGTATTACTGAACACCATCTGTCAAATGAGGAGGCCTGCAAAAAGGTATCAAGGAAACATTGTCCAGTTTAGAAAAAGTAGGTTAAAATTAGTTATCTTAAAAAAATACGTCTGGCCTTCTGACTGGCTATTTACTGTTTGGAATTTCAGAAATGGAAAGTCATGAATGCAGTGAATTTGTGTGTTGTTGTTTGGTTATTGAAGTGTTTGCATGTGAATGTCTGAATTCACATTGGCAAGATTCTCTCCTTCACCAGAGCTCCACACAGCAAATAGCATAGAGGTAATGGTGGTGGGGACATCAGGGTGTCAGTTACCGATTCTGAGGACCAGCCCTAGATGTGATGTAACTTAGGGCTGTTGTTGTAAATTGCACCACTGACAGAGGATCCATAATGGACCCTACATCACTATAGGATTGATGGAGCAGAGCAGAGCTCTTCCTCTTCCCTACCCACATGATCCCAATATTCATCCTTCACTCTGGGACAGGACAGAGACACAGACAAGGCCATTCCATGCACCAGAGAGGAAGAAAATAAGATGTGAAACTAACAAGATGTATAGACGCCTGCCATCACTCTCATCACTCTGCTTCTATGTGCATTTCCACAGAGAGGGAGAGAGAGAGAGAGAGAGAGGGAGAGAGAGAGAGCCATCCTTCATATATTTGTTTTGTCTTTCAAGATTGTAAGTTTTCGAGGGACTCAGGTGAGGATCCAACATGAAAGTGAAGGACTACTAGTTGCTAGACTCCACCCTGGCAAGAGGTGGGCCTATATGTGACCCAACCAGAGGGACTGTCTGTTCCTCGGCATTTGGAAGACATCTAGTGCACTTCTTCCCTTCTCTTCCCATTCCATTCCATTAATTCTTTGGTCTTTCATCTTTTTCTGTTCTCCCCTTATTAAAAAATCAATCAAATATAAACTTAAAAAAGAGGAAATATATTTTTCTTAAAAAGGGAACTTTGTTTTAAAGCAGGTAAAATATTTTAATTTTATTATTTGTTGAGAATCATTCAAACTTATCAAATAAAATACCATTCCCATTTTTTATGTTTCCTTGTTATATGGATGATTATTAAAATCACATTCCACTGAACAGAGGCTTGGAGGGAAAATTCTCAAGAAAATTATCCCTTCCCTCTTGCTTTCCAGTATTTTCTTGATCTCACGGTCATGATCCCATATGCATGGAGAATCAAGGTGGTGTCCTTTCCCAAAGGACATAGGCTAATGGGGAAAACAACCCTAGTTCATCTAGTTATTGCTTGAATATTCATTTCAGTGGAGAAGGTGTTTACATTTATCTACGCTGCAGGCAAAATTTGACATTAAGCGGTAAATGCCCATGATTCAATAACCTGCTTAATGCAAGTATTCTTATTTTCAGCTGAAATAAAAATCACATTCTAACCAGTTTGTGTGCAGTAAGTGTTTGTTGTATATGATATAAATGGTAATCTTGTTTATACATTTAAGTTTCATGCTTTTTCCCTCACTTAGAGCAGGTATTTTGTAAAATAAATAAAATAAAGTTACAAACAACTATGCTTCCCTTGAGAGAGATTTTCCCCCCATTTGAATGGTAAGAGGTGCAGTAAATCTTTTCTTGAATAGGTGATTGTTTTTCCTTGCCTTTTGAAATTGTTTTTTGTATTTGTCATTTATATACATCAGCACATAACGATGTGGAGAATAAATTTGACTGGTTAGCAATTCCTAGTAGCTTTGATCCATTACAATGTATGTACAAACTGTATATCCTTGCATTATGCCACTGATATACTAAAGCTGAGAAAGGGATCCCTTCAGAATCTCTCCTCCCCCATCTTCCACCCCGCTCTCCCCCGTTCCCCCTCAGCCTTTTATATGCAAAGACAAGGTGTTCAGTTAATATCAGGCACATGCCTGGTTGGGCCATATTCTCAATTGTTTTACAGTGAGTGAAGCAGAGTGTTTCAATGGATGCAATTTGTTCATTTAAGAGCTGTTGAGTGTTGAGCACTTCTGAAAACCAGGCACCATCTACAAGGGCCTCAATTTAGGCTCTTATTAGTGAAAATGTTGGGCTTAGGTTTTGGGGAAACTGCTGTAATTATTTCCCTATTTTTAGTATATGACAAACATTTTTAGAGCTTTGGATAAGTTCCTTTAAAATGTTTTTTGTTTTTTTAATAAATCTAACTATATAAATAAAAATTGCTTTTTGGATTTCTTTTTTTTTTTTTTTTTAATTGCTATGAGTGTCACTGAGGATGTTTACTTTGGTGTTTGCCTGATACTTTGTTACTAGCTATTACTCACCTGAACTCTTCCCCTTGTATTTTCTCAAAACTACCCTTTTTAATGCTGCCACTATTGCTGGCTCTGGGCTCATACTTCTCCCTCATCATGTATAGTAGTCTGACATGAACAATGGCCTGGATGCTGATTGCCTTTGAGTGCACTGGTGCAAGTGCTGGTTGCGCATGGACACATATTGCAGACAGTTGCTTATGATGGGTGCCTCATGCTTCCATTCTCTTCCAAAGGCCAGGATCTCTGGTCAAATTATGTCTCCCATGATGCACAGCAGTGTCTCCACTTGGTACTTGGAGGCAGTGCATCACAAGAGTCACATGGCTGAAGAATGAGGACATTAGGCAATGAAACTACAACTCCCAGGAGCCACCCCAGCAGCATCACCAAATCAATATTTTTTTAATTGAAAACCCAATTTTCTGTTCAAAAACAATATTGAAAGAAAATTTTCAACCAGCCGTAATATCCAGTCACAAAGGGTTGAGGGGTTAGGGCTAAACAGCACTGTGTATAAGCTAAATGTATCCTTTGTTTTATAGTCTATGCTGCTGAGGATACTTGCATTCTACACCCTACAATGAAACATACTTTGTCTCACTCCAGAATGAAAACCTGACCTCTGTGTGCCTATATTTTATAAATGCAGTTGGTAAAGAATACTCAGCTGTATAAGTACCACCAGGGAAAAGAAATTATTTGGCAGATATTGAGGACAAAAGGCAACATAGAAAAATGCCACTGCAAACTATACGTGCATGGTCCAGAAGGCAAGTAGTGGAAGATGAGAGCACTGTATTGAATAGCAGTAGTAGAAAAAAGGAAATATTAATGGAAAAAATCAACATTCTGTGAACCCCCATGGGAGAAAGGAAAAGGGCACAAACTTTACTTTAACTCCCATCTAATGCAACATCCAGTACCATTCAAATCATGGTGCCAACCATACAGATTATGCCAATCAGTGAACTGAGCTATGGTTTTGTGCTCTGGACAAATGTCCAACAGAGACTAGAATCAGACCATCAGTCTTGTAAAGTTATAGCCCAAACAGCTTCTCAGTCTGCAGAATGTTAGTGAATTATTGTACTGCACCAGCTAGGCCCAAGGTACAGTGACACTAAAAATAACATATAATAGCCTTGGGATGGGTGAATACTGTCATGCTGTCTGGTATGACTTACAACTGAGAGGGCCAATCTCAGGTCAGACAGTCAGAAAATAGAGCAGACACCCCAAATTGGTGGTATATTCTATAATTAGGTTTCACCAAAGCAGTAACAACTGTCCACTCCTGAATTACTGTATTAGTCTTACTGGGGAGCCACAGACAGTCCCCTTAAGCTCACCAGCCCCTCTTTACCATCCAGTCAAACTGGACTTTGTGATTAAAGGTTATTAAAACCCAAAATCACCTCACACTAGTTTACTCCCAACCCCAAGGGGTCAGTCTCTTACCCCAGGTCAATGGTTACTCTGGATTTCACACCAGAGATGACACTGACAGCCAGTTTCCCTAGTAAACTAACTAAAGATTTATTAGCTAAGAAAAAGAAATGAGAGTTATTGAGAGGTTAAAGCAGGTAAAATACATTAACAGATGAATCAAAGTCTATAAGTCCAAAATCATAGCAGAGATGTAGTTATCTGCTAATTTTCCATAAGACTCTCAGGGTTACCCAAAATAACTTTGGGGATCTCTGTTCTATTGCTCAGTATTCCACCCTGTCAGAATCCATCAGACCAGAGATACACCATCACTCCTAGGGTTCATTCTTATAGCTGTCTGGAACGTATTCCCATCACAGCCTAGGTCTGTAGATTTTCCATTGTTGAACACAACAACCCATGCTTTGAAATTAGCATGCTTCTCATTTACAGTTCTAAGGCTTCAGTCCCAGTTGTAAGCAATTCAAAATCAGAGACATATATAACGCATTTAGTTACAGCCATCCAGACAATCTTTCATTAGTTTTCATGCAGTTTTACACATTAAGTAAATTCTCATCTAAACGCTAATACATCCTCTGATCTAGGATTAATTAAGTACAGGGGCTATATATGTAATGTAAATTGCAATGTAATAACATTCAACAGGTTACAGATAAATGAAAACTATGCCAACACACAAGTGAATTGGCCTGATCACATTAAATGCCTTTTGACACTCCTTTTTTTTCTATTAGCATACAAATGAATTAGCCTGCTGCCTTGGTCTGAGCTGGCAATTTGCCAAAGTGCATCAGAAATACTACAAATCATTTTACCCCAATTTTTGAATGATTTTTTTTTTCAAATGAAGATGCTTTGACTCTATTCAACTTCCTTTGAGTTTGCTTTCCACTAATATTCAAGCAAATGAATTTATTTGCAGGAATATTTCCCAGAACAATCCATTTTAAGTGAACCTTCCACAGAAAGTTCACAGAAGGTGAACTTCAGAATTCATAATTCCTACTGGAAACTTCATTCTATTAATTATGTCAGTCCAATCAAGTAACAGCTAACTGCTCAGAATTTCTATAGAGAGACAAGGTGGGTGTGGTCTCAGGTCACAGGTGTGCCACAGGTGAAGAATACAGATCACACTATCATCACTCCGAGAGCTAGAACCATCCTGGAGAGGACCCGAAAGGATGCCATCCACTGCCAATACATGGAAAACCTGAAACGGAAGCCGGCTAGGGCAAGGCGTTTGAGGTGACGTGCAAATGGGACGCCAGCAACCACTTCCTTCCCAGGGGCAGCTTCACCTGGTTTACCGACTGGAGGTTCATCCACAGGGCCCGGCTCAACTGCATCCCACTGAATGGAGCCATCCACCACGGGAATCAGGACAAGCAATGCAGGAAGTGCGGCTACGCCAATGAGATGCTACCCCACGTCCTGTGTAGCTGCAAGCCCCATTCGAGAGCTTGGCAGCTGCAACACAATACCATCCAAGATTGCCTGGCCAGAGACATCCCGCCACCCGCGGGGAAGGTTTCCGTAAACTCCCCCATCCCTGGAACCAACAGCCAACTGCAACCGGACATCATCATCACCAATGAGGACCGGAAGAAGATCATCATGGTGGACATCAGAGTGCCCTTCGAGAATAGGACCCTGGACTTTCATGATGCCTGCGCTCGAAAGGTAGAGAAAGATTCATAGATTCATAGATTCTAGGACTGGAAAGGACCTCGAGAGGTCATCAAGTCCAGTCCCCTGCCCTCGTGGCAGGACCAAATACTGTCTAGACCATCCCTGATAGACATTTATCTAACCTACTCTTAAATATCTCCAGAGATGGAGATTCCACAACCTCCCTAGGCAATTTATTCCAGTGTTTAACCACCCTGACAATTAGGAACTTTTTCCTAATGTCCAACCTAAACCTCCCTTGCTGCAGTTTAAGCCCATTGCTTCTTGTTCTATCCTTAGAGGCTAAGGTGAACAAGTTTTCTCCCTCTTCCTTATGACACCCTTTTAGATACCTGAAAACTGCTATCATGTCCCCTCTCAGTCTTCTCTTTTCCAAACTAAACAAACCCAATTCTTTCAGCCTTCCTTCATAGGTCATGTTCTCAAGACCTTTAATCATTCTTGTTGCTCTTCTCTGGACCCTCTCCAATTTCTCCACATCTTTCTTGAAATTCAGATTCCCCTCTGGCCGAAACCTTGAGAGCTAAGGGTTACCAGGTTCAGATACATGCACTGACTGTTGGAGCCTTAGGCGCATGGGACCCTAGTAATGAGCGAGTGCTGAGAGAATGTGGAATCGGTCAGTGCTACGCTCGGCTGATGCGGCAACTCATGGTGTTGGATGCCATCACGTGGTTGAGGGACATCTACATAGAACACATTACTGGACATCAGCAATATCAGGAGGGATGAGCTGGAGTACCAATGAGAAGCGCAATCAGGAAAGTAACAAATACTTTCCTCATGGATTGTATTTTCTAAATGGACAGCCAACCTAATTCTCAATTACTGAGGGACAACCGCCACTCATTGATATATTTTGCTTTCCACAACCAAATCTCTGTACAACTTTTCATGAGTGATGTACCCGAGTATTCGGATTCTAATATCTAAACTATATTGTTAAATCTATTTGTTACCCGGGGTTTTTTCAACCCAAAGCTCTTGGTAACTTTTACTCTGTGTGAGGTGGTGTTAGGAAATAAATCAGGGGAGACACTCTGGGGCAAAATCAGTACTTGGTCCTGCTAGTGAAGGCAGGGGTCTGGACTCGATGACCTTTTGGGGTCCCTTCCAGTTCTATGAGATAGGTAACATCTCCCACCAAACCAGTGACCTATTTTGCTAGCAAGCACTGCTGTTTTATGGAGTGGGTAATTCTGCTGCAGGAAGAAGATTTCAGGTGATTTATTTAGACACCCTTAACTGTGGTATTTTTCTTTCAGTCCCATGCTTTTTATATCACTGCTTTTCTAATCAGTTTTCAGTCTCACCATTGCAATGATACATACAATAGTGTATTAAATGTTTCATTACTGGCTGTTGATTTGCTCCTTCCATGCAAACTAAGCGGCCGGGGCTGTTATGGTAGGCCTCTCACAGCTCCCTCTACTACTGGCACTAGTCAAATAGCAGGCACAGTCCTTATCCCAGTGCAGAGAAAGCCTATTAGAACTCCATGAACCTGTCTAGTAACATAATGGGACTCTGCAGCTTTTCATGTAGCAACAATATAGAATCATAGACATGTAGGGACCTCAGTAGGTCACCTAGTCCAGTCCCCTGCACTGGAAGGAACCTCAGTAGGTCACCTAGTCCAGTCCCCTGCACTGAAGCAGGACTAAATGTTATCTAGACCATCCCTGACAAGTGTTTGTCTAACCTGTCCTTAAAAACCTCCAGTGACAGATTCCACAACCGCCCTAGGTATTTTGTTCCAATTTTTAACTACCCTTACAGTTCAGAAGTTTTTCCTAATGTCTAACCCTAAATATCCCTTGCTGCAACTTAAGCCCATTACTTCTTGTCCCGTCCTCAGTGGATAAGAAGAACAATTTATCATCCTCTCTATAACAACCCTTGTCTTATTTGAAGACTGTTATGTCCCCTCTCAGTGTTTTCTCCTCTAGACTAAACAACCCCAATTTTTTCAATCTTTCCTCATAGGTCTTGTTTTCTAGACTTTTAATCATTTTAGTTGCTCTCCTCTGGATATTCTCCAATTTGTCACATCTTTCCCAAAGTTTGGTGCCCAGAACTGGATGCAGTACTTCAGCTGAGGACTTATCAGTGCTGAGTAGAGCAGAAGAATTACTTCTTGTGTCTTGCTTACAGCACTCCTGCTAATACATCCTAGAATGATATTTGCTTTTTTTTGCAACAGGATTACATTGTTGACTCATATTTAGTTTGTGATCCACTATTACCACAGATCTTTTTCTGCAGTAGTCCTTCCTAGGAAATCATTTCCTATTTTGTATTTGTGCAATTGGTCATTCCTTCCTTCGTGTACTTTGCATTTCTCCTTATTGAATTTCATTCTATTTATTACAGACCATTTATCCAGTTTGTCAAGATCATTTTGAATTCTAATCCTGTCCTCTAAAGTGCTTGCAACCTTACCAGCTCGATATCATATGTAAATTTTATAAGTGTGTTTTTATGCCATTACCCAAATCATTTATGAAGATATTGAATAGAACCGGATTCAGGACAGATCCCTGTGGGACCCCACTCTATGCCTTTCCAGCTTGATTGTGAACCATTGATAACTACTCTCTGAGTACAGTTTTCCAACCAGATGTGCACCCACCTTATCGTAGTTTTGTCTAGGCTATATTTCCCTAGTTAGTTTATGAGACGGTCATATGGGACAGTATCAAAAGCCTTACTAAAGTCAAGACATATCACATCTACTGCTTCTCCCTTATCCACAAGGCTTGTTATCCTGTCAAAGAAGGATATTGGATTGGTTTGACATGATTTATTCCTGACAAATTCATGCTGATTGTTACTTATCATGTTATTATTTTCTAGGTGTTTACAAATTGATTGATTGTTTGCTCCATTATCTTTCCGGGTACCAAAGTTAAGCTTACTGGTCTATAATTCCCTGGGTTGTCCTTATTCTCCTTTTTATAGATAGGTATTATATTTGCCTTTTTCAGTCTTCTGGGATCTCTCCCATCTTCCGTGAGTTCTCAAAGACAATTGCTAATGTTTCAGAGATCCTTTCAGACAGTTTCTTAAGTATTATAGGATTTATTTGATCAAGTCTTGCCGACCTGAAGACATCTAACTTATCTAGATAATTCTTAACTGGTTCTTTCGCTATGTTAGCCTCGGATCCTACCCCGTTTACATTGATGCTCACTATGTTAGATGTCCAGGGTACCTTCTATTCACCAAGAATGTTTTTTATTGGGACATAAAGACATCTGGCAGGACACCCTAAAGAGATGGTTCTGTATTATCTGTCCTCCTAAAAATTTCCCTGTCGTTCTAAAACTTCCCATCAAGACCCACTTCTGCCATGATTCCTACAAGAAATCAATCACCCAATGCTGGCTAGGTTGAAGATAGGTGATGTTGTTCATTTGTTTATTTATTTACATGTTTTAAAAGGACAAACTCTCAAATAATTTGGAACCATCAAACTGTGGAGTAGATAACTTATGTAACTGCATGATCTAATTATCATTACCTTCCTCATCCCTTCCCTTCCCCTCTCTTATTCTTTGTCATTCTCACTTGTTGCACCCTGCTCAACACATAAACTCTAAACTCTTCAGGACAGGGATTGTGTCATGTTATGTGTTTATAAAACACCTAGTATGATGGGGTGCCAATCCTGAGTGGGACCTTTAGGAGCTACTGTAATGCAAATATATGAATAACAAGAATTATGGCTGACTTTCATTGGTCAAATGGAGGTTAGGTACTGAAATCCTCTGTCCATGAAAGGTAGACTAAAATGCTCTTACTTTTGAAAATAGTGACAACAGAAAAGATATGTTTATTCTCATTTGGTTTTATCCATCTCCTTAGCATGGAAAGTCTCATGATTTACGGCTGGAACACATACTAGATACAGTGTGATAGCTTTGCTTTCACCCTTCCAGGGCAAGCAGTCCATTTGTTCCTGTTCCATTCAGTTCAGCAGCTAATTTATTTCAGAAAAATCTAAATATAAGTGTCTAAGTTATGAAAGGGGCTTAGTAAATCCTTTGATGACCAAATGTGGTAGAGAGAATAACATTAAATATTATAATTAAAAATGTTCTAATGTGCCTTTTTATAGCAAAAAAAATTGTATGGCTATTAAATATTTAAACTGCAAAGTAGTGTTGAAAAATTGCCCATGATAAATTGGTCCCCCTTGAAGTTTCCATTTTCTAATATTCAGACACATAATCCCGGAAACATTTGGGTTTGATTCTTTCTTTGAGACATTAATGACAGTTATATAAGAAAACCATCGCAAATGAAAAACATCTCTAAGAATAATCAAGTTTGTTTTTCTGTCTTGCTTCAGGATGACTACTACATTTTTGGCCGTGATGATCTCACCATGACTATTCAGTCAGTCTGTGATGGTTCACTGTGAAGCTTTTTTCTCCATGCTAATCACTGTCTCTTACTTGCAATTAAAAACATGGGCTTCTAGCATTTCACAAATATTTGATTGTGATGGTCAGTTCAGAGACAGCTTTGTCTTCAGTTTCTTAGAAGAAATGTAAACCAACAGATTCACAGTTGCAGTCATCCTGACACAAAACTACTATTAATGATACTGATTATTAATGACAGTTATATCATTGCAACCATGAATAATCTATTAATAATGGATTATGTGAGCTACAAATTTCAAGGTATTTTGACTCATAGAGTGGCCATAAAGAATATTTTTGTTAATGAGTAATTCCTACTAACTTTTGGCTAAACTCTTTCCTCTGAGTGTAATGTCAGGTTAAAAACTATATTGTTTTTAAAACAAATAGCATCTTAGATCATTCAAATAGAAATAAATTTTAAAATCTAACTTGTTTTCACTATTTATGCTGTTTCTTTTTTTAAACTTTTCTCAGTTTGGATAATGAAAACAGACACATCAGATTAATTTCTAGTCATTTTTTTCAAAACGTTTATTACTTATTTATTATACTGCAATGCTTGAGTAGAAAAAGTTACTCTTTGGTGCCTCCATTTTCAAATTTCTCAAATCTCTCACTCTCAGACATTGCTATAAAGAGCTCAGTTCTGTCACACCTTTCTCTTCCATGTATACACAAAGCTCTAAGTGTTTGCAATTTTTTTTGGATTTCATTGCCACCAATATGTTTTATTTTTCATTGGACCTGAACAGTACTGTGTCTCTCCTTTCCCAGTGCCCCACTGAGATAGCTAACTTATTTTTATTCATACTGTTAACACTTAATCCTGAACAACAAAGTTGATTCTCTTCAGTGGGGGGGACAGAATCTGGAGTACTCGGTGGGAATTACATCATCCTCATCTTTTGATGGGACTTATCCACCATTTATCAAATTATTTCATGACTACGTTCTTTTGGATTCTTCTCTGCTCCTGGAATACTTCAGATTCTTCTATGAGTGCTGTTCCCTGTCTACATTCCACTGTGCAGGGGTATATGCACTTCATGCGCCTGAGACCAGAAGATTCTTGCTAGCAGCATCCTTTGGTCTGCACCTACACCCCTTACCTCCTCTTGCTCCAAACTGAGGGCATAAGGAGTGGCTCAGACTGACCACGTCTCCAGTTCTTTGTACTGCTTGTGGTCTGAGAGTGAGTCTCTTCAGTGTTAGCAGTATTAGCTAGCTTCTTCTGTGTCTAACTCTAATGATCTGTAAATAGTTTTTTAGGAAATAGGTTTTTTAAAAAGTCAGTTTTAGCATAATTGTTTGTAGCATCGGTCTTGAGGGTCTCTCCCCCTTTCTCCCCATATAGGGTGCTTAGTATGCCCAAGATCCCAGGATTTAAGCATTGCATTTTTCTGACCCTGTGCCTTTCTGCACAGTGACGACCACCTCAAGGGCCTCTACTGCCCTAGGGAAACTCACATCCCCTCAAAGTGCAGCATTTGTCAATCCTTCCCAAACCAAACCCATCAAGTGAGTACAGGCTTCAGAAAGTCCTACTGGACCTTGCTATGAGGCCTCAGTCCCACTCTAGCCTGCCAGACCACACTGTACCTTCAGCAGAGACATGGAAAAGAGCCCCTCCAACCTCAGTGACCTCCAGCTCTGGGGCTGATAGGAATAGAGCTAAAGATTTCTCCAAACAGTGGCATGAGGAGGGTAGGAAACACACTCACAAGAATTGAAAGAAATACCCAGTCAAATCCTCTTCCCAAGAGAGGACTTCCTCTCTGACACCTTCCACGTTGGGTGAAACTCCAAGCCCAGTATGGGAGTGTCAGAAGCTCACAAGGAGCATGGTACCAGTCTCCCAGTTCTGAAGACTAGGAGCAGTCCAATCCTTCATTAACCACAGAAGCAGGACTGTCCCTAGCAAGAGAGAAACAGTGGATGCCTCCTAGAGCAATGATGCCATCGTGCCATGATAAGGAGTTGTCAATACCAAAGACCGCACCAAGAACACTCCACCAGTGCTGCAAAAATGAATCCCTTCCACTCCCTTGAGTCTGGGGATAAATGCACTGCCCATGAGGCTATTGCAATTGTCTTGGATCCAGAATCCTCAGTCCTGTTGGAATCAGTCCAGGCAAGGGAGGTCCCCACACCATCAGTCCAGAAGATGTAAGAAAGGGAGAGTTGCCTTCTTTACTGATTCCTTCTACCAGCTGGGGCATAATGAGGCCCCTGGTACTGAAGGCACTGCTCATGGAGTCAGAAGATGCCTCCTCACTGACAAGTTGGGCATGAGTGGGAGAGCATCACCACTCCCATTGAGACAAAGGCTCAGCCCAGACAGAGTATCTAGAGTTTCTTGTCCACCGTCCCAATCTCAGAAGAGAGACTATCCATCTTGGGATAGGTCGTACCCTGCTCCATGGGGACCACCTCAATTTCCATTTAACCCTTCGTACAGGCCTTTATTGGGGCCCATCACATCCATACATGGAATATCCTGACCCTATTCAGTCCCATTGGGAATCCTGAACCTCCTTAGGAGCTCAAGGAGAAAGAAGAATCAGATCTGACAGAACCACCAGCTCTGATGGGGTCATCATCATCATCATCATCATCCCTTTGTGTCCTTCTTGTAACAAAGGAGGGGTGAAGCAAGCTCATCCCAAAGACTGTCCAAATGGATTTCAGGCTGCATCCTGCTCTGTTATAAGTTAACAGTGACCTCCAAGGTGTGAAAACCCACTCGACTAAAGCTCAGGCTGCATCAGTACCCTCACTTTGAGAGGTCCCTCTCCTGGAAATATGTAAAGCTGCAACATGGTGCTCTGTTCACACTTTTACACCAGGCATTACACCCTGGTGCAAGCTTCTACAACTCATGCATCCTTCAATTGAGCAGTCCTCCAACCAGGAGGAAGGAGCTGGGGTTCTCATTCCCTTGTCCTCAATGAATATCGCTTGGGAGAATACACACAAGGACCATCACTCAAAGAACTCCAGTTACTGTAAGATGTCATGTCAGCATCTTTCTACAGCCAGATTTGGGGCTTGTCTACATTTGTGGCAATCAGCCTGTAAGGTATGTGTAGATACACACTGCAGTGAAAGGCAAGCTGCATCTATACTGGGGTATGTAGGTATATGTGATATTGAAAGACTCTGGCAGGTAGGATGCAGCAGGAAAAGGCGCTGGCAGAAGGGAGGCAGTGGGGCACGACACTGATAAAAATAGCAATGTTGACATGGTAGGCACTGCTAGGTACATAGAGAGATGTGTAGGGTACGTAGCTCAAGATTCTGGCTTGTCTAAACTATACTTGCATAAGCAGTGTGTCATATCCTTGGGGGCAGCAGGTTTAGGAAGAAATCACTTGAGACCAGAGAGCAGCCAGCTTACAAAGCAACCATTTATTTACAGACACTCACTGACCTGGCCAGCCAGTTGGAACCGGCTGGCTATCCCCTAATAATCTAACTCAGTTGCCATAGGAACAAAAACCACGACAACCAAATACACAACATATTCCTCCCTCCTTAAATAAGAACATCCCCTAGATAAAACAAACACTAGACTAGAGAAGGAGGTAGACTGCCTCCATTCCCGGCTACACCCCGGGGATTATTTTGCCCCATAACCGTGGGTTCGCCCTAGCTAAAGATCCAGCCATTGAGGAGGTCTTCTGTCTCTAGGTAGATTACGGCGAACTTCTGGTGTTGTTGCACCCGAAAGTACCATGGGAGCAGGCCGGATAATGGGCTCAGGGTTTGCAGCACGAACGGGTGAGGAGGTGGTATCAGCTCGTGCCGGGCAAAGGGGTATCTCAGCCGCTGGCAGTAATGGAGGAGAACAGTCAGGAACAGGTGATTCTTGATTCGGTGTCTCGCCAGAAGAGGTGAAGTCAGACAACTCAACTGAAGATGTGTCCTGAGGATTGGCATGACCTGGCAACAGCTGATCTACATGTCGCCGCCAGGTGAGATTCTCTGCAGTCCGGACTGTGTAGGAAACAGGTCCCGTTTGAGTGATGATCGTGGCAGGGACCCATTTAGGTCCAGAAGTATAATTCTGAGCCAAAACCGGCAGTCCCGGGTTAAAGGTTCAGTCTTTTGCTCTGGGTGCCCGTCTGATGACTTGATATTGCTGCTGACGTTGCACAATTTGTCGGGGTTCAGAAGGTTTCAGCAGATCAAAGCAAGTGCGCAGCTGTCGTCCCATCATTAGAAAGGCCGGGGATGCCTTGGTCGTAGCATGAGGTGTGGTTCTGTAGGAAAGTAAGAAGGTATCCAGACCCTTTGGAATGGAGTGTTGTCCCCGTGCCGATTTCAAAGCTTGTTTCATTGTCTGCACAAAATTTTCAGCTAATCCATTGGTGGATGGGTGATATGGTGCTGAAGTGATATGGTGTATTCCATTTGCCTTCATAAAGTTTTGAAACTCCTGAGAGACGAACTGCAGTCCGTTGTCGCTCACGAGTTGTTCTGGCAGACCGAAATGACTAAAGAGTCCCCGTAGTTTTTGGATAGTACTCTTTGCAGTAGTGGACTGCATTATAGAGACTTCTGGCCATTTAGAATGGGCATCTACCACCACCAAGAACATGCTTCCTTCAAGGGGCCCAGGAAAGTCAACGTGAATACGTTGCCATGGGTTTTCAGGCCAGTCCCATGGGTGTAGGGGTGCCCACTGGGGTGCATTCCTCACACCCTGACATGACATACAAGCTTTTGCCTTCTCTTCAATAGCACTGTCCAATCCAGGCCACCAAAAATAGCTTCGTGCAATTTCCTTCATGCGCACTATTCCACAGTGACCGGAATGTAGCTGTTCTAACATCTGTGATCTCAGTGGTGGTGGGATAATGACACGTCTCCCCCACAACAAACAACCAGATTGGATCAATAACTCCGTCCTCCTGGACATGTAGGTAACAAGGTTGGGTGAGACCGGAGAGGTGTGTCGAGATTTTCCATGCATCACCAGATCCATAACTTGGGACAATAGTGGGTCAACGCGAGTTGCCTTCTTTATCTGAGTAGCAGTGATGGGTGTATTCTCTACCTGTTCAAAGTAGAAGATTTCCTTTTGGGCACTATCTTGATGTTTGACTGGCAAAGGCAACCTTGAGAGACCATCTGCATTGCCGTGCAGAGTGGATTTCCGATATTTAATTTCATAGGTGTGCGCTGAAAGTAACAATGCCCAACGTTGCATACGACTAGCAGCTAATGGGGGAATGCCTGTGTAGGGTCCAAAAATTGACGTCAGAGGTCGCTGGTCTGTAAGAAGAGTAAACTTCCGCCCAAACAGGTACTGATGAAACTTCCGAATTCCAAAAATGATTCCCAATGCCTCACGTTCGATTTGGGTATAGTTAGTTTCTGCTTTGCTTAGAGTGCGTGAAGCAAAAACAATAGGTCTCTCTTCTCCCGAAGGCATAATGTGTGACACGACTGCTCCCACTCCATAAGGGGATGCATCACAGGCCAATTGTAGGGGTAAGGATGGATCAAAGTGCATTAGAACTTCAGAATTTAGCAATGCATCCTTAGCTTTGTTAAATGCAACATTACAGGCTTCAGTCCACTTCCAGGCCTTGTTCTGCCCAAGGAGTTCGTGAAGTGGTTTTAGCAGTGTGGCTAACTGTGAGATGAACTTTCCATAATAGTTCAATAGTCCTAGAAATGAGCGCAGCTGGCTAACATTTCGAGGTGGGGGAGCCTCCACAATAGCCTTAACTTTTGCAGGGGCCTTATGAAGACCCGCAGCATCAATGATGTGTCCCAAATATTCAACAGAGGGCTGGAAGAATTCATACTGGTCTTTGCAGACTCGTAGGCCATACTCTTCCAGTCTTCGTAAGGTAGCCTCTAAATTCTTTAAGTGATCCTCTTCATTCCTTCCAGTGACCAGGATGTTGTCCAGATAGCACTGAACTCCTGACAAGCCACACAAGATCTGGTCCATCGCCCTCTGGAACAAGGCGGGAGCAGACGTTATTCTGAAGGGTAGGCGACAGTATCGATAAAGCCCTTTATGAGTCACAATCGTCAACAGCTCTTGAGACTTTTCATCAACGTGCATCTGTAAATACGCTTGACTCAGATCAATCTTACTGAACTTTTGTCCCCCAGCCAGGCCCGCAAAGAGGTCATCGATGCGGGGAAGCGGGTATTGCTCTGCACACAACACTGGGTTGACAGTGACTTTAAAATCACCGCAAATCTGGAGGGAGCCATCTTTCTTCACTATCGGAACAATAGGAGTGGCCCATGGGCTATGGGTAAACTGGTATTAGAACTCCATTGGTGACCAGGCGCTCCAGGTCCGCTTCAACTTTTGGCCTGAAGGCATATGGCACAGTTCTGGCTTTCAGATATTTTGGTGGACTATCAGGTTTAATGTTCAATGTCACAGTGATTCCCTTCATACTTCCCAGATCCTCTCCAAAAACAGCAGCATGTTTCCTTAGTATAGTGGTCAGACCGGTTTCTTCTTTAGTCATTCGGTGCACTTCTGCCCAGTTCAGCTGAATCTTCCCAAGCCAAGACCTACCCATTAAGGCTGGGTAATTACCTCTCACCACAAACAGTGGCAATTTAGCAGCCTGTCCATTGAGCTCCACCTTAACATCAATAGTGCCCAACATGGGCACAGCTTCTCCCGTATACGTCTTCAGAACAGTTTTTGTTGCCTTAAGCGGAAGATGCTGTAGCTTTTCTTTATACACAGTCTCGGAGATCAGCAAGACGGCTGCACCGGTGTCCAGTTCCATGCGTATAGGTTTGCCATCCAACAACGGGGTTACCCAGTATTCATGTGAGCCCATTGCCAAAGACAAAACGTGCAGTGGCACTTCTTCTTGCGATGAGGTGTCACCTTGGTCATCCTGGGTCTGCTCTAGGGTGTGCAGGGTTCCCCTTTTGGTCGGCCAGACCACAGGCCTTTTTTTCTTTTGTTTACAGGCACACTCAATGTGTCCCTTTTTGCCACAGTGTCGACAGACGAGGTCCTTACAGCAGCATTCTGATGCCTGGTGACCCGGCTTACCACCGCGGTAACATTCCTGACTCCCCAGAGTTTTGTGAGTAGGTTCTGGTGACACTTGATGCACCCTAGGGGATGCACCGATGTATTGCGCCTCCTTTGTAGCCAGTTCCATGGAGACAGCAATATCAACAGCCTTCTGTAAGGTAAGCTGAGCCTCTGTCAGTAGGCTTCTGTATAGCTTCACTGTGCAGGCCACACACTAACCTGTCACGCAGGGCATCATATAACATCTCCTTAAATTCACAGTGTTCTGCAAGCTTTCTCAAAGTTGCTACAAATTGTATAACTGTTTCGTCATCTTTCTGGTCTCTTTTGTGGAACCTATATCCTTCAGCAATTACCAGTGGTTTTGGGGAAAAATGGGACCCCGGGATTTCCACAATGTCACTGTAAGATTTGGTCTCAGGCTTAACAGGGTGTAGTAAGCTGCATAGCAGGGAATAGGTTTTAGCCCCTACAACACTTAAGAATACTGGCACCTTCTTCGCGTCTGTAATGTCATTTGCAATAACAAAAAGCTCAAAACGCTCAGTATACACATGCCACTGCCCTATATTCTCATCAAAAAGTTCCAGTGTCCCTGTAAGTGTAGCCATGGTTTTAGTTTCAGTTTCATAGTCAGTGCAAACAAGCAACAGCTAAAAGAGTTTGGTAGGTTTTTTTTTTTTTTTTTTTTCTTTACCTTGACTTCTACTTCCTTCTGTTGCTGGGGCAGCACAGGAATCCCATCCTCGTCGTCACTTTGTCATATCCTTGGGGGCAGCAGGTTTAGGAAGAAATCACTTGAGACCAGAGAGCAGCCAGCTTACAAAGCAACCATTTATTTACAGACACGCACTGACCTGGCCAGCCAGTTGGAACTGGCTGGTTATCCCCTAATAATCTAACTCAGTTGCCATAGGAACAAAAACCATGACAACCAAATACACAACACAGTGCCTCATCATTTACACTGCTATTTATACCCATGCTAGCTGGGTGTGCAGTGTCTGTACTCTAAATGCTGCTGTAAGTGTAAGTGTACCTTTAAGTAGGGAACACAGAGCTATAGCTAACTGCCACTTGCTGAGCCTGGGCTTACTCAAAATTGGCATGAAAAATACATTGTTTAGCCGTGTCTTTGCTCATTGAAGACAGGAACATTTTTTTCATTGTGTTATTCTTTTCTTCTGCACTATCCCAACAACTTCACAATATCTTCAACAAATGATGTTACCATTTCAGCTGAACATATGACGTGATCAATGCACCCATAAGTATACCCAACAACACTTAAGTCTTGCTACATTGATACTCTAATTATTTGGGAAATTGTGTATCAAACTCTTATACCTCTCTTCTTTTACCTTCAATCCTAGGGACTTGCCTTCTCATTCCAGACTCATAACATTGCTTTGTAAACAAAGGAATGCTGTATTTAATGAGTAAATACAACACACAAAATTACCTGTTGTAAAGTGTTCTTAAAAGAAATAAATATGAAAATATGGATCATTATACAAAAAGAAGTAAGTAGAGAAATTATGACTTCACAGAGTTGAATGTTTCTCATAGTTGGGTGTGTCATCTGATTTTGCATTTATATGGTGTGATGTGTCTGCAATGGTTAATACAGTTTTTAATTTACAACTGATTGCAATTTCGCAAACATGGGGCTAAGGTAACACAGATGGACTCAGTCCAGAAAAATAAGTTGATTATAGGGGAGAAAGCTGCTGTTTATACACCTGTTTATAATTACCAATGCTATAAGAGGAAATGCAGAAGAAACGTGTGACTGCTTAATGAGCTTTTCATAATTTTATATTTTTAAAAGTCCACAAAGACATGTGGAAGGCAATCCATTGTAAACTATAGCAATCTGTTAAAATGAATATCCGATTGCCACCAAAATCCCAGTATCCCAGTAATAATTTCCTGCTGTGATACCATCTGAAAACATATTCTGCCTCTAACAAAACTAGAATCTTATTCATTCCCATAACATCTTCATTTGATGAGCTCTCACATTATTTTTATAGGTTAAAAAATATAAAGGCAGCTGCTGAGACTTTCTGTTTACAAAGCACCCATGTGGTTTGAGGAGTCCATAGTCTCTTACCCATGGATATTTGCAGAGATTCAGCCCATATTTAGTAGTGAGCGGCAGCTGGTAATTACCCACTTTCATCCATCCAACTGCTCTCTTGACTTTTATATTAAACATTGTCAGCTCTTCTTACATCCTGCTGTAGTCCTAGATGAATTGAAGAGGTCTATGGTAATTCCTGTCTCCAACAAAGTATCTGCTGATCTGGTTTCTTCTATAAATCAAGAGCTTGTTTTCAATATACCATTCCTGCCAAAAGTGATCAAGTAGCTAGTCATTTTTTAGTGGCTGCCACATAACACCCCTCCTAATAATAATATTATCATCTAGCATTTATGTAGTGCTGTACACATTCAAAGCACCATAGGAACATTAACTAATAAATCTCTGTGAATCATTTCACTCAGGAAGGTGCAGACAAGAGGAAAGAAGAATGAAAGGAGAGGAAAAGAAAGAAGGGAGAGAGGAAATTGGAGAAGAGTTAATGTGACATACTAGTAATATTGAGCCAAATTGTTGTTGCCCTAGACAGGGCATCAGAGAGGAAAAATGGAGAAAATCACCGCCTACAAAGGGATGAAATTATTTACTCCATTCTACTGATTACCAAGGGGATATCCTACCAAAGAAGTGCAAAACATTCTCAGCATCATCAAATCTGTTTGCAGCTTCAGGCGGCCTTCTGAAATTTCTCACTGCTGTGAGATCTTCAAATAGAACAAAACCCCTTCTTCCACTGTGTCTGGCTCAATGATTTCATACCATCCTTTCAGTTGCTGATTCATGCTTAAATGACCTCCAGATCCAGGATGGATGATTGCAACTCATTTTAGAGGAGCACCAGCTCCATTAAAGTTAAGGTTGTGTAGACCTTTCTGTTTAAGGCATAACCCTTCTTAGTGCCCTAAAATCTGTAAGTTTACTAAGATTGCCTTGAAATGTGGTATGCCACATGAAGGTGTGGCATGGGTTTACTGATCTAAACTTGGGATCATTTGAGCATAGGCTCCCAAGGTATAGCCCTCCCAAAATACCTGCTTTATTTAAGCTTGACAGATTCTTACTTTTAGAGGGCACACCTGGGGTCAAACCTAGGGCTCCATTCATCCCTTAAATGGCCCTATTTGCTCAGCATTTACCTCAGCTAATGAATGGCACCTGCTGCCTTTTGGGGGAAGCATATTGAAATCATTATTCAAAAAGGAGTTAAGCTCTCTAGAGAGGTGTGAGCCTAACTCTGACAGACCCCACAGATTATACTGTGCATGTGCAGAAACCCTATCCAAGAAACTTGCTACTATTCACAAAAACTGATGGCTCATGGGGCCATGCAGTGGCCATAGACCCTGAGCTACAGCAAAGCGAGTAAATACTTTGGTAGAAATCTAAACCAGAAATGATGGCATGTTGCTACAATCTGCCCGCGTCAAAGGGTGTTTTTTATGGGAGGGAGGGAGGAGGGGAATGTAATCAATACAGTGGAAAATTCAAAAAGCATTCAAACTCTATTCAGAAAGAAAATAAATTGCACATGTGACAAGGGGAGGGGGAGGGGCAATAGGTGTCAGAGGTGTGTGGGGGGGAGAGGGCTTAGGGGCTTCAGAAGGGTTTGGTGGATTATGGGGAGGAGAGAGGGTCTCAGATTAGGGAGATGGGATGGGGAGTGGGAGGGATGGAACACTGGGAGAGGTAATATGAAGGTAGGTGGCAAGGTGAGTGGGGGAGATTAGGCGCAGAGAACACCTGTCAGCCCCACATTCTCCCCTATCGTGTGTTTGCCAGGATCTAGTGGGTCCCTATTCCTCCAGGAAGATCTGAGCGTCTCTCCCTATCCCTCCCCAATGTGAAGACCAGGAGCTTGGGGTATTACCCAACTCCCTGCCCCATGTGCTGGAATCTGGGCAGTTCTGTCCCTTGCGGGGTGTCTGAATCCCTCTCTCTGCAGCCCCACATGTGAGCCGGGAACTCAGGATTCCTGTCACTTGGAGGAAGAGTTTGAACCCCCCTCCCATATCCTTTATGTGTGATCTGGGGGACTTGCTCTTTTCAGGGGGTTCAAGCTACTCTCCCTGCCCCCTTTTCATGTGCCAAGATCTGGGATCCCTTGTCCCCTGGGGGTGGGGTCAGTCCCTCCCCCTGCTCGCCCATGTGAGCTGGGACCTGGAGAAGACTTGCCCTTCTGGTGGAGAGCTGAGAACAGGCATGCTAAGAGCATGAACCAAGGACACACTGCTGAGACTGGGGTCAGGGGAGGCTTGATGCATAACATAGGCTGTCAAGTGTTACTACTGGGGCAGGGGAGGAGGGATGAGAACCCTAGCTGAGATGAATGGAGCAGTTCAGACTATTATATTTTACTTGTATTATTGTAGTGCCTAGGAGCTCCAATGACAGTTCAGGACCAGAACAGAAAGACAGTCCCTGCCTCAAAGATCTTATAAGACAAGAGCCAACAGATGGATACAGACAGATAGGGGATGTCAAGGCTGTATCCCCACTTTGAACTTTAGGGTACAAATGTAGG
>NW_020664368.1:10608288-10648454 GCF_002925995.2 Terrapene triunguis | reverse complement strand
TACAGGTAAAAGGATTTGGAGTCTCTGTACACAGAAGAGCTGTTACCCTTCCCTTTATAGTTATGACAGGGGAGTACAAGGAAACAATGAGATAATATTTGTCCACATGACAGGCAATTCATCTCCAGGGAGTGTTCTCATTCAGCTGGGGTGGGGTTTAGGACACATCCCTGTTCTTGGCAGTGCTTATTGGCTAATTTAAGCAGCTCTCCACTCATCTTCCTGGCTTATGTGAATCCTCTTGTTAGGCTCCAACCATGTACTGTATAGCGAGCCTGACTGCCTAACTTGGGGCTGTGGATTCCATTGGGAGGTGGGGTACTTAAAATGTAAGTACTTTTGCAGATCTAGCCCAACACCCAGGTATTTCACAAGGTTCCCATGCATTCTCAATCTGTGGTCATACCCTAATTCCTACATAATTGTTCTCCTTTCCAGTGCTCCACAAAGTACTGGTAAAAATAATGAATGACAGATCAGGGTTCTACTCAATTCTATATTTTCTCTTAGTTATCCTTTGGCATGATGACACAAATGCCAGGTTAACAGCGGGGCAATACTGCAGAGAAATACTCTTAGATTATCCTGTTTGCTCTCAAGGGATCCCTGTAAAAGACAGGATGCTCAGACCAAACTACTATATTTCTGCACTCAGCTTGGAAAAGTTGCAGATAATACATTCTACATCATGATTTAAGGGAGCATTGTTTTAATGTGAAATCAAATCCAGAAATACAAAATTCTCTTTTAGTAGTTAAACCTCTAAGCCTTTACTTAGAAGCAGTTGGTATGTTTCCTGCCACTACTAAAATTATGCCTCTGCCACTAGCTTCTATTTTCCCTGGTGTAACCAAAATCAGAGAGTTTGGCAGGCTAGTCAATATTGCCTTCTTAATCAAATCTGTGACTCCAAAGCAGTCTTCTTTTAGTAAATCTTGTTAAGTCATTAAGCTTTAATTGACAATTCATTTTGCTCTGTCAGGAACTTAGTTGCTACATTGGTTTGTCTTTTATCTGCACTTTTATCTAGCAGGATGTAAAAACTGGATTTCTTAATTAACTAGATCTATAATTAATGCTGGATGAAAAAGAAATCAGTAGCAGAAATGTATGTCTGGAAGAACTCGATCTCAATGAGATTATAAAGACTAATCTGCACTATTTTGTCACAGATGTATAAGATCTGTGTTATCTTCTGCCTCCTGAAATACACTCAGATGACAGTATATAGAAGGGTTGCCATTTACACCCTCAGTTACTACTGCAAGTCACTTCAATTCTATCCTGTCTAGTACAATAAAGACTTGGTTTGAAGCAGGGCCGGCTCTGGCTTTTTTGCCGCCCCAGGCAAAAAAGTGTTTTGCCGCCCCCCGGCAGGGAGCGCCGGGAGGAGGGCGGCGAGCCCGCCGCGGCTCCGCTCTCCCCGGCGGCCGGAGCGCCGGGGGGAGGGCGACGAGCCCGGCCGGGGCCCCACTCTCCCCGACCGGCCGGAGCGCTGGGAGGAGGGTGGCAAGCCCGGTCGCGGCCCCGCTCTCAGGCCTGAGTGCCGCCCCCCTCCAGGTGCTGCCCCAGGCACATGCTTGATAGGCTGGTGCCTGGAGCCGGCCCTGGTTTGAAGCCCACGTGGGTGATGAAGGCATCAAATGTGTAAGTATGGGGTTCACTTACCGTACATACAGGGACAACTGCAGTTGTAGCAGGGAGTAGAGGCTGTGACATCTGCAGCTCTCTGGTTTGGGATGGAATGTTCATTAAAAATTACTGTAGAACTTCCCCCATGGTTAAATGCAAACTGGCAATTGCAATTCTCAGAAACTAGAAGATGCTGCTTCTCACATATCGTTAAAGATTGTGGCATTATTCCCCAGGGTATTAAAATCAGATTACTTTAATTTTAAGAAAAAAGTAATTCTAGTTGTTTCAGGAGACTAATACTACATTATTACCCCCCACCCCCAATATCATATATTCTGATAGTAATTTCTATATTTCTATCCAGCATTACTAATTAGAAGCATTAGTGAACACATGGCTCAGGAACTTATAATCACTGCTCACATACTTACATCATTAGTAGCCATCCTGCAGCTGCACCAATGCTGAAAAATGGGTGCTCTCTTTCCTACAGAAGACAGGGCCATGTAGGGTCTGATCCTCTTCCTATTGACTTCAGTGGCTACTTCTGTACTTTATCAATAATCGTGTAGTAAATATTACAGATAATTGTGTGCGTGTGTAGCAGATACATTTGCTTTTGCCTATTCCTACTATATTACCACATGAAGCTATTTAAAGGAAACAGAAACGGCTTGCCTTATTTAGAAACAGAGAACAGAGCAATTTTCTTCCTTTAAGATGGTTCATAAAACAATAATGTTGAAAGTCATGCAGAATTAACCATTTCTTCTAAACAATTTGCAGGACAAATCCCATAAGCTGTCGACTTTTTGTTTCATTGACATGTTTTCCTTTTGCAAACATAATTGAAACTGTATTAGGATTCAATTGCTTTAAAACTCTGAAACCAACATAAAATATGACTAGCTTCTTGTTTCCCAAATTACGTTTAAAGTTGTATCATGAAAGCTGACAAAAGGAGAGACTCCTACCAGCTGATTCACAAGAAGCCTCAACTTTCTCTTGAAGAACAGATGGCTCTCATTAACTCTTTGTGTATGGTTGGAAATGTAAATGTTTTTGCCCCAGCCTCTTTCTAAATGAAATGTATAATATGGTTTCCCACATAACCAAGAGACATGACTCAGGCCTGCCTCTAGATATTTTTAGAAATAAACAGCGATAATGTGGACTCCCCCTTCTCTTTGTTTACATGAAAATCACTAAGTGATACATTATGAGCTAGACTACCCTCCCATACTAGGCAGTAATAGATAGTAGAATCTCCCCTTGGATTCTAACACAGGCTATCTAGACCTTGGGTCTAGGCACACAGCAGTGAACAACCCTTTGAACTGCTTAGTCCCCATCCCTTGTGTGTATAGGCCCCAGATTAAATTTTCAAAAAGTACCTCAGGGCCAGGTTTTTAAAGGGATTTAGACATGTGAGTCCACCATGTAGGCACTACTGACATTTTCAAAGCTGCAGCCCAGGTGCCAGCTGACCCATAGCTGCCTATGTCCCCAAGACACCTAAGTTTCCTCCAGACAGTATTTTCAAAGCAGCCACAGAGCTGCTTGGAGCCCTAGCTCAGGCAGCCACAAAGCAGGATTCTCAAGCTAGGCAGGGGAACAACTGTCCCAGCTGCGGGGCCTCATCCTGTAGGCATGCCCTGAACATGTCTAAGACCTCATACCTGTCAGACCTTGCAGCAGATAGGCTGGATGTAGGCCACCAATAGGTGGGAAGGCAGCATAGCAGCTGTACAGAACACAGGTAGAGGCACAGGGAACTGTAATGTGAGCATGATAGAGGTATCGAGTGTGAGCAGGAGACAGAGATACAGAAAGAGATGGTTTTGGTTACTGGAGCAAGGGCTACATAAGCAGCTGATTTAGCTTAGGTGCCTAACTCCATGAGAGGGTCCACAGATGAGGGTCCCAAGAGGAGGCATGTGCCTATCTCTGACCCCTCAGCCAGGTGCACCAATTCAGCTGCTTAGGTGCCTAAGCCCTTCTCCTCATCAGCCTCCTCTCCCCACCCTTCTCCTCAGCATTTCACTCTTGACTAACTTAGGCAGCTCCCTGTTCAACTGGCCAGCTTGTAAAACTCCCTTTCTTCGGCACTTAACTTACCCCAAGCACTCTATAGGGAGCATACGCAGCCCGGAATCACCTACCTGGGGGCTGAAAATCCTACTAGGTGGGCCACCTAGGTAGGGTGACCATATTTCCCTATGCTGAATAAGGGACACCTGGTAAAATTACTTGTATTCAAGCAAGTTCAACGGCAATCAGTCAGAACTATGCAGTACAAATATTCACATTAACATCAAGTTGACTGAGCCCACATTAAAAAGAAATACTGCATAGCTGGAGTCTTTTTATTTACCTTCTTATCTTTAAGGCTTTAGGATTCACACGGGGAGGAGTGACACACACTCCTACTCCCCCATACACACACGGGGAGAGGTGACACACACACACTCCCGTACACCTCTCTGACCGACTGGACCCTCTGCTCAATGCTCTCCGCCCTCCATGCCTGGCTAGGCCCCCAGGATGGACCTACCTCTCTTGGTACCTGGCGCTGCTTCTTCCTAAGGCAACATATAGGGGAGCACATAGGATCACATGCTCCCCTCTCCAGATTTCTGTCAGGATTCACACCAGAATGTGGCCAACAGCAGGCTTTCGGTACTGTGTGGGAGGGATGGGGTGGGAGCTGTTTCCAGCCACAGGGGAGGAGAAGGGGGTGGAAGAGATAACCTGGCCCGTGTCTTTGCAGAGCTCATCTCCCTCCCCCACCATAACCCAGCTGCCTTCTGTCCCCGGGCTACAGCATGGACATGAAGAGATTAAGCCCTAAGCATGCATTGTGCACCAGGGCCCAGGGAACCTGACTGCAGGGGCTTCAGCGAACGCAGTCAGAGAGGTGGTTCAGCAGGGGAGGGTGGGGACAGAGCAGCCTCGTGCTCCCTGGTGGCAGAACCCAGGGCAGGGGCAAAGAGGGTGCTAAGCCCCTGCCCGGGGGGCTGCTGTGCAGCCAGCAGGATCGGCACACTAACAGGCTGGAAATTGCTCCCCACCACCACCACTCCAGAGGTTAGCTGAGGGGCGGACAGGCTTCCCCGTTACAGCACTGTGCAGGGCTTTGGCACACGCAGTGCTCTGCTCCTCCTGGCCAGCGCCCTGATCCAGAGGCTCTTGGACTTTCCTGGGGTGCCTGCCTAGCCAGAGGCAGTGGGGGAAGGAAGGAGCCTGCCGGCCAGGCTGTTGGTGAGCTGAGCGCTCCGACCAGGGGCTGGTTCTCCGCACAGCGCTGGGAGTGGGACATGCCCCACCTGGAAGGATATGAAGGAGCAGTAGGGCTGGGGGCGGGGGCAAAGGGGCAAAGCAGGGAGAGGACAGCGAGACGGGGGAGCACATAAAAGGCCGATGGGTGGGCAGCAGAGGCAACACAGAACCATCCGCTGCCTGGCACCTATCCGCACACACCAGCCTCTGCAGCTTGCAGCCAGTACCGGCCGGAAACAGACCAGGGCCCTCCTGGCCAAGAGCCAGCACACAGTGGGGGCTGCGCTGACAGACGAGCAGGGCCCTGCGCACTGCATCTTCGCCCCACCACCAGCCTTGCACTCCCTTTGTTTGCCACTGGACCCCCCACTCACTGCTGGTGGGCGGGCAGCTGGCAACCAGGGATCTGGCCAGCAGCAGAACCTGCCAGTACTGATGGGGCAGGAGATACAGAAAATATGGGACAATTTGCTCATTTTTAAGAAAAAGTCGGGACACTTGCAGGAGGGCTTAAATATGGGACTGTCCTTTAAAAATGGGACATCTGGTCACCCTACACCTAGGGATTAGGCACTACTCCACTTGGCCAAGCAATGCCTAAATCCTTCTAAATATCTAGGTCTAAGTGATTTAAGATATATATATCTACACAGCAAGCAGAATCCTGTGGCAGCGAGTCTCAGAGCCCACGTATACAGACTTGGGCTCATGGAACTCCTGCTACAGTGCTGAAAACAGCTGCGTCAACTTTGCAGCTCAGACTGGAGCTCAGGCTCTGAAGATCACACTCAGGCTTCCGAGCCAATCTCCAGCCTGAGCCACAACATCTACACAGCTGTTTTTAGTGCCGTCACACGAGCCCGAGTTTGTATACCTGGGCTGTGAGACTCACTGTCGCGGGATCCTGCTTGCTGTGTAGAATACTCTTGGGGGCCAAAGTCTCATTTTCAAAAGTAACTTAGGCAAAGAGGAATCTATGTTTAATTGGCTTTTAATGAGACCTACACTCCTAAGGGCTAGATTTTCAAAGATATTTAGGGTTCCTGCAGGATTTTTGTAGGCACCTAACTAGGTTAGGCACCTAATTCCCATTAAATCAATGGGATTTAGGCAGCTAACCTATGTAAATACTTTTGAAAATCTCACCAGGCACCTAACTACTTAGAAAATCTGACCCTCATTCCTAACTCATATGAGTACTTTTGAAAATGTTACCATCAGTCTAGACCTAAATTGCCTTGTTCAAAAAAAAAATGTCTAGATGCAACATTTTAAAATATGTAATGTCTATTAAATCCTTCTTTCTGTGTATTTCTTTTATGGTACCAAAAATGTTATAAAATGCCAACAGTAATGACTAAAATCTTTTAAGGAAAGTTGTATTTAAATATTTTGGGCTTAGCAATACTCACCCTGCCTTCCGGGAGGTTTTGAGGTTTAATTAACTGATGTTTGTAAATTTGTTTGAGATCCTCAGATAAAAGGAGCTACAGAAGTGCAAATTACTATCATAATTGGTCTGGGGAGATGTCTGTGCTTTCCTATATAAACTGTATTGCTATCTAGCAATGCTATTGAAGGAACAGTAATCCACACCGTGTAGGGTCAAGCACAGGAGTTTATTATGCACAGCGCTGGTGGAGTGTCACTTTGCTTATTAGGCTCAGAGACACTGCAGAACAATTAATTACAATAGATTATATAGGGTGCATACTGGGCAGAGAGAAACTACGGGGATGGGTTTCCCAAACCCCTGGATAGGTTCTAGCAGCAAGACAAGATAAGCACAATAAGCCAATGGTCTAAAAGATTACATAATGTCTCCGCCCAAGGCTCAAATTAACATATTGCTGACACACAGGTCTATTAAACTATGTCTATTAAAGTGTATAGGTTAAATCCTAATTTGGGGGCCCAGGGGAATGAGGTAGCAGCTCTTTCAGTTGACCAACAGGTACATTCCTGGAGATTTAAAGCAAAAAAGCAGTAATTAATACTTAACAATAACAATTGTTAATAAGTTTACCCTTGCATTTCTGTGGGCTAGGATTGGCATACATCTGTGAGGGGAGGGTGTCATAACTCATGTCAATCATATTAGGCCTCTCCCCAAACTCTGTCTGGGATCTGAGGGGTATTGTACCACTATCTCCTCCCTGCATTAGGGAGTAACCATGAGGCCTTTCTCGGTGCTTCATGTGTCTATAACTCACGATAAGGACGTCCAATTACATTCGGAGTTATGCTGACTCTGCTCACTGACTTGAAATGCACAAGGTTATCTGTTTACCCCAGCTTTCTCTTAGCTATGTATTATTCTTTGTTAGCTAGTCCTCATCTGGTCCTATATAAAAAGGTCTTAGCAGAAACTGTAGTTAAGATTTTACATGCACAGCAAATGAATTTTGGCCCTTCACTATTGTGATCAATCCTTAGTGGATCTCAAATGGAATTTCCTCTCACATGGTCAGTGAAATTTTGGGCTGGAAGGCGGATGTGACATTGTGCTCCAAACATTAGAAGTAAGTGCTTCAGGCATGCAAATTACCTTATATATACATTAAGTCCTCTGTATTTCTCATTGAGATCATAACAAAAAACTGGATGTACAGTTATCTTTACGTTGATGAAGATCAGAGACCAGGTTACATAAACTGATGTTCTGGTGCCAACATACATTATGTAGTTGACAAGGCACTGTCTGTTTTTTAAATCCCATATATAACTGAATAATTAAACATGTACTATTCATAAACAATCAGGACTAAACCGTGGCTGGGATACACTGCATGGGTACGTGGGAAGAGAGAGGGTAAAGTGAGACTCTTGGCTGTGCCTGTGCAAAGTCAGCTTGAATGCAGACTTCTTTGAGCACCGGGAGGTTTTGCTGGCTAACGTGGCATAGGTCAGGACATGACCAGGATTGGCTGTTGGGAAGAAGACAGCTGTGTTATAATTAATATAACAGCAGCACCTAGAGGCCTCAGCTGACATTTGTATCAGCAAATCAGAAGTCTGTATCAGCAAAAAAACCGAGGAGTCCTCGGGTTTTTTTCAGCTGAAATTGGATGCCAATTGTGCAGAGCATTGTATTGTCTCTTACCAAATGTTTGTACCTTTCCTGAGCAGTTTACAGGCTAAATAAACTAGACAAACAAAAGGGAAGAAGAGAGAAAATAGAGGTGAAGTAACTTAGGTAAGGTCACACAGCAGGTGAGTGGCAGTGCAAGGAAGAGAATGCAAATCTCCTGACTCCCAGTCTAGTACCTTATCCATAACACCATGCTGTATCTCAGATAGGGACATGGGGCATTTCATATTTCACCTTTCCCAAAGTGGCATAGCCATTATTCTGTGGGCCATCCCAGCACCTTTGAGATATTATCCTAAATTTGCCTTTTGCAGACAATATGCTGAAGACCTCCACCAACACTCAAGTCCATACCACCTCATCTGTCAGGTACACTTCTAGGTACAAAGTCCAGAAACTGCTCCTAGGTGAATGTTTACCTTGAAATTCAGAGAACTGGGAGAAGAGATTCTAAGGGAACAGGGAGAGGAAAGACTTATGTGGGAAGGAAGATGAAAGGAGAAAAAATATCCATTGAGAGCAAAGGATTCTGCGAATCGGAGTGCTGGAAGGAAGTGCCTGTGTGGGAGTGGGATGAGAAAAGGTTATATGTTGGCAAAAAAGAGACTGGTTAGGATCTCTCCATCCCTGGTATAAAGAACAGATATTTCCATTTTTTGTCGAGTAAACATCAATATAGGACCCAGTTCATAACCCACTGAAGTTAACAGAAACATTCAATGGGCTTTGGGTCAGAGCCATAAATACTAGTTTAACCAATTCTACATTTTGAGAAAGCAATGTTTGACATTGTCATATGAATTACCTTTGCCTTTACAGTGTGCTTTGAAAAACATTACAAAGATGTATGTACATTGGAAAGTTACAACTTACCACCACCAGATAATGCATAAATAATATCTTGCCCTCATTTTTCATGCTGTTAGTTATATGGGTTGGTTTTAGGTCTCATATGAAATTTTTTTTTTAATTTAGAGACTAGTTTTTAAGCTAAACATGGAAACCTCCAGCCTCAGAAAGCTGTAGAAGAATGTCACATGAAAACATACACAGAAGAACTCTGTGTCAGCACCCTTGAGAGAGTAGGAATGAGGAGACTGCTAAAGACAGCAGCAAGGAGTTTCTGATAAAGAAATCAGAGGAAGTCAGCAGGTTGCAATTTTGCATCAGGCCAAATTGGAAAAAGAGATACTAGGATACAGGAATTAATAGAATGTACTGTCCATTTAAATCAGATGGAAAACCACTTTGATGACTAAGATTCAGCATATGAATTATATATACAAGCCCTTTATGCAGTGTGAGAGTATAAACACGTAAAGCCATGCTTTAAGCAGCAGCTATAGAATTCCCTAATCAAGAAGTTCCCTCATTTATTAAGATCCCTGCTTCATCACAACTTGGTCCTTTCTGGTAACTGTGGAGGATCAGGAATTCTATAACCACATCACATTTCAGTCTGCAGATCATGGGTATTCCAGAGAATAAAAGAGGAGTTGGATAAGATTGCCTTTGTTAGAGAGCTATGTAATGCAGGCAGCAAAGGAGAGTCCACAGTCTCAGACACAGAAATGGAAAAGGTGCTGTAATAGGGCATTCATCCCACACTAGCCCTGGAAGCATTAGTATAGGCAAGAAAGGCCAATAGACTGCACCTGGAGGGGAGTTAGAACGCAATGAAGCTTAATTGGGGATGAAACTCAGTTAGGCAGAAACAGACGTGGCTCCTATAAAGCCTGGGAGCTGGCAACAAAGAAGAGTGCTTGCAGTGTGGGAGCACTTATGTTCCCTGATACCAGATGTAGGAGGCTAGGAATAGATCAGTTTTCAGAAGGGAGAGGGGCAAATAGTGGAGTCCTCCAAGGATCTGTACTAGGACCAGTGCTGTTCAATATATTCATAAATGAGCTGGTAAAAAGGGTAAACAAAGAGGTGTCAAAATTTGCAGACAATACAAAATTACTCAAGATAGTTAAGTCCAAAGCAGACTGCAAAGAGTTACAGAGGGATCTCACAAAACCAGGTGACTCAGGAACAAGATGTAATTCAATATTGATAAATGCAAAATAGTGTGCATTGGAAAACATAATTCCAGCTATACCTACAAAATGATAGGGTCTAACTTAGCTGTTACCACTCAAGAAAGAGACCTTGGAGTTATTGTGGACAGTTGTCTGAAAACATCCACTCAATGTTCAGTCAAAATAGCTAACCGAATGTTAGGAACCATTTGGAAAGGGAGAGATAATAAGACAGAAAATATCATAATGCTACTATATAAATCCCTGATACACTCACACCTGGAATACCATGTGTAGTTCTGGTCACCCTATTGCAAAAAATATATATATATTAAAATTGAAAAAATACAAAGAAGGGCAACAAAAATTATAAGTGGTATGGAACAGCTTTCATATGAGGGGAGATTAAAAAGACTGGGACTGTTCAGCTGAGAAAAGAGACAACTAAGGGGGGATATGCTAGAGGTCTATAAAATCACAAATGGTGGGGCGAAAGTGAATAAGGAAGTGTTATTTACTTCTTCATATAACTCAAGAACTAGGGGTTACCAAATGAAATTTATAGGCAGCAGGTTTAAAGCAAACATAAGGAAGTACTCCTTCGCACCATGCACCTGTGGAACTTGTTGCCAGATGATATTATGAAGGCCAAAAAAAACTTGGGTTCAAAAAAGAAGTAGATGAGTCAATCAGTGGCTATTAGACAAGACAATCAGAGATGCAGTCCCATGCTCTGGGATGTCCTAAGCCTCTAACTGCCAGAAGCTGGGAGTGGACAATAGGGAATAGATTACTCAATAATTGCCGGTCTCTGTTCATTCCTTCTGAAGCAGTGGTTCTCAACCTAGGTACGCATACCCCTGGGGGTACACAGAGGGTACATCAGCTCATCTAGATATTTGCCTAGTTTTACAACAGGCTACATAAAAAGCACTAGTGAAGTCTGTACAAACTAAAATTTCATACAGACAATGACTTGTGTATTCTGCTCTATATACCATACACTGAAATGTAAGTACAATATTTATATTCCAATTGATTTATTTTATAATTATATGGTAAAAATGAGAATAAGCAATATTTTAGTAATGGTGCACTGTGACTCTTCTGTATTTTTATGTCTGATTTTGTAAACAAGTAGTTTTTAAGACAGGTGAAACTTGGGGGTATGCAAGACAGATAAGACTCCTGAAAGGGGTACAGTAGTCTGGAAAGGTTAAGAGCCACTGCTTTGAAGCATCTGGCTTTGGCCACTGTTGGAAGACAAGATACTGGACTTAATGGACCATTGGTCTGACCCAGTGTGGCTATTCTTACGTTCTTATGTTAAGAGCCTGTAATAGGCAGTGTAGGAAGCAGTCCAGGAAGGGGCAGTAGGGACTGGGAGAATAAAGACCTGAGCTTCTGAGTTGAGGATCCCTGGATTGGAACCTGGTATAGAGTCTGGGCCTGGGTTCCCCTATAAGCCTCTGTGGGAGTGGCATGCTAGGGGCAACCTATTTGGGGACCACCAGGGACAGTTTGGAAGGAGACTTTGATAATAACCCAAAAGGGTGAGAACTTTAGTGTGACTTGGTTGGAGGGCTAAGCCATGAAGAGGAAAGTGTTGAAGCTCTGGGAGCATGAGAGAAGTAACAGAGTGAGTGAGTGGGACAACGGGTTGAGCAACCCCAAGAGGGGCTTCAGACCATGTTGAAAACTAGTTCCCAAATGCGCCATGATGAGGCACCAGGGCAATAGGAGAGTGCATCCAATTACAGTTGCACAGAGACCTGAGTCCTTAGTCCCTGCAACCACTGTGATAAAAAATGGGTTGTGCAAGAAGCAAAGCGATTGGAACCCATTAAATTTTGACAAATGCAAACCTTTGGTAATACCTGCAGGGGTGCTGAATCAAACATGGGAAAACTAACTCCACAGTAAAAAAATAAATAAAAAAAAATTGTAATGCCATCCATACCTGGCATCTATACTTCTCATATGCACTAGGTCTGTGTCAACTTGGTTTACAGTCTAGCTCAGAATGTCACCTAAAATATTCTACAGTAATTAAAATGACAGAAAAGCTGAATAAGAGACTGAGAGCTCATGTACTAGTGTACATTATTTCTTGATTCAGTTAAAAGTATCATGTACTATGACTGATCCACTAAACTAGACACTACACTGGTCAGTATGGATTGTGGGTTTGCAAGAAGCAGGTGCCATGGAAAACATTATTTTCAGGATTCCTATATGCTGACTGCTCCATACTGGTGCCCTGAGCCAACAAACACAGAGAATTCCTTTGAAAAAAAGAATAGTTTAAATAATGGGTCAACATATAACAAATCTGAAAATAGTTTTGTAAAACCCCAGACTTGAAGGAAATAAAAAATAGTGCAGATATTTCACAAAAAGCAATGTCCAGCTGGATTCTACTACACCATTTCACCACCACTTTAATGCAGCCAACTCTATCCTGAAACACAGTAACTCTTTGGAAGCTAAATGTACTGTATATAACCTAGAAAAGACAAAGACTTAAGGGGAAATATATTCGGAGTGCAAAAATAGTAATACCTTCTAGGTATTAATATATTTGAAGACAGGGAATTATTCACATATTTAGACGATGGTAGAAGTAGAAGCAATGGCCTGAAGCTAAGAAAGGCAAAATGTAGGCTAGATATTATGAAAAAGTCCTTACCAGCACGAGCAATTAGACAATGGAATAAACTCCCAAGGGAAGTGGTCAAGACCTCCATCACTACAAATATTCAAGAACAATTTAGATAAGACATCAAAGGAAATGTTTTGAAACCCAGACCCATAACTGAGTCATCTTTACATGTATAAGTAGCCTCCTATCTTATTGTTGTGTTAATGATGTGCATAAAGGTTGCAGGATTCAACACTTAGTGTACAATCTTGCAAAAAACATTGGATCAGTTTGAATGCCCCAAGTGGTCTGTTCTTGCACTACAACTACATCCCTGAACCAATTTCTGCACAGACTTCCACTCATCCATCCCCATTGAAGGCAATGATTTTGCACAGATTGTAATCAGTGAATCTATAATGTTTGCAACAGGATATGTCCCATAATGGGACACCATGTCAGAATATGGCACTAATGCTTGGCCAATAAGAGGTCATCACAGTGTTAAACACAGCCACCGATACAGAAAGAACAAGTTCTCTCAAGCTCGGAATAGTTTGCCAAGGTGTGGGTTCATGTGGCAATGGAAGAGGTTAATCTTTGCACAAAACAATTATAAGACATATGTAATGTAATAAACTGGTGGACTTTTAAATATGTCTACAAAATGAAATCAGGAGTGTGGCAAACGGGGCACATCAATCACTTTATTTAACTATGGATATAGTCCCAGTCTTTGGGGAAAATGAAAAATAAAACCATCAGAATATTAGAGATCATTGCTAATTCAGTAAATCTAAATTGGGATGGGTCATTTTATTTATTCTTGCCTGTTATTTGACTTAGGAGATTGGTGGAAGAAATGATAGATGTACTGGAACTTTGATAAAACATACATAAACCTCGATTGGTTTGGATATGTGATGTATCATATATATCTCACTTCACTTTGGACTAAATTGACCCCCCTCCCATCCTAACTTCAGTTGTACATATTTCATTGAATGACTCTTTGTTTACTATAAGACAGTGGTCCCCAAACTGTGTGGTGCGCCTCCTTTAGGGGGTACGGAAGAACATTTGGAGAGGTGCACAGCGGGGCCTGGGCCAGCCCCCACGGGGGGCAGAGAGAGAGAGCCACCCAGCCCCACTCCATCCCCAGTCACAGCTCCTCTCCACCCCAGCCCAGTTTCACCTTTAACCCAAACTGCTGTGCTGAGCCAACCGTGCAGTAATGGAGAGGGGTGTGTGGACAGATTCCATAATTGGTAAGGGGGGCGTAACAGGAAAAGCTTGGGCACCACTGCTCTAAGGGCTCATCTATACATGGGTTTTGGACTGGTTTTACTATATCAGTTTAGGCCAAGTGGAAATAAGCAATATATTTATACCTTCATACTTGTATAATTGCCTCCATACTTGTACCACTTTAACTTCCTGGAGTCAGGGCTAAAACCCCACTGGACCTGTTGAGGGCACAATTAGTAAAGAAGGGTGCCGTGACCTGAGGACCCAGATGAGGAATGGTGGTGCACTATGGGATTCCACACTAAGAGAAGTATTGGCCTGTCACTTGGAAAGGGTGCATATAGGGAGGCTGAGAGAAAGCAAAGATATACTCACCCTGGAACTGTAACATATGCAAAGATTGAAAAAGCATGATCTTGTGACCAAGCATAGGACTGGGACACTAAAGATGTAGTTCAATTCCTAATTCTACCACAGGCTATTCTTATTTGTATTCCACTAGCACCTAGAAGCTTTAAATTAGATTGGGAGACTAATTAAGCAAGCTGTTCTGCATGTGCAAATCCCTGTATCTAAAAAAGTAGAGCCCAACTGATTTCAGCATAGCTCCATGAAGGTACAGGGCAAGCTTCCCCTCTCTCCCCTTTCTATTCTCTGAGTATCCTCCCTCAGGTGTCAGATGCCATGCCTTTACCTCTCCGGGAATGGAATTTTGCAATTCTTCTGTTCCTAGACCAGGACCCATGCTATAGTACCCTGTGGATCCACCGTTCCAATCCAGGTCCAACTGAGTTTGGACACCTATGGTTCTTCCCTATGGTTATCTATGGCCATTGGTGCACCGTGATTAGACAGCCTTCTTAGAACCAAATATTGTTTATTTTAGCAGTAGGAACAAAGCATCTAGAGAAACAGGATTTCAAAACAACTAACAGTCTATTTGCATCTTACCTGAAGTCTTACCATCCCTTAATGGTAACCTAGGCAGGCCTAGCCTCTTCAGAGCCCCCCAGCAGGATACTGTGTCTCATTCTGGTTCCACTGGACAAATATTGCCTCTCTCTTGAGAGACAATCCCATTCTTCTTCTGTCTTCACAGGCCTTTTCCTGTCCTGATCTGAACCCATTTTGTAGGTTGTCTGGAAAGAAGGTAAAATCATAATAGTTCTGGCATTGTCCCTTAACAACACTAAAGAGTTTGCTGAAAGGCGGCTTCTCTTTTCCTTCCTGCCCTTTTCCCCAGACAGTTCTCTATTGGATTATCCCACTATATTTATACAGTAGACATCCCAGTAACCAGGCCAACATACAGTATTAACAACTTAATTCAGAGTAGCTCCAAAACTATCACAAGGCCCTTGCACTGTAATCTCTTCAGGGCAAGGCGTGTCTCTTGCATCTCTAAATGTACAAAGGGTGAAAAAATGAAAATATTGAAACCTCAGTTTTATAGACGGGGAATTGAAACACTAGAGAGAGTGACTTGTTCAAAGTCACACAGGAAATCTGTGTCAGAGCCAGGAGTTGAATGCAAATCACCTGAGTCCCAGCTTAGGGCCTTAACCATGGGACCAGCATTTCTGCCTGTGTGACCTTGGGCAAATCATTTAACCTATATGTGCCTCAGTTTCCCAATTTGTAAAAAGGAATACTATTACTTGCCTATATCACATGAGTGGTATATGGATTAATTTATTAATGTGTGTAAAGCATTTTGAAGTAGAAGGTATTATATAAGTGCAGGGTGTTATTCATTTGTATTTTAAACACTAATAAATGCATACCTATGTTTAGCTTCTCTTCCTCATAGTCCTTTTGCTGTGACATATACAATATGCACATTCTACGTTAAAATGTGCATGCTGTTCATAATCAAGGCTGGGATTTGCTAGATGAGTCAGATCCGTGAACTCATAGTTTCAAATAGATCATCTAGAGGATGAATTATATCTAGAGTATGGTTAAATTGTTGTTCTGCATGTCAATAAAATAAGTTAAAATAAGCTTAACAGTTGGAATTTTTTTATTGATTTTCAGTGACTAGTTAAAAAAATAAATGTACTTATTTCCATCAGTGCAGTCACATGGGAAAAGGCAACAGGAAAAAAAAACACAAAAGAAGAAAACCAAAACAAAATACAAAGAGCCTGGAGAATGGTAGCAAGTAAAGTTGTGTAGATATTAAATACTCACTACTTATGCAGTATTTCCCCGCCTGTTGTCCCGTATTACCCACCAGCTTATCATGCTGAACTGGCCTACAGGATTGCCAAGTTTTGTAATTTTATCATAAGTCTCCTGATATTTGGTGGGTTTTCTTAAAGTTCCAGATTTGGAAGTCATGATGTGAGAATCTCAGCTTTCACTGGAAAAAAAGAAAATAAAAAGAGGTTTCTAGCCTTCCTGTTTGTGGATAATAGCTGGAAAATGTGAACCCTAAAGACTCAAAAATGTGAAACCAAATAAAAATATGCCAACTTTATTTTTTTTTTTAATTTCCTGATTTTAAAGCCAATCTCTTAATTGTGTGGAGCCTTATTTATGGCTTTTCAAATGTGAGGGACTAGAAGTAGAGTTGGCACTCCTGGGCCTACAGAAGACCATGCATGCAAAACTAACAATTGGCATATAGAGGGGCATGTTAGGTCAGAGTGAATGGGTGGATGTAGGATGGTGGGTATCCATAGCATCTTCAGTGTGGCATTAGACACTTGGGCATCTCAGGCCACTGATCCCCAGGCAGGTGATAAAGAAGTACAAAGGGGCAGACCATCCACCCATCTGTCCAAGCGAGGGAGGGAGGAGAGGCACATTGAAGCAGAACCATGCTTGAGTGACATGTCCATGATACAGATTCAGCTATTGTTCCTGGAGGTGCAAGGGGGGGAAATCCTTGCAGAGACAGACCCACCAAAGCTGTCGTGGCATAGTGAGGCAGGAGACTCCCCTGAAAATTAGGTCTCCTAGGCAGCTTCCTTCTGACATCAGCTTTGGGATTTTTCCCTCCTCTCCCACTTCACACTTTGCTGAAAAGCAATCAGACCTTTGTGACTTTAGATTGAACATCCCTGGGACTAGGTGGCTTCATTTTCTCTCCTAACAAATGTGGTTTTTAATCTCCATCATGTTATATCAGAGCCTGATTGAAGCAGGAGGGGGCTGAAGAAAAGTCTTAGCTCTTCAAAGAGCAAGATAGCAGCTTGGGAAACAACAAAGATTTTTTTTCAATAGTTTGGGACTTAAATAATAAAAAGATGTTAAAAGGAAATGTCAGAAGTGTGTTGTCAGAACAGGCTATTGTGTTGAGATATTCTGATTGGATTTCTGGGACTTGCTTTTTCTCTGTCTTAGTGCCAAGTGGACTAGGGTTTCACACTGATTTCTATAACAACTGGAATTCTTCTTTGATTGTAATGCCAGCAAATGCAAGCGTTTAGTTAGTGCCTATCTGTCCCTGTCTGCCTGCTGTTCCAGCTCTGAAGTATGTTTATTTGATATTGTTGATTCTTTTTATGAATGATATATTATTACATTCTATGGCGTACAGTAGTTCGTTTTCCCCTAACATTGTAGCAGTATTGTGAGATAAAATCAGATTAAAGTCAAACCAAACCAGATCCCTGGGCAAAATATTCTGATCTGTTTATCCCTAGATCTGGAACTTCAACCTACTTTACAGGAGCTGGACTGCTTCATTGATTGATGCTAAAAACTCTCCTAAGGAATGCTTCTGTTGCTGACTTTTTTTGTGGAACAAAATACTGCAATTACAGATACAACAACCTTGTTAGATGCATACAATATTTTAATGTAATTACCTCTCGCTGCTTCCAGTGAGGAATTTTATCCAACTATTACCTAACAAATAAAGTTTCCATTTAGCTTTTTATGCCAATCTCATCCATTGTCCATGTTGGAATCATTCCTCCTGCCGTTGTCCCACATCACAGCAATCTTTGTTAGCATAAAGAGAACCAGATGAGACCAGAGTCTGAGTTGGGAAGAGGTGAAATAGACAGCCATCTTAGGTACTTAATTTTGAATAGGAGCAAAATACTCCCTCAAACATCAATCTGATTGCTCTGCACCTCCAGAATCTGAGACGGCAGAAAGGGCTGCAGTAGTGCTTTGCCCCTGCTTCCTCTTGACTGCCTCCCACACTGATTCTTCAACTATAGCCGATGTCATGTACACACCCAATGAAGATCAGAGGTGGTTAAGCAAGAAGAGAGGACCATGTGCCATGCAAAGAATGCTTTCTGTTGGCAACCTCAAGTCAAATGAGACATCAGGAAAGACTTGGGGAGAGGAGGGAGGGGGCCTTAATGATGAGAGAAAGCTTGTGTGGGAATGGGAGTTACTGGGAGGAAAAAGAACTGAGAGAAGAGGATGAAGGGAGAAAATCTAATGTAAGCTTAGAGAGAAGATGGAGTGTGGAAGTGAGAGAGTGGGTGACAGAGTATTTGGGAAAGGGAGCACAGGTTGGTTAGAGAACACTTGGAGAAATATGGCTGAAGGGTGAGGAAGCACTAGAAACCATAGTATTAGGTGCCTTGGAAAAACCGAAGCTTCGCCAAGAGGTGGTGAGGAGTTGCAACCAAAGGTGGTGAAACAAACAATGGGGGCAGAGTAATCTAGGGGATAGATGAGGCAGGGAGGGAATGGGGAAGTGGGAATGGGAGGGGAGGAAAGAGACTGGAGGGGGAAGTGGGAGACTAAAAGGGAGCAGAGAGAGGAAGAACAACGGGGGAAAATATTGCAGAATGAGAGAAAAGAAATAGGGAAAGTAAAAGAAAAGGGGATTGAACATAGAGAATGTTAGGGAATATGGGGAAAGGAGAAGAAGCTGAAAAGATAGAATTATAAAAGTGTTTAAAAGGGAGAGAGGAAAGAAGCAAAAATAAACTGTAATTACTGAGATAACAGAAAGTAGGATGCTAACCTAAAGAATTGAACTAAGGGGAAATGTATGAGAGTCTCTTAGTTTCTAAGTAAGTAGCACTGATAGCACTTTTCAACTTCAAAGTACTGTACCATCTTTAAAGACATGTAAGTACTGTACATATAATGCATCACTGACAATAAATTGCTTAATGACCATGCAGAGAAATTGCTACATCATTGACACTAGAAAATGTAAACAATGTGTGTTACACATTGACTTAAACCCCAATGCCCTAATTCTCTATGCTCAAATACTAGTTTTATCCTACTGTATGTCTGCTGAAGTCAAAGCAGTATAATGGAGTTGTGAATTAGGCTTCATATTAGCACATTTGTATCATGAGGTATAATTTTGACAGTTGTTTTTCACTCTTCTACATCTATTGATTTACAACTATACTGAATCCCAAATAAAAAAACCTTCTTTGTGCCATGCATCTGACTGTAGTGGACTGGGGATTCTGATGTGTGGGAGGGCTTATGGGAAATTCAAGTGTAATGATGGAGATTTTATGCTCAGTTCTGTCACTACAGCACTTATCCCATGACACCATGGAGGTCATTGTGATTCATAACTAAACTTTATAACTCTCTAGGAGCTGTAAACATTGATTTGCAATCACAAAATCACGGTACATTGCATCAGAAATACTTTTATTCTGGAGTACATCTATCTGGGGGACAGTGTTATTATTTGAGTGAGATGCTGATCTATATTGAATACTATGTAAAATGGGTTTATTTTGGTTTTTATGCTTATTTTATTGTCCTATGAAATTAGGTTTAGCCTGGATATCACACACATTTAGTATGCAAAAAATGTTGTCTAGAGTGGGACAAAGTATTTAAAAAAGTCTATCTTTTAACTGAAAAAGAACTGTGAGAACTTCACATGCATTCGCAAATTTTTCACCCAGCCCTATAAACTGGGCGAATAACGAAAATAAATTCAAATTATTCATAAAGGTTCTAGCCTGTAACTTTGCAGCAAACTCTGAGTCAGAGGCAGTACTTAGCTGTACCATCCCAGGATCAGACCAAAGAACAAACTGTGTTCAGACACACACTATTCCTCTTTGACTCCTCTTGTTCTGAGGCAGTGAAGGGGGCAATAACTAACTCGCCCTTTTTGTGGAGCTGTTCACCCCCTGCTGTGCACCTAGCCAGCTACTCTAGCCAATGAGTGGGGGCTGGAGCCACCCGGTGTGCCCCTCCTCCCCAGCCACTTCTTCACAGGGTCTTTATCTCCAACTTCCCTCCTCATGGCAGCCTGCAATCCAAGCAGGGAGCAACAGGTTGCAATCTAGCCTTTCAGGTGAACTATATTCCTGGAACTTTCAAATGTATTCAAGGATTTTTCAATCTGCTGCATAATAAACTCTCCTACCGGTAGTTGTGTTTGCATAGCTTAGCCACTTTAAAAAGGATCTGGCTACAATACACCATATCACGTCTCATCTTTTCAATGGTCCAGCATACTAAAAATGGCTACACTGGGATTTTGAAACCAGTGGGACTACGTGAGAAGTGCTGGTTAGTGTGAGTAGGAGCCCCAAAGACTGGCCTCAATATGGTCAGTATCATTAACAATGAAAATTGGCTACTGAGCCCACAGTAAATCCCTTTTGCAGAAATTGGTGTGAGGATAAGAATTGAACATTCTGCGTATGTCTCCACTATGGGATTAATCCGAATTTAGATAATTCGAATTTGGGAAACAGGTTGTATAAATTCGATTGTGCGCGGCCACACTAAGCACATTAATTCAGTTTTTAACCACATTAATTTGGTGGTGTGCGGCCACGCTACCCCATTAATTTAACCACAGTAATTCGGTGGTGTGCGGCCACACTAACCCTAATTCGAATTAACAAAATCGATTTTGGTGCTACTCCGCTCGTCGAGGTGGAGTACAGAAATCGATTTTAAGTGCCCTTTAATTCGAATTAACTGTCTCTGTAGTGTGGACGGGTGAAGGGTTAATTCGGATTAACGCAGCTAAATCCGAATTAAAGTCGTAGTGTAGACCAGGCCTTAGTCTCTGAGCCTGTGAACACGTACACGGGTGTAACTTCACACATGGAGCTAGCCCATTGTGTGCTTGGGGCCCCAGAGCTCAAGAAAAGTGCAAAGCTGACAGCCCTGTTGAATGAAGTCCTCATTTTGCTTTTTGCTTACAGATCATGCAGTACAGACAGCGTCAGCATAGTACACAATACCTTGCGAATGCACCTCAAACTTGAACAGAAGACATCACTAGAAGACTCAAACTCAGCTATTATTGTGCTTCTGCTCCACTTAGACAAGGCTGGGCAAAAAAAAAAAAAAAAAAGAGAAGAGAAAAAAAAAAAGGGTGAAAAAAAAGTGCAGAGTAGGTAGAGTGAACAACTAATATAGAAAAGTGGTGAAAAAATAGAGAGGGAGAGAAGAAATCTAATAAAAAAAAAAGTAAAAATAGCATATATACCATTCAATTTTGCCAGACTAGCTTGTTTATAGTTCTTCTATCCCTTATTTAGGCTATATCTTCCCCTTTAGCTATACGAAACATGTTTGGTTTGGTTTTAAAAATGACCTCAACCTTGAAAATAAATATGGGTTCAGATTACAGAACAAAAGGTTCTTGAATTACTATTGAAAACTCTAAAAATAGCTTGAAAGGTCTGTAAAGCCTCAAATTTAACAAAGTTCATTGACCTGTAATAACTATTATTGTGTTCACTGACCCACTGTTAAAATTGACCTGAGTTTGAACCAGCAAGAGGCTCAATAGCCCATTGTTAATTTTCTGAATATTCCACTTCCCCAACAAAGATTTTGAAGTCAATGAACTAGGTCAATTTACATCTGCTAAGAATCTGGCCATTACAGAGTTTTTGTGATAATGAAACCTATAGCCATAAAACTATTATGTAATGAAGCGTCAAATAAATCAGTGCAAATTAATGGAGAACTTAGTCTGAAAAATGCCAAAAGTATGTCATTCCAAGTCTTTTGGAAAATGATGTCAATAAATATATCAATGTATCGTGATGCTATGATAGTTGGAGATGTAAAAAAACCCAATGTTAATGCATATATAGAGTTAATATTAAGATTTGTGAGAGTGAAAAGCAAAAATATGTTAATGCCAGCTTATGAAGCTCTGGATACTGCAAGTTGTATGGAAGCACTACCTTACACTAATGAATACTAATACTTGTACCAGTGCACAGAACAGTATTATTTATTTTTGCATCCTCATATGGCCCTGGGCTGCCAGGGGGCTTCCGTGGCCAAAAATATTTTTTCCCATTTGTATTTAGTATAATTGTGACCATTCCTCTCAGCTGTTGACTTTGTCACAGTTATCCAGGCTTTTGACTTCCAGATTGCACTACTGCAACACATTCTGTATGGAACTCCTCTCAGAAGCTGCAAGTTAGAGCCTGGTCTAACCCTCCACAGAAGTCAATGGAAAGACTCCCATTGACTTCCGAGAGAGCAGGTCTGGGAGTTTAATGGTAGCACAGTTGCTTTGAGGGGTGGGTTAGAGGGAGCACAGTACACCAGTGGGGCTCCGCAGATTACGCTAAATTTCTGTCTACTTTCAGGTATAGTTCAAAGTGTTGCTATTATACAGTAATTAGACAGGAAGTAGCCTGTATAATTTGGGCCCAGTCATTAGAGTAATGCAGTGTTTACATACAACTTGTAGTATCCTATTAATACCTGAGTGACTGGCTCTCACAGCTGACCATCTTAACTAATGAGGTCAGTTGATCTGCTCTCATGTTTAAACAACTATCGGCTAGTGGTAGGACAGTCTCAGTGGAGAACCATCTGCTTTATCCATTGGTTAGACAGAGCTTAAGTTTATTAACCTTCAGGGCATAGCACAAAGCTAATATATTTAGTCAGGCCTTTGCTGGAGACCAGTTATTGCAGAATGTTTTTCTGTCTTTAAGGATAACCCACGTTACTTTTTAAGCACGTTTTTTCTTAGTAGGCTTTTATTTTTATCATTGTAAATTTGGTGATTATCTTTTTTTGCAGTGTAATGTTAACAATGTGATATGCTGTGTTTTTATTTGTAAATATGCCCAGAGACACATGTGATTTGCACATGCATATCATTAACAAAACATGTTTTGAGACAAAAACTGAAAAAAAGGTATAACCTCCCACTAGCTCCAAGCTTCATCTCCTCAGAGCCATCTCCTCCTTCTTAGCCCCTGCTACCTAGCCAGTATCTCTGGTACCCCAAGGTCTGTGTGAGGAAGGGAGATGAGGAGGTGGGGAGACAGGATGGCTGTGTCAGAAAACTGAAGTTGTAAGGGAAATATCTGGTCATGTATTTGAGTAAAAGTGAATTTGTGACATGTAGCTGAACTGCTACAAGACTCTGTGTGTGTTGTAACTTGAAGTTTCTAGGGACTATAGTTTTTTACCTATGAGTCCATACTATGTAATCTCAGAGAAAATGTCCAATGATACTCCTTTTAAAAGTTTCCTCTGTCAAAGTTGCCAAAAAATGTTATGGAAAATTCACTTCTCTGCTAAAGAGTGAGTGAATAAAACATGGAGACAAAATTCAATAATTAAGTGTCAATAGAGGGATTTTAGTCCTGCTTTAAGTGCAAATCTGAATATAACCTTAACAAGGCTTCCCCAGAAGCTTTAAGGTCACATGTACTTAACTTATGCATGTGCTTAACTTCACATTTGAAGTCACTGGTATTACAAGCTATGTCTGTATGTTTGTAAATAATTAAGGTGCCAGTAGATGATGCTCAGGAATATATTGCATACTTCCTGGGGTTTGGAGGCCCAATAAAACTTTGAATTATGCACTGCAAATGGCTTCCTTTGTGCAGTTCTCAACATCATCTCTTAACAACTGCGATTGCTCATGTGTGTAAGTGGAGCATGTGACTTTTGAAGGATTAGGGTCTGCATTAATACTGAATCTAACCTGAAAAGATGTGCCTCTTGCAGATTTCAATTAGTAAAGATCCTTTCTCACATACTGGACTATCCTCTTGATTCTGAATTGTTTTTTTTTATTTAAAAATGATATACTTTCAAATGCTATTTTATTTCAAAAAAACTAATTTAAAATCAGTGTCTTCTTCTGACCAAACTAACTATAGTATTATGCAGAAGATACAACAAAGACTTTTTGCACATCACTTTGTAGCATGATATATACATTTCAAATCATAATAACTTCAGCTTGTGTTACTTCAGGGTTTCTTTTATTGTTCCTTCTTTGCTGCAAGCTCATCTCAGCCAATTTATTTATAATACAGAGCCTATACATAGCAGTATGATTTAGGAGTATGTCAGTGGGGCTAAGCTGTGCCAGAAGGGCTATCAACCATGCAAAAGTTATTTTACCTAGCATTTGTATACACCTGTTCATTGGCTTAACCGTTGGAATTGAGCTTTTTACACCTCTAAAGAGTAAGGGAACAGTAACCATGGGTATCTTGTTAACTGTGCCAGGTAGGACAATTTGGCTCAATTTATTTGTTTGGAATAGCACTATATATTCATTTCTATTTCATTTACAATCTTATATTGCAATGAATTTTAGAGAAGTTTCATCTTTATATAGAAGCTGCTCATTTACCTACTGAATTATGCAATTTTAATTTTTTGTAAAGAATATTGTTTTTCCCTGAAGAAAATTGCAATCTGAAGAAGTAAAACTCTAGATAATTTTACCTGTACTGCAGCAATTCACCCTAGAATGCCTTTTGACTTTTATTCAACTGGTTGCTGAATTTTGGATTTCTTAAATTATTATATAGAGTCCTAGAAATGTACATTGCTAAAAGGTGTTTAAGAAATCAAACCCTACAACTGCCTTTACCATATTTACATCAGTTTTGTCAAATCAAAGCACTGTCATATTTGGGGAAAGAAAACACGCAAAATTTTGCTATAAATTGTTATTTCTCTTATCTGAGTCATTATTTTTGTGTGCAGTGGCTGTTTTGGACTGAATACAGCTATGTTATTAATTCATAAAAGTAATGTATCCAGTGAAATTTGGCTTTTTTGAAAACAGACTGTGGACAGATAACTTTCACGCCCTAAAATTGAATCACTGTTTGAAATTATTTGCCAAAGGATTTCTGTAAATAATTCTGGTTTGTAGCTCTCTGGTGAGGAGTTTATCTGATATTCATGATCCTTTGACTGAAAATGTAGATCATAAAGTATGTTGCTGTTCCGTGATTGAATGAACATAACTTTTAAAATCAAGTTTTTAGTGTAAATATTGAGATTACAAATTGAAAATTAACTTTCTATGCATATTCTGTGAAGTTCATTTAAAATTCTCTGCTGCAGATATTCTGCCCAATAAACTTGTTTCCTATAATATACATGAAAAGTGAACACAAAGAGGGTATGAATACAGATGAAGCAAATTCTTTTTAAAAGTTCAAGCAAATATTGTACCTTAATTGCCCAGCTTTAACAGTGAGATTGGCTCTGTCTGTGCACTGAGCTCCATATGAATGGACACCACTGTTGGTTTCTCATCTCAATATAGAGTTGGGTTGATAACAATAATTAATGAATCTAAAATAATTCTTCAGTAATATAGCCAGTAGCCTTTTCATCAGTTCAAAGAGACATGTGCATCCTTCTTGATTTGAGAAACATTTTCTATTTGACAAAGGTCTTGTGAACCAAGCCTAGAGGAAGCTTCTGAAACCTGGTCAACTAACCTGTCCAAAGAAAATAGGCAGTTTGGCCCAAATCCTACATATCATCATACTTATTCCTTGCTCAGAAAAATGCTCTTTGGAGTTAATGGGACTTCTGCCTGATTAAAGACTGAGTGGATGGCAGAATCTGGTCCTAAGAAAATTCAGATTGTCCCATTTTCAATTAAGCAAACCTTAGCACATTATACTATATAGCCTAATACATGTAGTCCTCCATATGGGATCACAACACATTCCATGTATTTCAAAGTGAAGCTAGGAACTCAGTCTGAAAAGGTAATATATGCAAAACAATCCAGAGGAAGCAACAGAGGAGAAGCCGGAAAACTTCTGGAGCTGCAGCTGCCACAGCAACCACAGGAAACTGGGCTGTGCAGCAGCATTATATCCACTATCTAAAAAACATTTCCGTCTTATAGAATTGCAGCCTGTGGCTAGTTGGCCAATAGGAACCGAATGGCACATGGCAAGCTACTTGGAGCCCAGTAGGCACGTACCTCTATGATCTGATAACTACCTGGCATGTCACAGTGATCCTTTAATGTGCTGTGTTCCATTGCTAGTCACAGGATGTTCATTGAAAATCTGATTTCTGGCATGAGAAGGCTGCAACTTCAGCTCAGAAGCTGTGGCTTAATGTCAATGAGAACCCTATTCACAAACATTTAAATATTCATGAGTCCCTTATACTTACAGGCAGTGTGTAGAAAGTAAGCTGGCAGAAGCTGGAACGCTGTCCCTGTGCTAATGTGATAAGCAATATAATGAAAGACTTATGGTATTAACAATTTTCAGCTGTATCATATTAGTACTGTATCACAGCCTTTGCTTTGGCTACTATGATATAAAAATTGTATCATTATTATTTACAGGCTTCCACAAGAACTGAGTGAAATTGACGCTCATATACTCTGTAATATAATGTAAAAACCACTAGTATAAAAGAAGAGTTTGAATACAATCTGAGTCAATCCCTCCCTTCTAATTAGTTTTAAAAACATACATGCACTTAGTTAATAAACTTTTAATTAGTTTTCCTTTTCAGAACACTATTGTGATCAAGCTGTAAATAAATTGAAGGTAATCTTTTTCACAATGCCACAGCATTTCTGCTTCTACTCCAGGCAGAAAAGAGGAAATCTGAAGACATGAACAAATTAAAATAACCAAAGAAAAGAATGTTTTTCAAACTTCAAAAATGTTTGGGAATGAAGTACATTAAAGTGCTGTGCAAAGGTTTTGCTTGGTTTCTTTTTCTCTTCACACTGATTCACCAATCAAATGTATGGTGTCTTTCAGTTTCAGGGTTAGCTCAACCCACAACAGATATTGAGCAGACTAGAAAGGTATCCCCTCTCAACTAAGCTTCAAAGTAAAGAGGTATGACTGCTCCAGGAATGGGTTCATGAGAGGTTTATGAACTGAATCCTGCAGGTTCATTTTGCAAGAGTTTGTAATGAATCAACCCCTGCAGGCTTAACTGCAGGGCCGGCTCCAGGCACCAGCTGAGCAAGCTGGTGCTTGGGGTGGCAGATTGTTCGAGGCGGCATTCTGCCCAATCCTAGGGCGACACGGCCGCTTGTTGTTGTTGTTGTTGTTGTTCCGCTCCGGCCGCCCTGTAGGGGGCGGTGGCGCAGAGGACCGGAGCGCCCTGCAGGGCAGTCCTCTTCCTTCCCTCCCCGCCAACCGGAGCGGAGCCCTCGCGGCAGGCGGCAGGAGGCGGCGCAGCGGGAGGGGCCGCGTGGCAGCGCCCCTGCTGTAGCCCTGGCTGCCCCCTTCTCTCTCTCTCCCGCCCGCTCCCTCCCCCTCCCCCCGCTAGCCGGTCCCCCTGCACCTGCGCTTCAACCGCGCCGCAGGTTTTTGATTTTTTTTTTTGCTTGGGGCGGCCAAAAAGCCAGAGCCGGCCCTGCTTAACTAGGCAGTTGGGGTTTACAAACTCTAAAGCGGCTTCTCATAGCCTGGTCCCAGGACTCCTAACTACCTTTGGTGTCTTCAGGGGAAGCTGCGGCTTGCTGCCCCTGTCCATTGCTCTATCATGGGGACTGGTTGGTCACTTAGGACCTGATTTACAAAGATTCTGAGCAATCACAGCTCACACTCTACCCAGTGGGAGCACCAGATACTCAGCACTTTTGAAAATCAGACGGTTACCTGTCATACATAGGGCACTAGTTGCAGCTTCCCAACAGTAGACTCTGCCACCCAAAAAGACCCTTTCATGGGGAGGGCAGGATGTGGGTCATTCTCCTTGCCCAGAACCAAGACAATAGGCAGCTTCTACTGCTAGTAATAAAAGTGGCGGTGTGTAGCTACATGCGGCAGTGAAAGGCTCTGGCAGGGAGAGAGCCAACAAGTTCCCCTTTACCAGAGCTTTTCCCTGCAGCCAGTGTCTCTCCCTGAGGTGGGGAGGCAGTGGGGAGGCAGCTGAACACTACATGGCTAAAAATAACAGTGTAGACATGAGAGGAACTGCCTGGGTGTGTAGAGAGCCAGAGTTTGGGCACATAGGGTTTGTCTGGCATGTTTGTATTTCACTCTCCTAAGCAGTGTCTCACCATTCACACTTCTATTTACACCCAGGTTAGGGGTTCTGGGGAATCTGTCAACCCAGCTCTGCAGTCATTGGGAAGTCTCAGTAGAACCAGAGGCCGGCAGAAGGAGCTGGCTGTTTGCTGCTGTATTATAGGGACTGAGGGGGCTGTAGGTATCCCCTTCATCCAGACGATCCTTTATGGATTGTTAGCATACTGCCCAAGGTGTCTGGTTTGCTGAAAACAATATTTTCAGGGTTCCTTTTCAATAAAGCTGAATAACTGTTCTGAATCTCTCTCTCGTTTCATCATTTGTATTTCACGGCAGCAGTAACCCAGCTAATGTATTTATAGATAATTGTTCTGCTTCTTGGGTGGTTGTCACTTAATCTTCAATCTCGTGCCTCGTAACTCACCTGAGGCAAACAATAATCCCACAAAAGGGTACCTACGTGTTCCTTCTTATTGCCTAATTATAACACACCCAGAATTTTGGCTGAGTTACAGCATTCTGGGAGGTGCTATCTTATTGAGAAAAGTGTGTAAACTTAGTGTCAGTAGGATTATACATAGCAAAAGGCAAAGTAAAAATACATTTTTCTTTAAAATAGATCTCCTACTATTGAAATAGAAAGGACAACTACTAAACGTCTTGTTTCCCTGTAGAAAATTTGCCATCAGTCTGGAGATCTGTAGAAATCAGCCATCAAATTTCTGGGTGCTTTGGAAAAGACTCTCAGAAAACCTCAGCAAAAAAATTGCTTATTTTGAATCTTTTCTGCCCTTCCCATAATAGCATTTTGACATTCTTTAAACTGGTCATCAGTAGGGACTTGTTGCTAATACAAAGATGCAGATGGCACATGCCTATGTAAAGAGGTACTGATTAAGGAGCAGAATGAGGGGAGCAAAATGGATAGCTATTTTACTAGGGTAGAAATTGTGATAAGGAAGGCTGGAAAGAGAGAATCAGACTCCAAGTGATGGAAGTTCTGTGAAGGCCTCAAACTCATTCTTCATAAAGTCCTAAGACTGCCTCTGAGACCATTAACCAGTGGACTTTTGGGGTGAAATCCTGACCCCATTGAAATCAGTGGCAAAGCTCCTATTGACTTCAGTGGAGCCAACATTCTACCCTTAGTAACCATTAGAGGTAGACCAGAAAGAGACCCGATGTAGGCCTCATTATGTCCAGCTAGACTAAACTAAAAAGGATTGAGCATCTGAACACCTTTAGTATTGACAGGTCTTCAATATTGTGCAGGTGGATGAAAATTTAGAAAGGCACTTGAGTAATTTGATTTATTCCTTAAATTATACATGTATCCTCTGAACTGTATGTACTGCCTGTTCTATTTTTGCTAGAATAGAATGGTAAAGAGCTAAGCAATTTATAAGGGAAAAATACTCTGAGTGGTTTCAGAACCCTAGAGATTGGTGAATAATAAATACTACCAGTTCATTTGTTCGTAGCACATGTTTTACTTTTTGAGGCACATATGATTATTGTGGAATTGTAATTTTTTGGTGTAGTGTAGATAATAAATTTGATATTATGTTTCAAAGGGAGTTACTGAACAAATTAGGGCCTGTTCCTGCTCCCATTGACCTCAGTAAAAGTAGGATTGGACTCTGAATCCTAAAAACAATCTTGTTCTTTGTGTATTTTACAACTGGAGAAAATAAGACAGAGAAGCTAATCTGACTTGCTTGAGGTCTCAGAGGAAGTCAGTGTCAGAGGGTTCTATTCTCTTCTATTCAGATTCTTACAGTTTCTTCACCACTGTACTATCTGAGTGCTTTCCAGAAATATATCCAACCATGAGACTGATCTTATTTAGTCTGGCTTACTCTTTTTCCCTTTTTTTCTCCCTGGGGGCGGGGGGTTGTTTTTTGTTTATTATTATTATTGATTTATTTTATTTATGTACTGTCTGCTGTGCTGTGTTTTTATTATTCAAGGCAAGGTCCAAGAGCTGCACCTTGCACCTAGAATGGAAAGCAGAGAAGTTTGAGGTGGTTCTTTGATCCTGGGGGAGTGCATTCCACAGTCCTGGGCTGGCCACCAAGACAGCTCTGTCCGCTACACAATCTTTTATTCTTGTGGTGGACAGCTCCATTGTACCTGAGAAATGTAGCTGTCAGCCATAGTCCTCATCATGGAGCATTAGAGAATCTTTCAGTATCTGGGGGCCCAAACCATTCAGCACCTCAAAAATTAAGGCAGAGAGATCTTGAATTTAACCTGATATTCTATGGAGAGCCAATGGAAAGAGCAGATGGCAGATTTGCTGTACTTTCAGTAGTCAGTGTTGATATGAACACAAACAACAAGGAGTCTGGTGGCACCTTAAAGACTAACAGATTTATTTGGGCATAAGCTTTCCATTCTGTGCAAGTTGGAGCTTCTTAAAACCTGATGGCTGCATGACTAGATACATTGCATTGCTGTAGTCCAGCTGGGAAATAACCAAAGTATGTATTAATGGATACTTCTACACTGTGATAAAAGTGTGTGGCTGGCCCGTCAGCTGAGTCAGACTTGCAGGGCTTGGGGTAAAATTGCAGTGTACACATTGGAGCCTGGGCTCTGAAACTCTGCAAGGGAAAGGGTCTCGGAGCCCAGGCTGCATCCTGAGTCTGAACGTCTACATTGCAATTCTCAGCCCCACAACCGAAGCAAGGTGAGCCCGAGTCAGCTGATCTGGGCTCTAACACTCCATGCTGTAGGTTTTTTAATCTGACGGTGTCGACATACCCAATGACACCAGGTAATTTTTTGTCAGGGTGGGACAAAGTCTGCTAGTCAGCTGTCAGGTGTATTAGTAGCTGCTGCTCTGTGAAGTTTTAGTGAGGAATCCAGAAGTATTCAGCAGTGGATTGATTTAACTAAATGTGGGTGTGGCCCTTCACCCAGTGGAGACTGCACCCTGGCTACAAACTCCTCAGAGTAGAGCCTTTCTGGCCAAGTTAACTCTTAACATGGTGAAATGTGGTCCCTAGGAGCAGCTAAATGGCTGGTGCCAGGAGGTCAATAACCTTCTAATTGCGGCACAATCCCCACGTAAAAGGATAAATGGACGCAAATCAGATATTAGGAACGGCAATATACAAAAACCTGTAGGAGAACACTTCAGTCTCCCTGGACACACAATAGCAGATTTAAAGGTAGCCATCCTGCAGCAAAAAAACTTCAGGACCAGACTTCAAAGAGAAACTGCTGAGCTTCAGTTCATCTGCAAATTTGACACCATTAGCTCAGGATTAAACAAAGACTGAATGGCTAGCCAACTACAAAAGCAGTTTCTCCTCCCTTGGTGTTCACACCTCAACTGCTATAAGAGGGCCTCATCCTCCCTGATTGAACTAACCTCCTTATCTCTAGCCTGACTCATTCTTGCTTGCATATTTATACCTGCCTCTGGAAATTTCCACTACATGCATCCGCCGAAGTGGGTATTCACCCACGAAAGCTCATGCTCCAATAAATCGGTTAGTCTATAAGGTGCCACAGGACTCTTTGCTGCTTTTACAGATCCAGACTAACACGGCTACCCCTCTGATACTCAACCTGCTAATTGAAAGGGATGGTATAAAAAGATAAAATCAGGCCCAGAGTATCTGCTGTGAAGCAGAAATAAGAGTTGGGAGCAGTGCAGAGAAACATCAAACTATGTTGGGAACATTATCAGAGACCTGACATGATAGAAATTGGATTGTTCCAATGAGCCTATTGATTCAGATCCAATTGATTATTCTTTAACTAAAAGGAAACGAGATTCCAAAGCAAGAAGGGGAAACGCTGTTGCTATTACCCTCATTTTACAGGACATCCCCCCCCTTTCTCCTTGGGCGCTCAGGCTGAAAATATGACTACATATGCTGCTGCGGCTGGATTAATTTAGACTGGGTTGATTAGCGCCACAATCCAGCCTGCCTACTAGCTTCAATCCGGATCGCAGCCCGATTTCTGGGCAGTGCTTTGGGGAGGGTAACACGCATCAGTGGCACTCGCTGCATCCCTCTGCCTCCTGGCCTCCCCCAAACTCCAGTCTGCAAAGAGAGCGTCCTCTGAAACGCTGCCCCGAGTCCGAGGGCACAGTCTCAGCTGTCCCCGCGGAATGCACCGGGGTGGCGCCTGTTGACAGCGTTTTCCTCTGGACGGGTTTGCAGCTGGTGAGAGAGCTCAGCTGGCAGAGCCCCGCGCTCTGTGCGATTACGGTGCTAAACCTAGCGGTGGGCTGGTGCGTTCCCGCCCCCGGGGCTCTGCGCTCCTGCACACAGGGCGCGGTGCCGGGCTCCTCGTGTACCTCGCCACAGCAGCCCGGAGCAGAGAATGCCAGTGGCCGTGTCTCGCTTTCCCTCGCGCGCTCCCTCTCTCCCCATCCGAGCCCTTTGTTAATTGATGTGCCTGTGACTATTGGCTGAAGTTCTCCCAGCGATTTGCATGAGCAGAGAGGGGAGTGTCTTGTGCTGCCTTCACACCAGGAGCTAAATGACTGCAGTTTCAGAGGGAATGAACTACCAAGGGACTGGCAGGCGCTCGCAAGCCCTGGGAACAAGCTGGCTTGCGAGGAGCAGGCACCGGCAGCTGGAGATGGGGCACCTACGCAGCGCTGGGCGCACCACCAGCCACAGAAACCTGCAGGTAGGGGATGTGTGCGGGGGAGCCCTGCAAGTTGTGAGCTCGTGCCCAGGAGAAGCGGTTGGGGTTTAAAAAAAAAAAGAAAAAAGCAAATGCTCTAGCTCGATCTAAACTTCATCGTGAGCGATCAATGGGTCCTGTTGGCTGTAGCACCTCTACCAACAGCAATCAAAGCTGGGGGGTGTCTTTGTTTATGTCAAAGAACCGTTTAAGCCATTGCACTGACAGGAGACTGGTTTTAAATGGAGGGGAGAAGAACTCCCCGAGGCTGGAGACGAAGTTACGTGAATCAGTTTCCAAATGCAGAGCTGGCTTGGCAATCAGAAAGGGCCAGTTCTTTTGCATAATCTTTTCAGGCGCTTCTGTCTGCGTTTCGTGTGAGTCCTGCGGAGGGAGAAGGGGGCTGGTGAGGGTCAGTACTTGCCTGTTAAACGGGCATTGAAACTTGAACACCGAGCTCTGGGCTACATGAACGGAGAGCCCCCTTTGCTCCTCTGTGTGAGGTGTTCTTGGTGCTGATGGTAAACTTCCCTGCATAGTCTGTTTGGTGTACACGGGGCTGCATTGGGGGTTGTGCAACAGGGCCATCGGAGGCGAATAGGCACATCTGTGACATGGTCTATTTGGTTACGATAGTTGGTGTGCATGACCTGTTTGGTGGATGCGGCGGTGTAGACTGTCTATGCGAAGTGGATAATGCATCTGGTGCACAGTGTGTGGTGTATTTGGTGCAGGCGGTTTCTTTGGGGGGGGGGGGGAGTGGTGCACGTGTCCGTTTTTGGGTGCAGAGGGTGGCATATCTGATGCTTATGGTGGTGTGTCTGATGCAGAGGGTGTATTTGGTGCACATTGTTATATGGGTTCGTATGAGGAACAGATATTGCAGATGGTTTGGGTGTATTTGAGTACAGGAACTCATGTATTTGGTGGGGCAATTAGGGGGCAAACGTTTGGGTATTTGGAATGCACATAGTGGTGAATATGAGTGAAAGATGGTGCTGAAAATGGTGTATTTGGGGTAAGATTATGATATATTTGGGGTCTAGACTGGTGGTTTTGGAATGCAGATGATGGTTATTTGGGGGGGGTAGTAGTGGTGTATTTGTGGTGCTGAAGGTTGTGTATTTGTGGGTAGTTGGTGGTATATTTGGAGCACAGATGGGCAGGTGACTGGTTTTTATCTGGTATATTTGCGATGCAGATGGTGATGTATTTTAGAGGGTAAGTGGTGGCATATTTACGGTGGAGATGGTGATGTAGTTGGGGTATATTTGGGCTACCAGGTAGTGGTGTATTTGTGGTGCACATGGTGTATTTGGGGGTAGGTAGTGGTGTATTTGGGGTGCAGGTACGGGTGTATCTGGGGCACAGATGGTGCATTTCATCGCAGAGAGGCTGCAGCTTGTGGGCAGGGTGGGCTGGCTGGGCATGTGCCAGGGAAGTCCCTCTCTAATCCCTTGTGCCTTTCTCTCCCTAGCATTTGTTCCTTTTCCTGCTCTTCATTGGCCCTTTCAACTGCTTTGCCAGTTACAGCCGCGCCACCGAGCTCTTCTACAGTCTCAACGAGGGGCTGCCGGCCGGGGTGCTCATCGGGAGCCTGGCACAGGACCTGCGGCTACATGGGGTGGCTGCGGAGGGTCTGCCGACCCGTCGCGGGGAGCCTGTGCTCTCCTTCAGCCTGGCCTCCCAGGGGCTGGGCGGCCAGTACGTGAGCCTGGACAACCGCTCGGGGGAGCTGCACACCTCAGCCCTGCAGATCGACCGCGAGGCGCTGTGCCTGGAGACCGGCGCCGGCTTATCTGCCTCTCTGCCAGTGCCATCCTCGGAGCCCTGCCTGCTGCTGCTGGACGTGCTGGTGCTGCCCCAGGAGCACTTCCGCCTGGTGAAGGTGAAGATCTCCATCCGCGATGTCAATGACAATGCGCCACGATTCCCCGTGCCCAACATGCGCCTCTGGGTACCCGAGAATGCCCCCGTCGACACCCGCCTGGCCATAGAGCACCCTGCCCTCGACCCTGACCTGGGCACCAATGCGGTCCAGACCTACCGCCTTAAGGACGACTATGGGGTCTTCACCCTAGATGTGGAGGAGAATGAGAGTGGGGAGAGGACCCCCTACCTGATTGTTATGGGGGCTCTGGACAGGGAGGACAGGGAGGAGTATGTCACCCTCATCATCGCGGAGGATGGGGGGACCCCGCCGTTATTGGGCAGTGCCACCCTCACCATTGGCATCAGTGACATCAACGACAACTGCCCCCAGTTCAGCGATTCCCAACTCAACGTCACCGTCTATGGGAATTCCAGTGCAGGGACACACGTGGCCACCATCCACGCAGTTGACATGGACCTGGGATCCAATGCCCAGATCTCTTACTCTTACAGTCAAAAGGTCCCCCAGCCATCAAGAGACTTGTTCCATCTGGATGAAAGTACAGGAGCCATCAAGCTCTCTAGTAAGATCGATGGTGATGCTCCCCGGCTCCATAGGTTGACTATATTGGCCAACGGTCCTGGTTGTATCCCTGCTGTGACCACTGTGCTTGTGTCCATCATCAAAGTCATGTTGAGACCCCCTGAAGTGGTCCCTCGTTTTATAGCTAATGAAGTAGAAGGTGTGGTTTACTTGAAAGAATTGGAGCCTGTTAACACACCGATAGCATTTTTTACTATAAAAGACCCAGATGAAAAATATAAAGTGGATTGCTTTTTGGATGGCAATGGGCCATTCAAACTGTCACCATACAAACCATACAATAATGAATATTTATTAGAGACTACAAGGCCTTTAGACTATGAGGTACAGCAGCTCTATGAAATATCAGTGGTTGCATGGAACTCAGAGGGATTTCATGTAAACAAGATAATTAAAGTACAGGTTCTGGACGATAACGACAACTCACCAGTTTTCCCTCAACAATTAATAGAATTATCTATTGAAGAAAATAATGCTCCCAATGCTTTTTTGACCAAATTGCATGCAACGGATGCTGACAGTGGAGAGAGAGGGAAAGTGTCCTATTTTCTAGGGCCTGATGCCCCTTCATATTTTTCTTTAGATAAAACTACAGGTGTTCTTACAGTTTCCACTCAGCTGGACAGAGAAGAAAAAGAGAAATACAGATATACTGTTAAAGCAATAGATTCTGGATTGCCTCCCAGAGAATCGCTAGCAACTGTCACCATCACAGTTTTGGATAAAAATGACAATAGTCCTAGATTTATCAATAAGGATTTCAGTTTTTTTGTACCAGAAAACTTTCCAGGTTTTGGGGAAATTGGAGTTATCAGTGTTACAGATGCTGATTCAGGGCAAAATGGATGGGTAGCCCTTTCAGTTGTAAATGGAAGTGATATTTTTGTGATAGATACTGGCAAAGGAGTTTTGAGAGCTAAGGTCTCCCTCGACAGGGAGCAGCAAAGTTCCTATGTCTTGTGGGTTGAAGCTGTTGATGGAGGTGATCCTGCCCTTTCTTCTACTGCCAAAATAACTATCCTTCTTCTGGACATTAATGACAACCCCCCACTGGTCTTGTTTCCTCAGTCTAACACGTCTTATTTGTTGGTACTTCCTTCTACTCTTCCTGGCTCTCCCATCACAGAAGTCTATGCTGTAGATAAAGACACTGGCATGAATGCTGTCATAGCTTACAGCATCATAGGTAGAAGAGGTCCACGACCTGAATCATTTAGGATTGACCCTAAAACTGGTAATATCACCTTGGAAGAGTCACTGATGCAGAATGACTATGGTCTCTACCGGCTACTCGTAAAAGTTAGCGATCATGGCTATCCAGAGCCCCTCCATTCCACAATCATGGTGAACCTTTTTGTCAACGACACAGTGAGCAATGAAAGCTATATTGAAAGTTTGTTAAGAAAGGAACCTGACATTAATATAGAGGAAAAAGAGCCACAAATATCTATAGAGCCTACGCATAAAAAAATAGAGTCACCATCTTGCGTGCCTACCTTAGTAGCCCTGTCAATAATAAGCTTGGGCTCAATCACTTTAGTAACTGGGATGGGCATTTACATCTGTTTACGGAAAGGGAAAAAGCATCACAGAGCAGATGAAAATTTGGAAGTACAAATCCCACTAAATGGAAGAATTGACCTTCATATGTTGGAGAAGAAACCAATGGAGATTTCTAATATTTGATGTTTCCATGTGGATAAACCAAACTGCTGTCTAACAAACCTTGGACAATGCCCAGATTGGGTATGTTGACAGCAGTTACAATGAAGGACCACTAATTTATAACTTAATAATATTATAATTGTAAATAGCTCTTTACAGGTTTTTTAAAGTCAAATTCAGATTACAGCTTTTTTAATGAAATCTTCGTACTAACCGCTAGCAAGGAGTCTATAAAAACATGAACATAATTTGCAGCTATCATAAACCCATCATATCAGTGATTATACAGAGAGAGGAAGGTAAGACAATGATGAATTAAACTTAAGTTTAAAAAGTTTAAAAAGTCATTTTAACCACAAGAGGGCATCAGATGCTCCTGTGCAGGGAACTGTTTGAGGTACTGTCCATGAGATTAATGCAGAGTATATTTATGGGTTTTACTATAAAACATATCTGGATATACATATATTTACACAAAAGAAATGTGTATTCCACTGGTTGTATGATAAAAAGAAGAGGAGGAAACATGCACTAGTAAAACAAACAGAATTTTTACCTCATGAGTAATACTTAGACAGTATGATAGAGAAGGCATTAACAAGAAGTGCAATTCCTGTTGAGCAAAGATGCAAAATATTGTCATGTAATCAGAATTTGAACTGCTGTAACATCTTCATCTTTCACTTATTACGGACTTAATATCTTCACACAAACTACCATTGCTCCAACAGTTTACTTGCCGTTATTAGGGAAAAAATTGTATTTAATATTTCTTACAACAAACATACACACACACACTCACACACACACGTCCATCTCAGTAAATATGGCCAGATGCAAAGAAGAAAAGGAATGGTTAAATCCTTCGTTGTCCCAGAAGTGTTGATATTTTTATTCTTCCAGCAATCTGTCAGTCGTATTCCATCACTTTGGTTGTGTAACAGATATTTTTATGTGATACTACTGACGCTAATCTGTCAGATGAAAACAAAAAACACTTCACATTATTAGCAATTCTAGAACTTAGTTTATACTGACTATTGCTCCTCTCTGGGTTGGTATTTCATGTGAAAGATCTGATTTCTGCCTTTTTTGGCTACCATTCCAGGCTCCTTTTCATTGGTTTTGTTTTTTGTATCAATTCCAAAATCGTATTTGTAAGACAGGTGGCATATTTTCTCGATAATTTATTCTTTGCTGCATCCTCTGCAACAAAGCAGCAGGTTTATCAGTGATGCATCATTTTCTCTTCATTGTAAGGACTGGGAACTATCTGTTGTATGATGGTTACATCAAATTTATCTGTGTAAACAAGGTAAATAAGTGTTATGCTTAAAACTAATCATTTTGATTTCTGGCATCATATGTCTGTACTGTACCAAAAGTGTTTATATGTCTGCAAATTAAAGCTATATATTTTCATAATAACTTTTTCTCTCGGTGCTAACATTTTAATGATAAAGCAGAGTACCACTCGGTTTACAAGCAATTTTTCATCATTACCTAGGTATTTACTCTTTTGTTTATTTTTAATTTAATACATAGCACATTCTTAAAAAGCATAATACTTCCAAAAATTAATACACTCCAAAAGTGTTCTTAGGAACCTTATCCTGCACCCATTGGAATCAATGGCAAGGCTCAAATTGACTTAAATGGTGCAGTATCAGGTTCTTGCTTTTTAAAGTATGCAGTGCAACTATATATAGATTTTGATACATTCACCCACTTTGGCTAGTACAGGGGTCGGCAACCTCTGTCATTTGGCTCACCAGGGTAAGCACCCTGGCGGGCCAGACCAGTTTGTTTACCTGCCGCCTCCGCAGGTTCGGCCAATCGCGGCTCCCACTGACCGCGGTACGCCGCTCCAGGCCAATGGGGGTGGTGGGAAGCCACGGCCAGCACATCCCTCGGCCCGCGCCGCTTCCCGCAGTGCCCATTGGCCCGGAGCGGTGAACTGCAGCCAGTGGGAGCTGCGATCGGCCGAACCTGCGGAGGCAGCAGGTAAACAAATTGGTCCGGCCCGCCAGGGTGCTTACCCAGGCAAGCCGCGTGCCAGAGGTTGCCGACCCCTGGGCTAGTACCTTACTCCACTGTAACTCCACTCATTGAAATCTGCAGGCTATTTGCTGAGTAAGGTGCTACTTATCATGAGTGAAAATATAAGAATCTGGCCCATATTTTATCAAACCACCTTATTATCAAAATGAATTTATTTTCAGAGGTTTATTTCAACTAGTTCTTAGTATTAACATTTCTATAATATACTCTCAGAACATTTTTTGTTTGTGAGCAGTTTGATGGCTGTGTTCCATGAAAAAATTAATTCTACCTGTCAAATGCTTATGGTTTATCACCTTGTTTTGTTTCTCTTAATATTATTAATATATGAAAATGGCATGTATCTATGAAAATTCATGTCATGAAAAAGACATTGGTTATTATCTCAGAAGAAATATGACTAATTCCTTGTAATTGGGTTCTTTATTATACATTTTGATGCTTTGGTGGAAAAGTTTAGTTCTCCATACTACATTTATTCATTCTAGCAGCATGTTAAGCAAAAGAAAAATAGCATTTTCTGCATTACTTCTGTATTATTCAAATTAGAAGCCTGGTCTCATTTCCAATTATACCATTGACTTAAATGGGAGCAGGAACAAGGACCAAACTTTTAATAACGAAAAACTAAAACGTAAAATCATGGCTCTGATCCTACAACCCTTACACACAGGGCACCAGATTATGTGATTCTTACTCAGGCCTTGTCTACATGTGGATTTGCATGGATTGAATTGACCTCGTTGGTTTAAGACTGGCTTATTTTAGTTTATCTTAAACCCGTTCATAATCAATTTAAGATAAACCAAAATGAGCCTGGTTTAAACTGAAATAAGAGTGTCCACACAGTCGTATGCACCTGGTTTAAGTAAATCAGTTTGCAATCACACCTTCACTTAGACTAGTGCAACTATGTGTGGTGAAGTAAAGGTAAGCCTTTATTTCTTAAATAGTCCCATTGACTTTAATGGGCTATTTGTGGTGGCAAGTGCTAGTCAGTGTCAGTAAGGTGTCATAATCCACCCCATGAGTAGTCTTCATGCAGGTAGTCCCACAGAAGAGGATAAAGCATGCAAGATTGGGTCCTTTTGGTTTTTTTTAACTCAATACTATTCAATTGGCAGCAGGTAAAAAAAGCTACCAGCCATGCAACAATTTGGTTTTTCATAGATTCATAGATTCATAGATTCTAGGACTGGAAGGGACC
>NW_020664368.1:10562814-10607888 GCF_002925995.2 Terrapene triunguis | reverse complement strand
TTAATTACTTGCTCCATTATCTTCCCTGGCACAGAAGTTAAACTAATCATATTAATCATATCCATGACAAAACAATCAGGTATTATCTCAAACTCATGGCACAGTAGATGTTTTTCATTTAAAAAAAGAGGGCTTCTAATTTCCTAGTGTCAGAATAGTTGATACCAGTAATGAGGCACGTTTCTGTAGACCTTGCTGTTGACAGAATATCCCGTTCAGAAATCCTTTTCATGCAAAAGACATTTTTAATGAGTATAGCTAAAGTAAATTAGATTCAAAGATAAAAGGCCCATTTTACTAACACCTTGTGTTAGTGCAGTTGCCAAAATGTATGCTAATCTTGTCAATGCTGGTAGTTGAGCTGGCATGAAAATAAATGTCCCATTCATTAAGAATCCCAATATCCATTGAACAATCTGTGAGCGAGTGGGTGCTGTTTCTCCAGTTCAATAAAAAATGAGATGGCCCTAATCTTTGTGCTGCCAAAGACACCGTAGCATTGCAATGCAAAACGTATTTGAATTAGAATTAGCAAATAAAGGACAAAAAATGGGCTGTGAGCCTAGTGGAGGTGAGCATAGAAAATCAGTTTGGGTTCTTCTCTTTTTTTATTCCATTTGATCTTTCTAAAAAGATGGGAGTTCCATGAGTCTTTGAAGTTATTGTTTTGATGCAAAATTAACTAAACGCTGCCTGTTTTAATATCAGTAAGGGATGCATTCTGAAAGTGTGGCAACGAGAAGGAGACCATTTTGCTTTCGCCCCCCATGTCTAACACTGAAACTCCGTTTTATCTGATGGCCTATGCAGGCTTCAAGGCCCTGATTCAGCAAAGCACTTAAACCTGTGCTTTGCTGAATCAGGGCTCAAATGTATGACTATGCCTACAAAGTCAGATCCAAAGCCCATTGAAGTCAATGGTAAAACTGCTTTTGACTTCAATGCAGCCAGGATTTCACTCTTAATTTTTCAGTTTCGGAAGATTTAATGAAAATACCCTAATTCAAAAATATGAACAGATTAATTCCCTACTAAACTTTCACTTCTGGAGACTCATGTTCAAAGTGGTCAAAAGAGAAATGAATTTTCTGGTCTGAGCTCATCCTAGCTCTCAGTGAACAGTGGCCTGCATTACAAAAACACCCTGCAATTTGGCATAATTTGACATAAATGGCACTTCCAGCTCAAAAAAGGTCAGTGACAGAAACTGCAGGGTGTTTCTTTCCAAGACTCAGGTGCATTGACAGAGCTGTGCAATGGAGCTTGTACAGTGACTGCTACCTGCTCTGTACTGTGCTTGTCACCAGTTTTGTGTCTAGCAATCATTCATTTTCATATGCATTAATATTTACAAAGTTAACTTACAGTTAAAAACAATACATCAAAATAAACACTGACTCCACTGAAACAAACATTTGCTTCACGCTGGTCTCCAACTAAGCTGGAGTTTGGATCGTTGAGTAAATTCATGTCCTTTGTTACCGAAAAGTATCTATCTTTAAATGAGATGTTTTGTGAAATTTTAATGGAAGCCACAGGTACTCAGCACCTTTAGGATCAGCCTATCAGTTTAATGGGGCTTCTCACAGGATTAAGGATTACTCGTTGATCTTTCTACTTTATTAAAAATTAGTCTCTCATTTAATGGACTGGAAAATGATCTCTGGGAGCCATTTGCACACTTCTAGCATGCTACTTCATAATAAGTCATTCAGAGTTATGAAGTTTCTCATAATTTGTAGCATGTCATAATTTAAAGGTTTCTAGGTTAAAATGTGTCTAAAAATAACTGTGCATGCAGAGTAGCTGCTTCTGTTTCATGCTCTGTACAAGACTGAAGCTGCTGCCAGGGAGATAAACCTGACATCTGCACAGCGATGCAGAGAAACTCACAGAATTTGGCAAGTAAGGAAGAACAAATAAAGATTTTCAAATGCTAGAAAACAAAGATACTTTCATTCCTACAAAGAAAGGTTATCTGTCAAACACTTTGTAACCAAAGTTTCAGAATTTGCATCTAGAGTTTTAGACTAGTTTTGACTTAGTGGGTTTTAAAACCCAAATGATACAGTTCTGAATATTTCTGAAAAGAAACAAACAGAACACTAAGTATACAACAGGTGCTAAGAAAACATTGTTCTTAATACAGAGCCTTTTAATAATTTATGATGCATTCAATCATTTATCTCACTGCCTGTGAAAACAAATCCATGCCTAGTGTTTGACTTGCAGGTTTTCACATTGCTATCTTACACCCATCAAAAACTAGGTATTTTGAGTAGCAGGCATTTAGGTTATGACTCAAATATACTATGTGGAATTATTTAATCTATGTTCAAATAGAGAAGTTGACTTTGTGTTCAGGCTTGACATTATGTTCCCACAATCGTTGGAATGACCATGGGTTTCAATCCCTGCAGGGTGAACTCAGTTTTCCATCCTTCTGGATATGCTGTATATTTTACATCTCCAGAGCCCTGCACAAACATTAATCCTCACCACAAGTCGGGTGTACAGAATGGGGAAACAAACACTCAGAGGGTCAGATCCTGCCCTGATTACGTCTTGTGCAGTTCCATAGAAGGGTATAAATCAGGGAAGAATTTGGCCCATAGAGGTTAAAGTTAACAATTTCAAATGTGTATTTAAATAAATAAAAGTGGCTCCCTTCAGGTTAGAAAATATGGGGCCTACATCACTTACCCTCATCCCATAATCAAAGATGCAGCTGGGATTACAACCCCGTTGTTCCTGGCTCCAGTTCCTCTGCTTTCCTCATTAGATTACTGCTCCTCTAAAGTACTTTTGCAAGCCTAGGAGCTTGATCCAGTGTCCTTGGCGCGCGTGCGCACACCCACCCACACACACACACACACGAATGTGTTAGTTAAATGCTGCCAGTTAGCTGACTGTGACTGCATTAGACTAGTGCTATGTATAATGATCGTTAAAGCATTTTGAGGAACTGCAAGAAACTATGATATGTGAAGTATTTCAGTTATTACTAGTTATCTTATTATAGTGCCCAGAGGCCTCAACCAAGATCTTGGCCCCTTCATGCTAGGTAATGTACAAACATATAATGAGGGACAGTACCTGTCCCCAGAAAACTCACAACTGAGTAGATGAGACAGGGTGGGAGGGAAAACAGATGCCCAGAGAGGTGATGTGGCTTGCCCAACATCACACAGGCTCAGTGCAGAGACAATGGAATTTAAGTCTCAGGCCAGTATGCTGCTTCTGCTATATGAATTATTCTAAAGCAGTGACAAAAATACTTTGTAGAATTATTTTTTTCGACTGTAGCCACCTCCTTTCAGTCAAAGCTTGCAGAACACATACAGGAAGTGTGATCCTGTACATTTAGTAATATGGCAAGCCCTTTAAAATGGTAGATTGAATACAAAGTTATTTAGTGCAAGTTAGCCCCCTCCTCCATATCACACCCCGGGCTACATTTTTAGAAGAATAAAGTAATAAAAGAGCTGTGTGATATCCAAAGGACCAGACAAGTGCTACTTTCGGGGATGTGTTGCACTTCACTAGGCACTGAAGTGAATAACAGCAGAACATAGCAAAGTTAATTAAATGCAGTCAAAATGAAAAAGTCCCTTAAAGAGAGCAGTGGCAGTACCTGTGAGAAATGAAAGGAAGTGGTCATAAGCTAAATAAAGGTTCACCCTGGTTCTGCTGGAGTTGCTGAGCATCCCCAGCAGTGTTAAGGTCCCCTTTCATCTTTCTTTGACCCTAAGAGTAAGTTGGCACAGTACTGAGGTTTTCTGACACTAAATGCTAATACAAAATGCAGTAAATGACTCGCATTGTCAGGAGGTCAACGTTGTAAAGAGGATAAAGGATGGAATGTTTTTAAAGGGTCTGTTGCACTATAATAATAGCATTCTTTTATTGGTAACTTTCCATCATGCTATCATGTTGTGCTAGCTCATTTTTGCTAACACAGTACAAAACAGGTCTTATTAGAAACATTTGAATATTCTCAGCCAAAGTACATGCTGCTACTGTGACATGGTGTGTCCACGGGAACAGTGGAATTTTGTTAATGAAATTACATCCTTATTTATTTTGTATCAGTATACAAATATTATAGCTGACTCTGCACTGACTTTCCAAATAATCTATAACTCTATAGCTCTTCTCTCCTATATTTCATTAAATATTTCATTGCACTAATAAGAAAGAAAACAAATCCATGCCTAGTGTTTGACTTGCACTAATAATGTTTGGTATCCCGCAGATGTTTTCTGTTCAAATGGGAAGCATGCAATTCTACCTACAAGCTACCTGCACATTATTTTTTTCTGGTTGACTCAGGGGGAGGGGGAAAGTGCATGCAACCTATATATTTTTTGGAGGGTGAGGGTGAGGTGTAACTATTGTTGTTTTTCTCTGAGAACAGCTGTACATTCAGCAGAATTAAATAGGTTTGAATTGTTAATCATTAATTTACTTTTCTTTGAAACAGGTGTACTGAAAAATCAGAGTCACAACAAATATGGGGTTACTCACATAAATGTAGCTATTTTATCATTTGGCCCCCAGCTTTGTACAGCTGAGACTTTGGATTACTTTCTCCACTGCTCTACAAGGAAAAGCCCAAATGTTAGGGTATATTTAAGTCCTGGAAGTTCTGTTAAATATCTACTTAAAATCAACATGAGATATCTAATTACTTAAATGCCTCAACTCCACTCTGAAACAAGTTAATTCAGATAATCCAGTGCTTTAGGCCTCAAGTACTGAGCACCTCCTGTGAGGAGCTGAGCATCCTCCACTCCCATTTAACCTCTCATGAGTTAAGGGCATTTTCATCAACTCACATAATTCTTTTGTACAAAGAAAACCAAAATCACCAGCATTTTCCCATCCAGGCTGCAGCAGCTCTGAGGAGATCAGAGACAGGAACTTTAAAGGGTCCTACTGTTTTTCTGATACTAACATCTCACTTTTGGTACTAAAAGTGCTTCATTAGTGCCTCTTCAATAACATAATTTTATATGATAGACTGTAGTGGGTCCAGTGGTTTGACTGATCACATATCTGATAACTCTTTTTTTTTTAAAGATACCAAATACCTAACACATTTCTCCATGTATTTGCCCTCTAAAAAAACCCAAAGTTTACACTAATAAAGTGAAACTATTTGGCTAATGTAATCAAATGTGATACTCTGGCACAAGGACACAGCATGGAAAGTATTAAGAGCAGTTCCCCTTGAAGCTATAGTTAAAGTGCTTCTTTTTATACCTTTTCTTTCTCTTGAATAAGACACTTTCCATGCCATCCAGGTACGTATTCATATGAGTTCTCACCTGAGTGGACACGTAAGGTTTTACATTTAATTTTAATTAAATACAAAACAACTAAACGCTGGGTGTTAATTTCAGGGAAACATCAAGAATAGCCAGCCCACTTTTTACCAGCTCAGCTAGACCGAGTATTCAGAAAAGCCAGCCCAGATGCGTATCATAAAAGCCTCTGGCTTCACATATACTATTATGGTGGAGTAGCCTACAGTTTAGTGCAAGCATAGGTCCACATTTTGCCCTCAGTGAAAACTTTTCAAACTTAATCCCAGTGACATCAGTGGAGTTGCACAAGTGTAACAGGAAAGCATTTGTCCACCCATGGTTTCATTAATATAGCTTTGCACATGTCTACATTTTTTGTACAAATCACAGATGTTTTTAGTGTCTATGAGTGAAACCAATATTGTTTTTTGTTCGAATAAGCCACCTCTCAACTCTGTTTTTGCTTGCTGCCGCAGTGAGATACTGTGTCTTGAGATACCCAGTAGCCAGGTACCACCTTTCTCCTTCCAAACTCCCAACCCATGCAAATAGCTACAAGAGCACGTCTGCTGGGAACACTCTCATACACATTTATCTGAGCCAACTGCTTTGTTTTCTCTGAGCACCCTTGTTCCTGAAAACTTTCTCACTGGAATGTTCACAAATCAGCAAATAACTGGGGTAACAATACCAGTGAAGTGGATTGGAGACCTTATTTGCTAAGAGTAACATTTTTTGTATACTTGCTGTTTATGAGAATGCTGACACCCACAAATCTTCAAGCAAAATGATACATGGTAGATGCACAAAGGCAAAGAAAGAAGTCTCATTGCTACTCCATCTTCTCTGGTCTACTCATGATAGATTACACTGTGCTAGGGATGCAATTCTTAGAGGAAAAGATTATGATTCCATACAGTACAAGGAACAAAATGCTATGTTGCAATGCCAAAGGACATTTTGATATGGAAATATGCAAAAGAGGAGCCAGAGAAATCCTTTATCAGCCTGACAGAAACACACAGATTCCTTATATGGTTCTAAAATGTTCTGTGTCAAACATATTGAACACAACAGTTTATAGAATCATTACATCTTCAGCAAGTAACAGAACGACCTTTGCAAAATGTATCAACTTCGCTTTTACTTTAAAGGCAAAGACAATTCAGTGGTAATTGACTTGTGCTCAGAGTGCTGTGAGTTGAGTGTTCTACAAGATGACCTGAGCAAAACATTTGAAGTCTACCTTCACAAGACATGAAATTCCTTAGCAAGTGTTTTCAGATAATGGTCTATAATAAACTAGTGCAAGGTTGGAAACTTTTACAAAGCATTAGGTTTCTCTGATCATATTACATCCAGTCCAAAGTACCCAAGGACAAAAGGACCTGCAGAATGAACAGGTCAAACTCAAAAATATACTCCAGACATTAAAAGAGAGTGATGAAGATCCTTCTTGACTATATATACAGAAATATATCCTGGAAGCTAATCTGGAATCTCCCATCCAATTATGAATGAATGAATGAATGAATAAATAAATAAATAAATATTTTTAAAAAGGTAGTCAATTGCATCTGGCTTTCTTAAGCCAAACAACAGGTACTCCGTTGAGAAGAAGCAGATAGCTCATAAACAGATGCATTAAAGATATTACAACAGGTCAGTAAACTTGAATGTTCCTCAGCAGGTACAAGTATGAGAATAAGGTAAGTGGGACCTGCTGTGATGCTGATCAAAGAAAATGCTCCTAGATCCTGTATACTATGCCCTTCAAATGGATCTAAGTTCAAAAAGAATCAGAAAGACACCTTAAAGGCTCTAGTAAATTCTGAGAAATATAAAAATATTACCATTTAAAATGTAATATACTATCATGGATATTACACCCCAAGAGAAAGAGCTGATATGAAAGATGAGAAGACAAATCAGGAACTCAGTAGTATACCTGAAGCAGGTCCAGGTTTTTGAGTACCATAAAACCTAACTGGTATTAATGACTGCAGACTGATTGTTGCCCTTTGCAGCTTTGACTTTCAAAGGGGAGGTTTAAGGGTAAAAACAGGAAGCAATGATCTAATATGTAACTACAAGAGCCTTCTATAGTCATGACATTTTGACTTGTCAAGGACCTACTATTGCCAACCCCACATATTCATAAACCATATGTTGGGTGCCCAAAATCATGAGTCTGATTTTAAAATCATGAGATTTTTTTGTCTTCTAATTTTTGAGCTCCGAGAGTACATTTAGGTCACATTTCTTAAGTTTTCCCTGCAGCCATAATGGCTTTTATTCAAAATGAAGGCTGAGATTTTAACATAGTAACAAGATTCCAGAAGCTGGGGCTTTAACCAAAATACCAATACAACATGATTCACAAGAGTTGTGTAATTAAAATGCTGCAGAATAAAGAAGAATCCAACATGTTTGCTATGGCATAGTGCCATCCTTTGGCACCATGAGTATGTCAACACAGCAAAACAAGACCTAAGGCAGCAAGTATGTCTGCACTGCAACGTAAGACCAGGGTTCAAACTCAGGCTGAAGCTTAACACCCCTTCTATCTACACTCAAATTGTGATAACCCAGGCCTTGAACCCAGGATTCCAGGACCCTACAGAGGTGGAATTGCCAAGCCTGAGTTGAGCTGGGACCCAAGGTTCAAACCAGATTACTTTGCAGTGTAAACAAAGCCCCACTGAACTCATACTCTGAGAATTCGCCAAAAGTATCCCACAATCCCACAGGCTGATGTTCTTTGTCCTCTGAAGAGTCAAATTTGGTGGACAGTCAAGCTTTCCACACTGCATCGTGAACAAAGGGCTAGAGAGGCCACATTTTGGGAGGGCGCTAGGAAGTCTGGGATATGTCTGGTTGGACTCAGGCTCGCATAATGCTGTATAGACTCTGGAGGCCCAGGTTGGGACCCAGAGGTCAAGAATTCCTAGCTTGGGGTTACAAATGAGTCTAGATGCTCAAGGCTTAGATTAACAAACCCAGGATCTGCTAACTTGAGTGCTACTAACCCTGGGCTTACATTGCAGTGTAGACATATCCTCAGGGCCCAAGTCAACTGACTCGGGCTTCCAGGGCTTGTGCTGTAGGGTTAAAAGTAGCAGTGTAAACGTTTGGGCTCAGGCAGGAGCCCAGGCTCTGTAACCCTGCAAGGCGGGAGGGTCTCAGAGCATGGCTCCATCCCAAGCCCAAATGTCTACGCTGCTGTTTCAGTTGACCCAGGCTGGGAGGCTCGCTACCACCGTTTTTTTGTTTGGTTGGGTTTTTTTGCTTTTTGTTCTGTGTAGATCTATCTTTAAGTATCTGTCAGGAAATGCAGAGGCAGGAAGAAGAGGGCTACAGAGAGAGATGAGACATAGAAAGTTTAGGTATTCTCTGAGTACAATACTAAATCTGGTTTCATCTGCTCTTGATGTAACAATTAAATAAAAAGCATTTCCCAGGCTCTTTGAGAGTACAACAGTTGCCTTCTGAATACAACACACTTGGTACTCTGGCTAAAATAGATACATTACATTTGACATAAGAAAATCAATTCTTCCTTATGGTATTGATTATTTCTCTTTTCAGCAAAGTCTTCCTTAATTAGATCCAGGTGTTTCCTCTTCTGGGACTTATTTCCCCATCACAAACACCTTGACTTCAGTAGCAAGTTATTTGTAGCATGTGTGAGGTGAAGGGAGTGATACAGCCTCTGGTCTCTAAGGGTATGTCTACACTGCAATTAGATACCTGCGGCTGGTCTATGCCAGCTGACTAATGCTTGCAGGCTCAGGCTAAGAGGCCGCTTAATTGTGGTGCAGACGTTCAGACTCAGGCTGCAGGCCAAGCTCTGGGACCCTCCGACGTCACAGGTTCCTAAAGCCTGGACTCCAGCCCAAGTCCAAACATCCACATTGCAATTAAACAGCCCCTGAGCCTGAGTCATGCAAGTTCAAGTCAGCTGGCATGAGCCAGCCATGGATTTTTAATTGCAAAGTAGACATAACCTAAGGCTGAAATGTTATGTGGCTAAGTAGGCTATCTTCTTTCATCCTTTTTGGTCCCCACTTTACTGCTTAATAACTTTAACGTATAAGTATATGGTCAATGTTGCTCTTCCCATATCTCTGGAGGGCTACAGGATAAGGTCACTGTTTGTGTCCACTCTTTCTTGCCTTCTTGGTAAAACTGATTTCCCCTTCTTGATGCACAGAGACATAGTGTTTCATTATTTTGACTCCAGGGGTCTTAATTTTAACCCTGTCCAGGTGATAAATGTAGCTGAAGGTTAAAAGATAAAAATATGTTGCAGTGAAGCATCTGACAGATGTTTGGGAACTGGATAATGATGGGAGAAATGAGATAAACAGATGGGAGAGTTAATACTGGCTTGGAAGTAGGTGATGTAGCCAGTGAAGAAAAAAAGATGCTACTATCAGAGTAATCTATGTTTTCGTGTCAGTCTTGAAAATAAAACCACGTTCGGGATCAAATTACAAAGAAGTCAGTGAAGTTACTCTGCATTTACACTGGTATAACAGAGAACACAATGCACATCTACCAATGTGATATATGCCATCATGTGCCAGCAATGCCCCTCTGCCATGTACAGTGGCCAAACCGGACAGTCTCTAAGCAAAAGAATTAATGGACACAAATCTGACATCAGGAATCATAACATTCAAAAACCAGTAGGAGAACACTTTAACCTGTCTGGTCACTCAATGACAGACCTGTGGGTAGCAATTTTGCAACAGAAAAGCTTCAAAAACAGACTCCAATGAGAAACTGCTGAGCTTGAATTGATAAGCAAACTAGATACAATCAACTTAGGCTTGAATAGAGACTGGGAATGGCTGAGCCATTACAAACATTGAATCTGTCTCCCCATGTAAGTATTCTCACACTTCTTATCAAACTGTCTGTACTGGGCTATCTTGATTATCACTTCAAAAGTTTTTTTCTCTTACTTAATTGGCCTCTCAGAGTTGGTAAGACAACTCCCACCTTTTCATGCTCTCTGTATGTGTATATATGTCTCCTCAATATATGTTCCACTCTATGCATCCAAAGAAGTGGGCTGTAGCCCACGAAAGCTTATGCTCAAATAAATTTGTTAGTTTCTAAGGTGCCACAAGTACTCCTGTTCTTTTTGCGGATACAGACTAACATGGCTGCTACTCTGAAAAATGTAATACTACACATTTTACACAGAACCAATGGTGGGAAGTTAAAGCCAGACAAATTCAAATTAGAAAAAGGGCACAATTTCTTTACAGTGAGGGTGATTAACCACTGGAATAAACCACCAAGGGAAGTTTTGAATTTTCCACCTCTTGATGTCTTCATATTTGAAGACTGTTATCAGGTCACCCCTCAGGCTTCTTTGTCAAAGCAAAACTGAACTTTTTCAGACTGTGGGGCTTCATTCCTAAATTTAATAGGTTGCTGTAATTGTGCCTGGAGGTCATGAATGCATGGATGATCATAGCAAGTCCAAGTTTCATGGAATGGGGTACTGGGTTCTGGCCAGCTGTGCCTATTGGGGCATTCAATAGCATTAAGAAGTGCAACAGGCCCTTGATTTGGCAACTGATTTAGCAATCTGTGCCCAGATAACCTTAATAAGGGAGGATGTTATAGAAAGAAACCTAAGAGTAGAGTATGTTTAGTCCAGGGATCGGCAACCTTTGGCACATGGCCCATCAGGGAAATCTGCTGGCGGGCCGAGACGGTTTGTTTACCTGCAGCATCGACAGGTTCAGCCGATCGCAGCTCCCACTGGCCGCAGGTCACCGTTCCAGGTCAATGGGGGCTGCGGGAAGCGGCGTGGGCCGAGGGATGTGGCCTGGAATGGTGAACCGCGGCCAGTGGGAGCTGTGATCGGCCAAACCTGCGGATGCTGCAGGTAAAGAAACCATCCCAGCCCACCAGCGATTTCCCTGATGGGCCGCGTGCCAAAGGTTGCCAATCCCTGATTTAGTCATTGCTGAGCTGGACTGGTTTTGAATTGGCACTCTAGAGATTAGCGATTCAATATCCTACTACTACTGCCAGGAAATATCTAGTACTCTATTGTCTGCAATTATACTCTGGCCCTCCTTTGCACTTTCAGTGTGAATACATTTTTATAATTCCCTGGAGTTTGAAAGGAAATAGATGACTATAGTTATATAGTAAAATTCTGCTCCGACTCACCTCATGCCATATATCATGGATAAATCATCATTTTAAATTGACATCAAACATAACCTAGGCCTTTTCATTCAACTATTACAATAATGACCCTTAATATTTTATAAGCTCTTTGTAGAAATAGAGTTTTTAATTATTTTATTGTTAGTCACTGCCATACTCACTGGTAGTCTCTGTAGCAGACAATTCACTTTATACTGTGTTATAGGCTACCACTGGCCTTACTTTTGTTAGGAGTCACAGTATGAGCCCCTTGCAGAGAGACAGGGTAAAGGGGATTACTTTAAAATGGAAAGGGACACAGTCCGAGGTTAGATGAAGGTGCCACGGAGGATGCAGGGCTGCTATGTAATATTTTTTTTAATACTATATGTTTGTCTGATTGTTGTAAGGCAGGGGTTCCCAAACTTGGTTCGTGGCTTGTTCAGAGTAAGCCCCTGGCGGGCCGCAAGACGCTTTGTTTACCTGAGCGTCCGCAGGTCTGGCTGCTCGCAGCTTCAAGTGGCCAGGAACGGTGAACTGCAGCCACTGGAAGCTGCGAGCGGCTGTACCTGCGGACGCTCAGGTAAACAAAGCATCTCGCAGCCCACCAGGGGCTTACCCTGAACAAGCCGCAAACCAAATTTGGGAACCCCTGTAGGGATGTTTACTGTATGCATATATTAATTTAATAGCAGGCTGCTGGGGGGGGTGGGGAAGTAGGAAGGCAATACAATGACTTGAGAGAAGACATCTGTCAACAAACATTTGGGGGTTGTTACAAGACAATGGAAGGGAAATTGGCTCAGGGAACATTGGCTTGACCTCCCAAGGAGCTTCCCACACTAATTTTGGGCAGCAAGTTGAAGCCTGCAAAACCAAGAAGAACAAAGATTCTGACTTAGATTTGAAAGGACTCTCTCTCTCTCTCTCTCTCTCTCGTTTTCTGTGTGGGAGGCAAGGGAAAGGGAGCTGTTTGGGGGGAACAGACTGACAGCCACAGGCACCAACTGGGGTGTCTGAAGAATTGTGGCCTTCCTGAGCTCTCTCACAGGGTGTCAGGGCTTAGGTAAGATAGATATGTGTGCAGACCTTTTTTGGTTTTGATAACCTTTTTCTCTGATGTTATGCTTTATTCCTACTGTTAAGATTAAACCATACTTTGATTTGCGAAAGCTGCCTGGTCACTGTGTTTACTACTGGTCACCAGATCCTGAAGATGCTGAATGCAGTCAGACCAGTGAGAGGAATTAGAGGTGAAACTAGCCCTGTCACCATGACAATTCCTTTCTCTGATGCTGATGGGGAATGTTTCCTTTTCTCTTTCCCTTTTGAAATATATGATGGTGGTTTGCTGGGTACCCAGACCTAGCTAAGAGATACACAGGCATCAAAGGGGAGAAATGTGGGCTGGCAAAACCCTGAGTTGAAGAAGCAATGCAAAGGATACCTACTCCTCCACATATATATACTGTTTCATCCATTTGTGTCCCACTCCTGGAGGAGCCCTGATCCCCAAGTATGGCACAGTCTACTTGTTCCTCTCTCCTGAATGACTCTGGGCCCCAGACTTCTTGGGCTGATAACATGCGTCATCCTTTAGCTTGCTGGAGCTAACTGGAGAGAGTGTGTGTGTGGGGGGGAGTCTTCATCGAGTGGCCAGGTAACTAAATTAATATACTGGTTCTATGGAATTACCAATTAAAAGGAATCAGGCCAAATTTTAAAAGGAGCTATTTATTAATGGCAAAGCTACAGTTAAATTAAAAAGAAGAAGGAGGAGGATAGGAATTAGGGTAAGGGAAAAGTCCAGGGAATAAAAGGGAACAGATAAATGAATGACTAAATAAACCTCACAACAATAATCAGACCTTCCCTCAAATGAAAATTATCCTCACTAGTCATTGAATGTCAATAAAATCTCACATAGAATACAGAGGCAAGGTTTTTGCAACCCCATCGTCTACCTGTAGCAGTCAGATGGTCAGTGCCCACACTGTCCTTTGTGTTGGAGCTCCTTAGGGCAGCTTGAAGAAAGGTAATTTGATAAAGAAAAATGATTAAAGGAGTGTGCGGGCCTGACCACTGTTTTTGTGTGAGGTGGTGCTGTATACCCCTTCCATATACATGAAATTACAACCTATAACAACAATGCTCAGTGCATCATGAGCCTTCCAAAGACACCCAACATGACAAACTTTGCATTGGATACCATACAATCATATTATAAGGATGAACATGGGGGTGTAGGGTGTTCCCCCGAGGTACAGAGCATCACATTGGCAGCACGTCTTCTTGGGTAGGAGACCTACCAGCTGGTACGAAATTGTGCTGGAAGAAGATAATGGAAATTTGTAGGGGCTGTTTTGGTATCTTCTCATTGGAGGAAATCTTTATCTGAACATTCCACATCACTACAGAAAAAGCATTCTGTTCACATATAATTGGGGGAGTTTAGCAGGGAGTGGTTCACATTTTTGTCAGAATCAATTTATCCATCCCAACTTTACCTTCCTCTCCAAATTAGAATTAGGAATCCAGAAACTCTATTAAAATATTGTAGAGTGTGCTGTCAATTCTGTAATTGAATAATTCATACAAAACTAGTGGTGGCCTTTAAATGTAGACTCAGTCCTAAAGCAGGCAAACTCCTTCTCTGTTGCTGTCTCTAATAACATTTGCTTATTGAAAGATTCTCACAATGTTTTTTGACAATTTTTCCAATCACTTCAGTAACAGAAAAAAATCAAAACTCTGTCTCCTTCAGTAGCTGATCCCATCTATGCTGATTTTATTGTGGAACTTCCTAGATTTAATGACAAGATAATTTCCTATGGACTGATGCCGTTGCTCATTTTATCACATATCAAGTTGCATGCTAAATGATGGAGGATCATTAAAGAAAACTGCATTTCTTTTGCAGCTCCCAGTTTGACAAGCCTTTTATTAATGTCATATTCATTTTCAATGTTATTTTGCAAAGCATAATAGATGAAGTAATTTTCATTTGCCAGATCAGTACTTTTTCCATCTTTTCAACCTAGTTTCTACCCTGTGGATTCCTCTAGAATGGCCCTGACTACAGTGGACTTTTCTTCCTAGCTAGCCAGTGGCCTCTACTCTTTCCTCATTCTTATTAGTCTCTCTGCAGCAGATCAGTAGCAGTGGTCTCAGCACACCACTTGCTTGTTTGTCTCAATACTTGTATGTTCTCAGAAGATATGATTCTTCTGCAGTTTGGGGGCTGCGGGAAGCGGCGTGGGCTGAGGGATGTGCTGACCGCCGCTTCCCGCAGCACCCATTGGCCTGGGATGGCGAACTGCAGCCAGTGGAAGCCGCGATTGGTCGAACCTGCAGACATGGCAGGTAAACAAACCGGCCTGGCCCGCCAGGGTGCTTACCCTGGCGAGCTGCGTGCCAAAGGTTGCCGATCCCTGGAGTACACTATGGTGCAGAACCATATTGCTGTGTGTGAATTTTAGTGAGGGACTGAGCCTCTCTAAAGATACAATTCCCCACCCACAAAGCTCAGTGAGTTAGAAAACTGGCTTAGCATATGTGAAAGATAGATGTGTCTTTATTCTCCTCTAATAATTTGCATTCTCTTAATGTTAGAGGTAATCTGTTTTTATTAGATCTATTTCTCTTCTCCACAATAAACCTAAATCAAATATCAAAGAGATACTTATTGTTTTACTCAATGTAATTCAAAATGTCAAAACTCTTTAAAAATATCTTTCATAATAGCTGTTACTGGTGGAAAAAGTAAAGTTTCAGCTAACCAAATGCCAACAGGGAAGAACATTGGAGAGAGGTTTTTTTGTTTGTTTGTTTGTTTGAGGGTTTTTTTTGGGAGGGGGGAGAAGTGTTGGTTTGGGTTTTTTACAGCTTGCTTTTCTTTATTGCATTGGTGGGTGAGAAATCTCTTAGCTAGCCTTACCCCAGCTAGGGAATAAGACATTAGTGCCCTCTTCAACCAGAGGCAATGTATACAATCTAGGTAATGCTGTATACTGTGGTATCTTTATGCATCCCTGCAATGGATTTAAAATGGGATTTTTCCCTTAGTGAATACTACAGGATTGGACCTAATTAATAATATTAATGACAACATCATCAATGCTAAATTCTGCAGGATCCCAAGTCTCTTCCTACCTTCTATATGAGAATCACTTACACACCACTGAAGGTCAGCCTCCTCTAAAATAGAACATCATCTTCTTTCTTTATTTTTATCCTCCCACACCCTCAGGTGCATAGGGCATCCATCAATTTTTTCCATTTATTTCGGTCTTCTGCTGGTCTTTTCAGGCTTCTGAGTGTCACGTTGATGGATTTGGCTTCTTTCTCCATTGTTCTGTGTAATATTTCTCTAAGTCACCCTCTTTTCCCTCTTCCTAGGTGGTGTCCATATGATCACTTGACATGGAACTCATGTTGATGGCATCTTTAAAGCGTGTCCTAAATATGTCCATTGTTGCCTTCTTACCATGTTTGACACTTTAGATTAGTTTGCTCTACTTTAAACTACTTAGAAAGTAGAGCGTAACAGCTGTTTAATAGCACACTGCAAGACTGTACAACATTTTAGAACAGGACGTGATGATAAGTGCCATGTCCAGCTCCAACTGCTGAGGGAATTTAAATAGGCAGAATTTCTAGTGCTGTCAATCTGTGACTATGCTCAAGCACTATATTCACTTTCAGAAGGGGAAGGAAGAATAAAAAGAAAGGAAAATCTCCCAAAATATGCTAATTTGCAGCCTTGAAAAGAACACAAAAATAATTCAAAACCAAATCTTCTTTGTAATGTTTCCTGCTGTAATAATCCACCATCTCAATCCATTGTCAGCACAATGACATCCTTCAATTACTGCATCAGTAGAAGTAGGTATCTAATGGAGTAGAGTGATGGTGGACAATAAAGGATTGCGATGGAGGGTTAAAAACTCAGTTTTAGGGGGAGGAATGGCTATTTTGGAGACTTACTTTATAAAGTTAGTTGCTCTTATACTTTTCTTTTAAAAGTTAGCTAGATGGCCTACAAGCATTGCCTTTCTTTACCCAGTGTCTCTAGCCAGTTAGGAATCCCTGAACCCAAAGAGTTAGGCAGAATTTCTGATGACTCAACCAGCTACAATGTTAGTTAGCCTAGACATCTGCAATTCTGATCCTGAGAGCACATCAACTATTCAGAACTTGGGAGTTAGACCAGGGTAGTCTGAACTTCACCGAGATGAAAATTGTGATGACAGTTTGCCAGCAATCTGAGGATGAAGCTGATTTGTATAAAAAGAAGCAGATGACAGCTGCCTCATTTTTAACTTGTCAAAATGACCCAGAAAGAATACTGCTTGCCATGCTCTATTTTGCTCTAAGAAGCCAGGGTGCATTGTTTATTGTGACCTGTAGTGTCTGTAGGCCATACCGCTACATTAAATATGATGGTGCCAAGGCCTCCCATAAACACCATTAGATGTTTCTTGGCTCAAGGCTTTCTTTTGGGTCTCTCTTGTTAGCTGTTTAGACCATATTTTTAGCCAAGTTTATCTAGGATTTCTGAAGCAAAAATTTCTTACATCCTAAACATTAGCAATTCACCTGAATCACCTGGATCGATCAGTCTTTAGCTGTCATTAAGACTGCGCTGATCACAATACATCCGCCATTCTTCTTGCATTCTTGCCTTGCTTCTCCATGTTTGTCTGAAACGTTTAACAATATCATCTTCCCATCTTCTTGGAGGCCGACCAGGTGGTCTTTTCTGCTCTCGCGGGTACCACTCAGTAATGATTGCGGTCCATCTATTGTCCGTGAGCCGTGCTATGTGGCCCGCCCATTGTATCTTATTATATCTGCTTTCCATGACAATATCTTTCACATCGCTGCATTCTCTAATCATTTTATTTGGGATACGATCCAGAAGGGAAATTCCCAACATAGCTCATTCCATTGCCCTTTCAGCTACCGACAGCTGCTGTTCTCTGTTTGTCAGTGCCCAGGTTTCACTTCCATATAGTATGGCTGGCAGCACTGTTGAATTGAAGATATTTGTATGTGTGGTCTTGTCGATTTTTCCTTTGAGGACGTCCTTGATGGAATTAAACGCACACCATCCTGCCTGAATCCTTCGCGAGAGTTCTCCGTTCATGTCTTGGCGCATATTAACTTTTTGGCCCAAATATACGTACTGCATATTTCTTCAAGAAATTGAAGAAGTGGAACAGTACATATTAGCAATTAATATTTCCATTTGCAGGGCAAAAAAATAGAACACCATTACAAATTGTTTATGTTAAGTGAATTTATGAAGCTGGAAAGCCAGTGTCAGAACTCCTATTTTTAACTTCTTGATTCTTGTTTTTCACAAAACAGTTTGTAACTGAGTTGTTGGACAATCTCCAACAACATATGGAAGTTATAGTTTTAACAACCAAGATTATATAGACTTACTTTAAATGGGTACAGAACTGACGTCACTGGATCTGAATTGGGACTCTTAACTACCAAGCCATCTCTAATGTACTGATTTTCTATCTCATGAATCATGTTTTCTATCTTGGCAATATCCAGCAATTTCAAAAATTCATTCAAATTCCTCACCTTTAACATTTTTTTTCCTGGGGTTACTCATGTTCTTTCATTGGTAAAGATTACAAGTAGACCGAGAATTTAAAATGAAATCGCTCTTTAACAGACCAATTGAACTTTACTATGTGCCCCATTTGGAAAGTCTGCATCTATCATCCAACAATGTATTTACACTCACTGGTACAACCAGAAATAAGAAAAGAAAAAAGAATATTTATGTAAAAATAATTTAGTTCCAGTGCGACCTTGTTACATTGATGGAGTGTAATGTAGTTACCTGAAACAAAAGCAAATTTGTTTTGATTAAATATGCTCCAATTTATGAAAACAACATCCTGCACCCCAGGTGATATGACTTCTGGATCATATAACATTCAGCCCTAAAGATCTACTTTTACTTATAATATTATGGGATTGAATGACACTTTCCTCTGAGATTCTTCATGCCTATCACACACAAACAGCTGACATGTCCTTGATATTGAAGAAATTCCTTGATATTGATCCTTTGGCAAACATTTTAATTTGGTCCAATTTTATTCTAGAGCTAATACCAACCACATTGGTGCAAGTATCAGAATACAATGTATCTGTGTATCAACCCTGTACATGTAGACTAAATGATCTAATATACTGACTTCTCTTTGACAGAAAAAAGTGAAAGGAAGACCCATAGGGAGGCCAGTGGTGTCAGCAATACACTTCAGCTCATGAGCACAGATCATTAAAATGGTACTATTGCCTCTGGTAATATCATTTAAATGGTACTATTACAATGCATGCTTCAGTGTTTTTACCATTTCAGGAACGCTGAACTTGATGCTTTGAGCTGTGCACAGGGCATGAGATGCACATAAATGCATATCAATATTAGGTTTCCACTAGCTCTTTTGAAGACTTAGGAGAGGAAGCATGGTCTAATTGTTAAAGCACAGGACTGGAAGTGAGGCTGTCTGGATCCTGGCTCTGCCAAACACTTCTTGCATTGTCTTGGAATGTAAGTTACCTCTGCCTCAATTTCCCTGTCTGGAGAAAGAGGATAAAAATATTTGCCTCAGAAGGGTGTTGGGAGTCTTAGTTCAGTGATGTTTCTAAAGTACATTGAGATATTTGCAGAGAAGTGCAAAGTATTATTAGAAAGTATTCAGAGAAATTATTCAAGTTGTGTTGCTATGCAATGTAGTCTGGTTTTAAAAGGTTCTTTTAGGACAAAGGGTGAAATCCTGACTCCAATGAGCTCCAAACTACTACTGACTTCAATTGAGCCAGAACTTCATCCACTGACTTCAAGGGAGTCAGGGTTTCACTCAAAATTCTGGACCCACTGAAGTCAATAGAAGCTTTGTCATTAACTTCAATGGGACCAGGATCTGGCCCTTTGACACAAATGGAAGACAAATTAATTGTGCAAGAAAGAGATTAAGCAAAAATGTTGTCTTGCCTATGTATGACATACAGGTATTAAAGTCCTAATGAAGGTATTATAGAACTAGTTTCTATAGCACCAAAGTGCATTGTGAGAAGGGTTCTTTTCAAATAAAATGATCATCATCATCATCATTTACATTATTATACTTTTAGTAATCTTGGTATGAATTTATCAATAGTGATGAAAAATAATATAATGGAGTTTTCTATTCACCTAAATTAATCTAGTCTGTGAGGTTCATAAAGACTTGTCAGACAGTTTTACAATTTCCATGACAACAAAATTGCATTTTTATATCTAAAAGAAAATAAGATGTATCTACTTATTATAGATAAATGTAACCTTCAATGTGTTTGTACTGGGTAATTTGGGAACTCAGCATTTCTTTCACCCTTTACTACTTATGAATTATAACTAGGCCAAATTGTGAACATATCTATTCTGTAGTACACTTGTGGGCTGTGCAAAAATCCAACAACTTTCTGACAACAAGCACTCTTATTATTTTCAAAGCAAGTCTAATATGTACAGTGCCTCTCAGGTAAATGTGTAACAAGTGAGAAAAGAATTAATACATTTATGACTAGTATATCCTTCCTTCACAGAAAGCTCTCATCTATTGTTGGTCAGGGGTTAATATTATCTTATCACTGACGAAAGCATTCTGGAAACTAGAGTATCTGAAATTACATTGAATTATTTAATTGTGTAGACAGCAAGTAGTTAGCATCACTCCTGGACTGATCAGATTTCTAGATTCATTTTATTGTTCTGTCTATGGCATGAGCAGAAACAATTACCAGGCCAATAAAGCAGGAGGTAAGGTTACATGGGTCTGAAATCATGATTAGCGCAGTGACCTGGTTATGATACAAATTAACTTTCCCTCTTGTTGTTGTTCTCTTTAATAATGCAAGTCTGCCTTTCTCTATGTTTGCATGTTAACAATGTTCTGACATAAAGACCACAAAGTCCTTTCATAATAAATATTTCTGATTCAGTGATATTATTAATAAGCTCTTTCTGATTCTCATAACCAGCCCTGATATCAACAGCTTGCAAATGTTAATCAGAACAAAACAAAGTGTGTCTCTTTTGAAAAGAAACTGCATTGGGCAAATTGACTTTAAACTCGAAAAGGAGATTACTTGTTTATTCAACTACTGTATTGGCAATGCTAGAGGCTTTGATAAAATGATTAGTTGCATAATAGGCAAATGCTGTGAAATGAACTGCTTAATTTTGCTAGTGAAAAAGTATTGGAATTAGCTTAACTCTAGAGTCCAGAAAAAAATATATTTTGTCTAGACATGTAGCCAATGTTTACAACAAAGGTAAAACTAAAGAAATCTACTACAATTCTGGAGTAACTGGAAAGAAACAAAGCATTTTTTCCCTCCCATATTTTGACTCCATACTACTGTTAAAAAATACTTTGGTAATTCCCAATAAAGATCCACTGTATTGTTTTTGGGTCACATACCACAGTATATTTTATAAGGGTTATCATTCTCCTTAACTCAGATCTTAAGTTTTCTCTCAAGTCAAATACCTTGTGCTTCCCCTTGACTCTAAGTTTCCATCTCATTCATGTATATGCATATACTTCTTACCACTTCTACAGCATTGGGAGAGGGTCCAGAAAGCTACAGTCAGACTAGTTAGCTCTAAGAAATGGAATCATATCACCCTACCTTCCATCATCTTCACTATCAATTTATTACCAGATTCAAAATTGTCCTATTATTTTGAATTTTTTGTGTGACAACTTCCATCTGACTATTATTATTTGCATTACAGTAATGTCTAGTGGCACTACATATCTATAATGAAAGACAGTCCATGCCACAAAGAGTTTACAAGTGGACAAAGCAGAGAAAGGGAGGATTAACCTGTGAAAGGAGAGAATAACTATTGGATTCTCAACTCAGACCACTCTGTGCCATAAAAACACAGATCAGATGTGGAGAATTTGGACTCTTGTGATATATCTAGAGTTGTACAAAAAGTTGGTACCAGATGTAGGAACTGACCCAGATCTCCTGGGCTCCAGTCTAATGCCATATCCACAAACCATACTTACTCCCTGCACTTCTGTCCCACTGTTTCTAGCACTCCGGTCTTGGGCTTCTTTCAATGCACTTCAAGGGGATGCTCTTTGGCCCCTCTGTTTGTGCAGAACTGTTTCCTTTTATACCTTCCTCTATCTATGGCACTTATATGACCTCCATTACCCTAGTATCTGAGCACCTCACTATCTTTAATGCATTTTCCCCCACAAAGTGCTATTATCCCATTTTATAGATGGGGGACAGACACAGAGAAGCTAAGTAACTTGCCCAGAGTAAGTGTGTGGTGGGGCAAGGAATTGATCCCTAGTCTCCAAGTGCTGGACTAGTGCCCTAACCACTGGATAATCCTTCCTCTCAATAAGTTGCTTCCTCTTTTTAAATTTCATCAGATAGCCTTTCTTTTCTGCTTAATTTATCAAAGACACTAGGTATAACATGTTGGGACAAAGTGCATTAAGGATACTATATACAGATGAACTTATTGAAGTTATTCCTGCACTACTGTCTCCACTGTGGTTTGTACAAACCAGTATGATGGGCATCATTTTATAATATAGCATGGTCCTGCTCTCCATTTGAAATTATAAGGCCACGCTTAACAAATTTGTATTTTTATGAATTCACTCTAGTGAATCAATTGGTTTTGTTTTTCATCAAAGACTGGAAACACTAAGAGAGATCATGTGGCCAAAACACCTTTGGGAAACAGGAGTCAAATTGATATTTTCTAATTAGAAGATATGAAAGAGCAGCCTTTTGAGAGAGTAGGGGTCCAAAGAATGTGCTCCACCACACAACTAGAATACACAGCAATTATAAATGTATGGCTGGAAGCCAATGGAGCCTTAAGTGTAAAACAAATAATCAAGCACATCTCTTTGTAACCCCTTTTGTCAACCCTGCTTACAAAAGAATAAAACTGAATGGTACAAATGAATGCTGTACATCCATGGAGGGAAATAATTTGAAAAACAGATATGCAATGCAGCACTTTTCCGTGCATCTCAGTGTGCTTTACGAAGATGGATAAGCATTAGAATCCACATTTCACACACGGGAAGCTGAGGGACAATGAGGGTGTTTTTTAAATGGGTAAATATTCAAATGCACTTAATTGACCTAGGAGCCATTTCCAAAAGTAACTTAGCGGTCTAACACTTATTAACTTTCAGTGAGATTTAGAGTAAAACTTCAAAAGCACCTAACGGGAAGATTATTAAAGGTAGTTAGGTACTTAAATCCTATTGACTTCCAATGTAAGTTAGGCACCGAACCTGCTTAGGTGCTTTTGAAAATCCTACTAGGCACCTATCTGCATCTTTAGGAGCCTAAATAACTTTGAAAATCTGGTCATCACTCACTTTAGGTGCTGAAGTCACTTTTGAAAACGGGACTTAAGCACGTCTGAAATCTTTACCTTAAGTGCCTTGCACCAAATTTCACAGCATGCCAAGGCAGAGCCTGGAATAGAATCCTGAATAGTCTCCGAGCTCCCACTCTGGTGCCCTAGTCTGTAGGTCACACAACCAACTACCCTTAAAAGCATTATGCTGTCCTTTCTTCCCATCAAGACTACCCAATAGCTGTAGATTTCCAGTATACCCTCTATTTTCAAGTAATAAATCTTTACTTACACAAATGGCAAAGGCTTTATGTACGTGTTACATATTTTCCAGCTCAAAAATGTATGGTTCAGTTGCTTCTACATGCTTTTTTATCTCTCTCATCTGGACATCCAGTTAATTCAAATCCCAGTGACAGTCACTCAAATTTATCCTCAGGAGAGATTACTATTCACCATAGTTTGTCTAACTTTCCATGGAGCATCTGTAGCAATATATTAGGCCCTGAAAGCCTGAGGTAATATTTATGGTGGGGGAAGGAAAAGTTGCTCAAGAAAAATAAGAGGAGGAATGAAGTGCAAGAGCTAGTGGGGGGCAGAGGGGGCAGGGGCAGCGAGTTATATGGGCCTGTGGTGCCCCTGCTCCAGGAATATTCAGGGTCTGGGGGCCCAGCTCCACCAAGGTTCGGGGCCGGGTCTCTCCACCAGCCCTGCGTGCTGCCCCCATGCGCCTCCCCCGGAGTGTCTCCAGCCCCACCTGCTGCCCCTGGGTGATTTAAAAGGGTCCAGGGGCCCCCGGCTGCCGCCGCCACCACCAGCAGCGCAGCGGGGCTAAGGCGGCTTCCTGCCTGGCCTTACTCTGCGCCACTCCCGGAAGCAGCCAGAACGGCCCTGGGGGGAGGATGTCTCCATGCGCTGCTCCCGCCCCAAGAGCCAACTCCGCAGCTCCCATTATCCAGGAACTGTGGCCAATGGGAGCTGCGGGGGAGGTGCCTGCTGAGACCCCCCCGTTTTCCCTCTGCATAGGAGCCACTGCTTAGAGGGCTGGGCGGGTCGCTTTTGAGAGCCACCTGAGGTAAGTGCCCCTCAACATCTCCCACACCCTAACCCCCTGCCCCAGCCCAGAGCCTGCACCCAGCACCCAAACTCCCTCCCAGAGCCTGCCCCCTGCACCACCTCCTGCATCCCAACCCCCTGCCCCAGCCCAGAGCTCGCATGCCACACCCCCTCCTGCACCCAAACTCCCTCCCAGAGCCTGCATCCCACACCCCCTCCTGCACCCCAACCCCCTGCCCCAGCCCAGAGCCCACATCCAGCACCCAAACTCCCTCCCAGAGCCCGCACCCCTCCCACACACAAACTCCCTCCCAGAGCCTTAGGCAGGTGTGTGCGGGGGGGACTTGGCCCCATTCTGGGCACCACCAAAAATTATACAAACCTGCCGCCCCTGGGGCTGGGGAGAAGTGTTTGAGCCCTTCAACATGACAGAAGAACTTTTTCCATATATTGGACAACTGTTGGACAGTCAGAAAAGTCCAGTCTAATGATGGTTCAGGGCAAATCATGGTTTGGAATAGGTCTGTTTGCAAAGGAGAAATCCTGCCCAGGAAGTTGAGGATGAATCAGGAGATGTTATTGTGACTGCTTCAGTCTTATTGCAATAAAGTTCTTTGCAAGTGAGAGGTATTGTGCTGGTATGGGTCCTCCTATCCTTCCTTCTGTCCAGCATGCTTTGCTTACAGCACAGTTTCTTATTTAGAGAAGTGATCAAAGGGAAGTGGAACAGAGAACAAAATGGTACCTGATTGGCACTGCCTTTACTAAAGGTGCATGGCTTAAAAAGTCACAGGGTTTACTTTCCTCACAATGATAGAAATTAAGTACATTTTGTACTTTATCCATTTTCCCCCATGAACTTTTACCAAAATCTCATTTTTTCCCACAAAAAATGTTATAATACAGATACCAAAGTTTGATGCAGTTCCTCACCTAGCCATTTTTTTAGGGGCTGGGAGAGCCCATCCTTATTATAGGGAAGTGTTTGTTAATATATTCCATGGTCAGAGACAACAATCTATTTGTTTGTTCAGGGAAAAGGCTTTAGCTTTGTTTCCAGTGAGCTTCTCATATGCTGAGAGCAGAAGTCAGAGGGCAAGATCAGGGAATATTTAAATACGTTTAATAAAAAATGCTTAGTTTAGATGGTTTGCATAATTTATCTCTTATGCTTTATTCAGTCTGAAAAAGCTCTTGGGCCATGACAAAGTGTTTTGAATTTTCATCTCCATTCAAGAGTAATACGAAATGCTTTTTTTTACATGGTGGTGACAAAACAGTGACATTTCCCATGACATTTACCATGAGGGGAAAAAAATAAGTGACAATTTGTTACCAAGACATAAATGATAAAGGGATTGCTTCTTGTTTTTGCTTATCTGTGTCTGTTGTGGTTTAGGTTTTCACTTTCCCTCCCTTTCTTGTTCAACATTTGAAAGATGTAAATATATGGCAGTGGATACGGCAAGAGGTAGAAATAAGCATCTAACAGTTACATTAATAGTACCAGAAAGAATTTACAAGAAGACAGGATACATGAAAAATACTGTCAACCTGGATAAAAATGTTACATGAATTCACATGTACAGCACTGACATTTTATTCCGGTGTATGACTCAGTATAAGCCTGCAACTACAAATGTCCTTATATTGCAAAAAACAATCAAAGCATTTAGGGCTTGATTCTGATACCTTTACTCCAACTTAGTAGCAGCCAATGCCATGAGGCGATCCATTTAATGGACCTACTTGCTGAGTAATCAAGAAGAAGCCCTGATTTCTTCACTCTCCGTTTCTGGATTGCTGATGCTGCCATTGTACCTGCTCCTGAATATAAGAGATTGTATGCTGCGTATCTGCATATCAATGATAATGGCTTCAGGTGCTTGAAAAGACTCAGCCAATGTCTAATTTGACATCTCACAGTGAAACTGTACTCCTTCCAGCAGCAGCACTCGTTTACTGGAGCAGAGGTGCTTCTGAGCCTTCCATACCAATGCTTTTTAATTAGATTTTCCAGCAGCAAGAGTCAATGAGTGTGTACATTTAAACCAAGCAAACAAAAACCAAACAAACTTTGGATGTTCTTAAGCAACAGTTCAGAGAGTTTTTAAATGTGATTCAGTGTGACTGAACAGGTGGAGCATAGGATGAGTCATAGCAGAACAGATGAAAGATCTGTCAAATCCAGGAGTCTGTCTACAACTGCACCTAATACCAGATGTTTCAGAAAATTAAAACAAACAAACAAACAAAACCCACAATCTAATTGTGCTATAGTATAATTTGAAGAGGGGATGTTACTTCCTGGGGCCAGGCTGGGTTCAGTTTGCACCCTGAAGCATGTGGGTTGCTGACCTTTGAAATATCATCAAGCAAGTCTGTTTCCAGTAGGGCCCCACAGGGATCAGTTCTCCGCCCTACGCTATTTAACATTTTTATCAATGACCTGGAAGAAAACATAAAATCATGACTGATAAAATTTGCAGATGACACAAAAATTGGGAGACAGGTGCATAAGGAAGGATAGGTCACTGATTCAGAGCAATCTGCATCATTTGGTAAACTGGGCAGAAGCAAATAATATACGTTTTAATATGGCTAAATGTAAATGTCTACATGTAAATCTCTACATCTGGGAATAAAGAATGCCATACTTACAGGATGGTAGATTCTATTCTGGGAAGCAGTGACTCTGAAAAAGATTTGGGATCATGGTGGATAATTAACTGAACATGAGCTCCCAGCATGAAGCTGCGTCCAAAACAGCCACTGCGATTCTAGGATGCATAAACGGGAATCTCGAGCAAGATTAGAGAGGTTATTTTACCTCTGTTTTTACCACTGGTGCAACCGCTGCTGAAATACTAGGTTCAGCTCTGATATCCACAATCCAAGAAGGATGTTGATAAATTGGAGAGGGGTCAGAAAAGAGCCACTGAAATGATTAAAAGATTAGAAAACATGCCTTTAAGGAGTTGAATCTATTTAGTTTAACAAAGAAAGATTTAAGGGATGACAATTATAATCTATAAGTACCTATATGGGAAACAAATATTTAATAATGGGCTCTTCAATCTGTCAGAGAAAGGTGTAACATGATCCAATAGCTGGGAATTGAAGCTAGATAAATTCAGACTGGGAAATAAGGTTTAAATTTTTAACAGTGAGTGTAATACATCATTGGAACAATTTATCCAGGATCATGGTGGATTCTCCATCACTTACAATTTTTAAATTGAGGATGGAATTTTTTCTTAAAGATCTGCTCTAGGAATTATTGTGGGGACGTTTTAGAGCCTGTGCTCTACAGGGGGTCAGATTAGATGATCACAATGGACACTGCTGGCCTTGGAATCTATTAATCCTTCCCAGAGAGAGTTAATTCACACATTCTATTCTTCTTCATATAGCCATCTAGTCCTTTCCTAAGCTATTTGCCTCCCTGAAGTTTGAGAGATGCTAAAGTTAATTAATTTTTTCATAAAAAATATATTTTAAATGTGTCTCTTTCCCCCAGACCACTTTCATCACGGAAGCCAGGAGGACAGTTTGTTCTCCCTCTGGTCCTCTTTCCATGAGCTCTAGACACATATTCAACAATTACCACCAATTTTACAGTTCAGCTACGGTAATCACTGAAAACTAGACATTTACCAAAACCAAAAAAAAAAAAAAAAAGGAAAAAAATGAATGGTTGATACTTTATTACAAAGAAAAATCATAGCCCTAAAATCCATATTTAGATACTCATGGGTGTGTATTTAATGTAACTCCTAATATATATACATATATTTGCCACTATATTTACTATAAGCCATCGAACAGCAATAAATGTATAGATTTCTCATATTTTATTCTACAATTATTTATATTTTAACATATTTCAATAGTGTGTTTAATGTTTTGAAATATTGGGGTACAATATTATAGATAATAGAGGGCCACCATGTGAATACAAAGCTGTAATTCACTAGAGGGACTCAGCTGCTGTCATAAACTAGGCATTACCAGCTTAAGTGGTTTATGAACTGCTGCAGAATTCTGAGTGTGAAATATATTGGTGCATTTAATGGGTGAGCAGTTATTGTTATTTATAATAGGTAGAAATTTTTTTATCAGCTGTTATGTCTTTCAAAGACAGGAGCATCCTCCTTCCTCAATCTTGCTACACTGAACAAGTATGCCATGGGCAGTAGCGCTGTAAGCTTTTCCTACATCACTATATTAATGTGCATGAATCCTGACATGGGGCTGGGAGAGCAGGTACAATGGTTTGCATGTTCATTCAGTATATGGTCTCTCTAATAAGGCTGCTAAAAAGGATATGAAGTAGGGTCTGTTGTGGTGGGAAAAGGATTGAAACCATCACATTCCAGATAGGCCATCAGCTGGTAGTCACTTTTGAACACTACACCTCTACCTCGATATAACGCTGTCCTCAGAAGCCAAAAAATCTTACCGCGTTATAGGTGAAACTGCGTTATATTGAACTTGCTTTGATCCACCAGAGTGCGCAGCCCCGCCCCCCCCCCCCCGAGCACTGCTTTACCTCATTATATCCGAATTCATGTTATATCGGGTCATGTTATATCGAGGTAGAGGTGTATTAGAAAGAGTGTCTCCAACCAAAGACACAGATTAAAACAGCCACAAACTTGAGCAGGCTGGGGGAGGAGAATTTAGAATCCAAACTCATAACTGTATGCAGGGCCAGCTTTAAGCCGATTCGGCCGATTTCCCGGAATGGGGCCCCGTGCCTAAGAGGGCCCTGCAACGTCCGGGGCTGTGGGCGGAGCGGAAAAAAAAAAAAGCAAAAAAAAAAGCCGCGTCCTGCTTCTCCCCCCTCCCTCCAGTGCTTGCGCTGCCATACAGCTGATCAGCGCAAGCCTGGGAGGGAGGGGGGAGGAGGAGGAATGCGGCGGCGTGCTTGGGGACGAGGTGGGGCCAGGCCGGGATTTGGGGAGGGATCCAATGGGGCAGTGAGGGGGCGGGGCTGGGGGTGGGGCGGGGCCAGGGCGGGGATTTGGGGAGGGATCCAATGGGGCAGGGAGGGGGCGGAGTTGGGGCTGAGGGGGGCGCAAGACAATTCGCATCCCAGCGTGGAGCCCCGCACCTGCTAAAGCCGGCCCTGACTGTATGAGGGAAACAGTAACTCTGTGGACATCTATTTATTGTAGTCAACGAGTAGAACAAAGATCTATGTGACATAAGCATTCAAAGACAGAAGTTTGAGACTACAGCAGAATTTCTCTAATACAATTGAAAACTAATGTTTATTAGAGTTTTAGCTGTGGAACAATTTTGTTTCTCACACTCCTTTGTCATTCTACATCACCCGCTGATCTTTACACATTACAGGCCAGATTCACATCTCAGCTACACTGGTATAAATCTCAGATAACTGCAGTGAAGTCAACACAGCTACTCTGGATTGAAACCTATTATAATTGAAATCACAATCTGGCTTGACATCTCACTCATAAGATTTCTATGATTCTTTCTGGTCACTTTTTTCCATACTCAGGAAAGATTTGGTTAAAATCCTCTTGAAATATTTAAATTACAGGCATTTCAGAAGTGCAAGTACTATGCCCGATTTAGTGCTTCGAGTTCAAGGGGAATAACGTGACTCAGCCTATTCCCTAGGATAGTGGAGACCAAGAGCTTTGAAGACTTGCTGTGATTTTTAAAAAAGTGCTCAGCACTGGACTAATTCTGCTACCCTTGAAGTTAGACCAAAATGGATTGCATTCAGAAAGCTCCTTTGGAATCTGGGTTTTAAAGAAAATGGATTGATGTGCTAGTCTTCTGACTTCTGTACAAATACTTGTCATCCTAACTGACTGGTGGATCAGTTCTGCCCGCCCACCTTGAGGAATGTTGGTGTATTGATGAAGTGCCAAAAGAAAATCAGGGAGGGAGGAAAGTTAGTGACCCCAGGCTAAGGAGGTTGGCTTCATTCCCAATGCTCCATAATAAGTAGGATGCCTCAGTAAAACTAGGGAGTGCCATGGAGCCTGATGGGAGAAGTTCTTTCAGAATGGTTGCATAGATATCCAAACATTTGAAATTATATTCAAAATAAATCCAGACAATGAGCCTTTTGAGGTTTGCTGATCATTACCTGTGAGCAGCACAGCATTCTCTCTCCATCACTCCGCCTTCTAGTATCTGCCACAGACAGCCCTTTATTTGAATCTTTACATGTAGCTTCTGGAATGTCTTGGGGCACAAAATAGTGCTTAATACCAAGATGACACATGAAAAGCAATACTCTTTTTTTCTGCAGAAGATCAGGATTATAGAAGAATAATCCATTGCTACAAGCATAAAGGAAGAGTTGTCACCACCTTATAATCCTATTATGCACAGTATGTATGTTATTCAACAATATATTCTTTAACATAATAGAAGGACTAAATATAGGAGGTGAGAAGCTTAGTGAAATTCTGTCTCAATGAAAAAATATTCAGTATAAATTCTGCTTTTTTCAGTTCTGACAAAACTCTTATGGCGTTTGCTCTTAAATTCACATAGAAAAATATCATTCTTCACTGTTCAGATGAAAGTGTGTTTTAATTACTCTTGTATTATTTAGTGCCATTGGAGTTCATACTGCAATCTTTATAAATGATGATCCAAATATGTCTGGAAGATTGTTTGGGTGCATAAAAGAAATTCATTCAGCAGAAGTTTCATAAGCTTTTAACAGACCATGGCTCTGTAGTCTGTTGACCTCCTAGGCAAGAAGCACATTTTAAAATGATGTGGAAAAATTGGAGGGTGGAAAAAAGCCACAAAAATGATTGGAGGGATGGAGAAAATGCCTTACAGTGAGAGACTTAAAGAGTTCAATCTGTTTTTGGTTTTTTTTTATCAACAAGATGATTCAGAGGTGACTTGAATGCAGTGTAGAAGTACCTTCACAGGGAGAAAATACTGGGTACTAAAGGGTTCTTTAATTTATCAGAGAAAGGCGTAACAAGAACCAATGGCTGGAAACTAAAGCCAAACAAATTCAAATTAAAAATAAGATTTTCTAAAGCAGTTTTTCTTAATCTATGTCTATGTCAGTTGGACTCGCTAGATAGAGCTCACAGTGTGAAACAGGAGTGCCAGAGGCTCAGACTTTGAGGCATTGATGCTGCATGGCCCACTCTTAAGGAAAAGTGGGACCCCTAAGAGATCTCGCACACTGTAGGGGTTCCTCCAATGGACAGTTTAAAAGCTGCCCATAACACAGATCCTGTGAAGACATGACACAGGTGTTGCAATGCCTAACTCTGACATGCCTAAATCCTTTTGTGGACCTGGGCCTACCTTCATCCCCATTAAATGAGGTCTTATATTAGAAATTCTAGTAACACATCTTCTTAACCACAAGTAGGTAACCTCATGGTAGATGTTTCCAACTGGGAACCCTACCATCAATATTCAGTGTTTCTTCATGTACTTATTTGCCTACACATGTCTTTGTGTTAGGATTGTATTGTTTAGATTTTCACACATTGGTTAATCCATGTCGTAACAGTTGCCAATGACTAAGGACCTTTTAGAAAAAAATCCCCAGGTTTTGCGAAAGCTATTATTCATTTTTTACCAGTTTCCACTCAAATTTTGTACCACTCAAGTACATGAAAATACTGATCATGTTAAGCAAATCCAATACATTACATAAGGTAGATGTATTTATGGTAATAAATTAGTCTGCATATAAATGTGAGACTGTCTATTAAAGTAAGGCAATGTAGTGGAAGATACATATGCACATGCATAATGCACTGTTAATGTACAGTTGATTAAATCAGCCAACATACTAAATTGCTCATATTTTCAATATTCTTACTTTTCTCTGTTTGTTGTTGTTTTATTTCCTGTCCTGCTGCCTGAGTATTAACCCAGATATTTACCCAGAAGACTGTATAGTTATTTTTGCATCCATGTTTTTAATTTTTATAATAAGCACTGATGAAATCCCCGGAAGATTAACAAAAAATAAAAACCAAAAATCAAGGGCTTTACTAATGACCCCATACATTTACAGGCAGTCTTTAAAAATGAAACAAAATGGAAAAGCCCATAATTTGTAATGAATAAAGGCCATATGTAAAATTGTGTGGGTGATCACATGCTCAGTGTGATGACAATAACCTCAGATTCACATGGTCATCTGCACATTGTCCTTATCCCTTCCCTACTTATACAATGTCAGCTAAAATAAAGGAGTCTTACGAAGCATCAGTAGTGGAGTCATCAAGGCTGCCCACGGCACTTTTCTTTTCACACAGTAAGTGCAAAAGCAGCAGTTTCACCACGTTACCCACCCTCATTTTCTCCCCACAGAAGATTTCTGAAGTGCTGGCACTAGGCCATAATGACTTTAGGTGTTCCTGGCAGTATGCTGATTGCAAAGAAATACAAATGTTACTCTAAGTCCTCTTCTTTGTCTCCAAGGCAGCCAGTCAAGCCCTCTTTTCTGCCTGATTCCAGAGAGCTCCATTGAGCTCTGATGCTTCCTCCCTGCTTAACTGCAGCATGCTCAGCTAAATGACCCTCTGTAGCTGGGCATATTCCAACAGTGCATCATCATCTGGACTGACAACTCCAGCAATATAGGGGGTGGGAAGTTCTCCAAGTCTCAGTTCAGGAGGTGACTCTGAAATATTATGGGCCTGATCCAAAGTCAACTGAAGTCAGTGGGGCTGCTTACTGAGTAAGCTACAAGCTACTTCTCAAAGAGAATAAAGGTTTCAGAGTAGCAGCCGTGTTAGTCTGTATAAGCAAAAAGAACAGGAGTACTTGTGGCACCTTAGGCTATGTCTACACTACAGAATTAGGTCGGATTTATAGAAGCCGGTTTTATAGAAACCGGTTGTATGCAGCCGATTGTGTGTGTCCCCACCTAAAATGCTCTAAGTGCATGAAGTCGGCGGACCGCGTCCACAGTACCGAGGCTAGCGTCGACTTCCGGCGCATTGCACTATGGTACCTATCCCACAGTTCCCGGAGCCTCCGGCGCCCATTGGAATTATGGGTTGAGATCGCAATGCCCGGATGATGCAAAGCAGTGCCGCGAGGGGTTCTGGGTACATTGCGTCAGGCCCCTCCCCCGCCGTCACAGCAACGGCAGACAATAGATTCGCGCCTTTTTACCTGGGTTACCTGTGCAGACAACATACCACGCCAAGCATTGAGCCCGCTCAGCTCAGCTCACCGTCACCATATCTCTTCCGGGTGCCGGCAAACGTGGGACTGCATTGCTAAACAGCAGCAGCAGCTTACTGCCTTTTGGCGGTAGACGGTGCAGCATGACTGGTAGCCTTCATTGGCGATCTGGGTGCAGGCAGCTGTGGGGCTGGCAGCCGTGGTGCTGCATTGCACCAGCCCCTTGCCTTTTGGTAGAAGATGGTTTATTACGACTGGTATCCGTCGTCGTCGTACTGCAGCGGCTGTCAATCATGGGCACCCGGGCAGACAATGATGGTTATCAGTCGTAGTATGCTATTTTCTGCCAAGTGCCCAGTATTGTCTGCTAAGCACCCAGAAGAGGCCGATGGCGATCTGGGTGCTGGCAGACATGGGGCTGGCAGACGTGGGGCTAGATTGCTACACAGCAGCAACCCCTTGCCTTTTGGGCAGTAGATAGCATATTACGATTGGTATCCATCATTGTCGTACTGCAGTGGGTATCAGATGGTGCAATAGACCTGAAGGCTAACTGCCAAGCGCCCAGTATTTGCTGCCAAGCACCCAGAAAATGCAAAGGGCTATCAGTCATGCTGCACCGTCGTCTTAAGATGTAAAAAATAGATTTATTCTCCATTCATTTGCTTCCCCCCTCCCTCCTGCTAAACCCAGGCTTTTGAGTTCAATCTTTGGGGGGGGGGGGCATTCTGTGTGACAGTTGTTTGTGTTTCTCCCTGATGCAAAGCCACCTTTCTTGATTTTAATTCCCTGTACCTGTACGCGGTGTCACTCGCCCCTCCCTCCCTCTCTCCCTCCCTCCCTTCTTCCCCTGGTCCGTCAGATACTACTTTCGCGCCTTTTTTCAGACCAGACGCCATAGCCAGCACTGGGATCATGGAGCCCGCTCAGATCACCGCGGCAATTCTGAGCACTATGAACACCACGCGCATTGTCCTGGAAAACATGCAGAGCCTCCTGGACATGCCAAAGCCAAACCAGGACCAGCTGAGGAGGAGGCGATTGCAGCGCGGCGACGATAGTGATGAGGAAATTGACATGGACCTCTCACAAGGCACAGGCCCCAGCAATGTGGAAATCTTGGTGTTACTGGGGCAGGTTCATGCCGTGGACCGCCGATTCTGGGCCTGGGAAACAAGCACAGAGTGGTGGGACCGCATCGTGTTGCAGGTCTGGGACGATGCCCAGTGGCTGCGAAACTTTCGCATGCGTAAGGGCACTTTCATGGAACTTTGTGACTTGCTTTCCCCTGCCCTGAAGCGCCAGAATACCAGGATGAGAGCAGCCCTCACAGTGGAGAAGCGAGTGGCGATAGCCCTGTGGAAGCTTGCAACGCCAGACAGCTACCGGTCAGTCGGGAATCAATTTGGAGTGGGCAAATCTACTGTGAGGGCTGCTGTGATCCAAGTTGCCAGGGCAATGAGAGACCTGGTGATATCAAGGGTAGTGACTCTGGGAAACGTGCAGACCATAGTGGATGGCTTTGCTGCAATGGGATTCCCAAACTGTGGTGGGGCCATAGACGGAACCCATATCCCTATCTTGGCACCGGCGCACCAAGCCGCCGACTACATAAACCGCAAGGGGTACTTTTCAATGCTGCTGCAAGCCCTGGTGGATCACAAGGGACGTTTCACCGACATCAACGTGGGCTGGCCGGGAAGGGTACATGATGCTCGCGTCTTCAGGCAGTCTCTTCTGTTTCGAAAGCTGGAGGAAGGGACTTTCTTCCCGGACCAGAAAATAACCATTGGGGATGTTGAAATGCCTATCGTGATCCTTGGGGACCCAGCCTACCCCTTAATGCCATGGCTCATGAAGCCGTACACAGGCAGCCTGGACAGTAGTCAGGACCTGTTCAACTACAGGCTGAGCAAGTGCCGAATGGTGGTGGAATGTGCATTTGGCCGTTTAAAAGCGCGCTGGCGCAGCTTACTGACTCGCTCAGACCTTAGCGAAAAGAATCTCCCCATTGTTATTGCTGCTTGCTGTGCGCTCCACAATATATGTGAAAGTAAGGGGGAGACATTTATGGCGGGGTGGGAGGTTAAGGCAAATCGCCTGGCCGCTGATTACGCGCAGCCAGACACCAGGGCGGTTAGAGGAGCACAGCAGGGCGCGGTGCGCATCAGAGAAGCGTTGAAAACCAGTTTTGTGACTGGCCAGGCTACGGAGTGAAACTTCTGTTTGTTGCTCCTTGATGAACCCTCTGCCCCTCCCCCACCACCCTGTTAACTCTACTTCCCTGCAAACCAACCACCCCACCCTCCCCTACTACCCTCCCCCCTTCGAGCACCACTTGCAGAGGCAATAAAGTCATTGTTGCTTCACATTCATGCATTCTTTATTAATTCAGCACACAACTAGGGGGATAATTGGAAAGGTAGCCCGGGATGGGTGGGGGAGGAGGGAAGGAAAAGGACACACTCCAATTTAAAACTTTAAAACTTATTGCTATGGAAATCATCTAGGGTGGAGTGAGTGGGTGGCCGAAGGCCCCCCCACCGTGTTCTTGGGCGTCTGGGTGAGGAGGCAATGGGACTTGGGGAGGAGGGCTGCTGGTTACAGAGGGGCTGTAGCGGCGTTCTCTGCTCCTGCTGCCTTTCCTGCAGCTCAACCATACGCAGGAGCATATCACTTTGATGCTCCAGCAGCCGGAGCATCGACTCTTGCTTTCTGATTACAAGTTGACGCCACCTCTCCTCTTCAGCCCGCGTTTCAGCACGCAACTTCTCCTCTTCAGCCCGCGATTCAGCACGCCACCTCTCCTCTCGCTCATATTGGGCTTTTTTAAAATCAGTCATTGACTGCCTCCACGCATTCAGCTGTGCTCTGTCAGCGTGGGAGGCAGTCTGAAGTTCAGTAAACATTTCGTCACGCGTCCTTTGCTTCCTTCTTCGAATATTCACTAGCCTCTGCGAAGGAGTAAGATTTGCAGCTGGTGGAGAAGGGAGAGGTTGTTTAAAAAGATACATTTTAGAGAACAATGGGTAGACTCTTTCACGTTAGATTTTGCTGTTCACAACATCACACAGCACATGTGCTTTCGTTACAAGGTCGCATTTTTCCTCTTATATTGAGAGTCTCCTGGTTTGGTGTGAGAGATCACTCATGCAGTGCCAGGACACAGATTTCAGCTTGCAGGCAGCCATGGTAAGACATATAGTCTTTGGGCTTTTTTAACCTTCTTAACATGTGGGGATGGTTTCAAACAGTTCTGCCCTCATTTCCCATACCAAGCACCCGTGCCATTTAAAATGGGTTTGCAATGTAAAAGGAGGGGCTGCGATTTCAGGTTTAACATGCAGCACAAACCCAACTAACTCCCCTCCCCCTCACACCCAATTCTCTGGGATGGTCACTTCACCCCTCCCCCCCACCGCGTGGTTAACAGCGGGGAATATTTCTGTTCAGCAGACCAGGAAGGGGCACCTCTGAATGTCCCCTTAATAAAATTGCCCCATTTTAACCAGGTGACCGTGAATGATATCACTCTCCTGAGGATAACAAAGAGCGATAAGGAATGGATGTTGTCTGCATGCCAGCAAACACCGGGACCATACGCTGCCATGCTTTGTTATGCAATGATTCCAGACTACGTGCTACTGGCCTGGCGTGGTAAAGTGTCCTACCATGGCGGACGGGATAAGGCAGCCCTCCCCAGAAACCTTTTGCAAAGGCTTTGGGAGTACATGAAGGAGAGCTTTCTGGAGATGTCCCTGGAGGATTTCCGCTCCATCCCCATACACGTTAACAGACTTTTCCAGTAGCTGTACTGGCCGCGATTGCCAGGGCAAATTAATCATTAATCATTAAACACGCTTGTTTTTAAACCATGTGTAATTTTTGCAAAGGTACACTCACCAGAGGTCCCCTGTGTGCCCTCAGGGTCTTGGGTCAGTTCGGGGGTTACTGTTTCCAGGTCCAGGGTGACAAACATATCCTGGCTGTTGGGGTAACTGGTTTCTCCGCTTCCTTGCTGCTGTGAGCTATCTATGTTCTCTCCATCCTCATCTTCCTCGTCCGCCGAACCCGCTTCCCCGTTTGCAGAGAGGGACTCATAGAACACGCTTGGGCTAGTGGTGGCTGCACGCCCTAGAATGGCATGCAGCTCCGCGTAGTAGCGGCATGTTTGCGGCTCTGCCCCGGACCTTCCGTTTGCGTCTCTGACTTTGTGGTAGGCTTGCCTTAGCTCCTTAATTTTCACGCGGCACTGCCGCGCGTCCCTGTTATGGCCTCTGTCCTTCATGGCCTTGGAGATCTTTTCTAATGTTTTGCCGTTTCTTTTACTGTTTCGGAGTTCGGCGAGCACTGCTTCATCTCCCCAGATGGCGATCAGATCCTGTACCTCCCGTTCGGTCCAGGCTGGAGCTCTTCTGCGATCCTGGGACTGGGACTGGGACTCCATCATGGTTACCTGTGCTGATGGGCTCTGCATGGTCACCTGTGCTCTCCACGCTGAGCAAACAGGAAATGAAATTCAAACGTTCGCGGGGCTTTTCCTGTCTACCTGGCCAGTGCATCTGAGATGAGAGTGCTGTCCAGAGCGGTCACAATGAAGCACTGTGGGATAGCTCCCGGAGGCCAGTAATGTCGAATTCCGTCCACACTAACCCAATTCCGACCCCCTAAGGCCGATTTTATCGCTAATCCCCTTGTCGAGGTGGTGTTAGGAAACCGGTTTAAAGGGCCCTTTAAGTCGACAGAAAGGGCTTCGTAGTGTAAACGTGTCCAGGCTTAAGTCGATTTAACGCGGCTAAAGTCGACCTAAACTCGTAGTGTAGACCAGGCCTTAGAGACTAACAAATTTATTAGAGCATAAGCTTTCGTGGGCTACAACCCACTTCTTCGGATGCATAAGAGAATAAAGGCATCCTTATCTGACCAAAGAAAGGAAACAAATACAGGTACGGTTTTTAAACAAATGCTTTTATAATTTGGGTTGATTAAAACTTTTTCAGATTGAAATGCTGCCTATGGATTGGGTGGCTGCTATTCAAAAAATTGCATTTTATCCATAATTTTTGTGTTTGCATTGGAAAATCAGTGTGAAAGTCTGCAAAATATAAGCTTTAATAAGTAGCTTATGTGAAACTGCAGGTGTCTCACTTCTCAGATGGTTCTACGTGCCTCTAAACTTATTGAGTTGATACATGTGCCCTAAAATATTATTCATAAAGTAAAAAAAAAACTAACAGTCATAAGTGCCTGCAAGACAAGCTATATTACCCTTGTGCCTCGGAAACACTCAAACCATATTCTGTGTAAATGTACAGTATGTAAGATGAAAATACATTTGAGGCTTCTGGGTTTTGGTCCCTTGGTACATTTCCTTGTCATATTCATAGGCCAAGGTAAATAGAAAAGCAGACACTGCGATAAACTACAAGCCTTATTTAGTGTCTTTACTCAACCTAATAATTCCATTTCACATTACCCATGCCACACAATTCTTCCCTTATTAAATACAGAACAGTAAAATGTAGTCTATCTTTGTATATCCTTCATATGACAACATTATGGACCAACCTGTATGGCCACACAGAAGCCTTAGGAGGAATAAAAAACCCCTCATGGCCTCATGTATCCTCTCCACCTCTCGACTGTATGGAGTAAGCAGAGGCTGCACACCCTTACCCCATGTGTAGATAGGAAGGGGGTGGGAAGAAAATCTAGGAAATTGGTGGAATCTTGGCTCTATCCCTCAACATACTGGCCAGCACACCTGCCCTGGTTCATGAGTGGGTGAGAAGTAATCTGTTACTGATATGGGCCAGTAATCCATGGGATATAGGACTATTACCCCTCCCCTTAACTCCCAGGAGCAAGTGGTGGAGCAGGGAAGGAATCAGGCCTCTCACAATTTCTTCCTCTGGGGTTCCTGAGGCAGTGCAGCTATATATAGTCCCTTTCAAAGGGCTAACTGAATCAGCACATCCTAGCCCTCAGATTGTTGCCAAACTCAGCTCCTCTTTAGAGGCCTAGCTTTCTGCTACCTCTTAAAAACTCCTATAGATACCAGGAAGTGTTTCCAAAGTGGCTGTAGAGTTACTTTGATTGCTTTCTCAGAATATCATTAAGATGTACTGCACACATTTATATTTTTGTTATATAAAGCTTGAGAAAAGGTTTTTTTATTTTTTTTTTTAAGTATTTTATGGGATTTTTAATACTAAGCAAAATTTCAAATTGATATGTGAAAAAAAAAATCTATTTACCGAACACGCATTATTCAGAGTTTTCCTCTTCCTTTTTTCTGGCACAGATATTTTGCTTTTAAGACAAGAGTTTTCCTCCCTCAGAGAGCATCTTCTATTACTGTAAGATCCTGTGGCAAAGTCACAATGCTGAAATTTTGATATAACAATAATTACCATAGTAACACACTGTGGTGTGTTAAATACAGGACTATCATTCAATTGCAAGATCAAGCAAGAGAAACTGGGTATTGAGGTAGAAAGTCCTTGTTCTAAACACAATATCTGCAATAATAGGGAACACAGTGGAGACCATAATGTTTCCCCAGGGAACACAAAATAACTAATGGCAAATTAAATTGGTTTGTGTATATAAAATTCTCCTTTCCCAATTATGCCCCAGTGAAAAATATTCTTCTTTAAAATAAATTAATAATGACAAATGATGGCATCAAGCAGAGGCACTCTAGTTATAGGCAAACTAGGCAGCAGCCTAGGGTGGCAGATACTCTCTGGGATGGCGGGGGCAGCTGGACCAATCCTCAGTGGTGCTGTGACCTCATGGTCATAATACCACTCACTCAGATTTGGCCTGGCTACCCCCACTTCCTGACAGAGAGGAGCTGGGTCAAACCTGAGGAGGCACTGCAAACTGGTGCCCCATCACCACCAAAGCATCAGAAGACTCACTGCACACACACACCAAGAAACTCTAATGGCACACCAATCTAGTTGAGAATCTCTATTTTAGGGGATAGGAGCAGGGGTAGCACAGTGAAATTTTGCCAAGAGCAGCAGATTGTGTGGAGCGGCCTCTGGCACCAGAAGTATTGTTTCTGCTATTGGTAGCCAGATGTCCATATCTAGATCTTAGTCTATCCGTCCAGATGTAGAAGAGTTCATTCGCCACTGGCATGCCTTCTTGTGGCTTGTATGGCATACAGGCTCGCCTCATCAGGCTGTCAACAGCCACTCCAGCCCTACGATGGTCTGTCTCTTCTCATGACTCAGCCCTCCAGCCAAATCACATTTAGTCCCACCTCTTCTCCAGTATACAAAGAGTCCAATAAACTAAATTCAAACAAACATAACTCTTCACGCCTTCCCAGGCTCTGTCCTCCCGCTCTTGTGTGGAGCAATACCTCCCAGGGCTTTTTCCATGGAAGCCCAGCCCCAAACTCAAATAGTCCTTTCCCCCCTTGGTGGTGGTGTTCCCACACCACCGCCCTGGGTGTCTTCTTATTCCTTCAGGCCCCTTCCCACAGCTTCCCTCTGGGCTTACTGTACATCTGCCTCTCTCCCTCTAGGCCTTTCCTTCACTCCCTAGCAGCCAGAGAGGGACTACAGAGTTCTTCCTCTCTCTCCCTGCAGCCCCCTTCTTATCTGGGCTTCCTCCCTTTATTCTCACTACACAGCTCCTCCTTCAGCTGGCCTTCATCTTTAACTAGGTGTGGTCCACTCTCATGGTGCAACCAGGTAGTTGAACTGGCCTCTCAGGCCCGCATTAACCCTTTCATTACCTGTGTGCTGTAATACCCCATTACATGCCCCCTCAAAATTGTACCCCTTCTACCATGGGGCTACAGCATCTGCTTATGCTGATTGTCCACCTTCTGATCCCTCATACAGCATTGAGAGAAGGTAATCCTGTCTTCTCCTCTGGCTGTCAAATGCCCCCCTTTCTTCATCTAGAAGCTCCACTTTAAACTACAACCCATTCTTTCCTTTGTCTAGAGTTCCTTTTTCTGAGGGGTCTCCATGGCTTAATCCATCTTCACCAGCTTTTCCACACAGACTTGCTGCTTCTACCACTGCATCCTCAATTCTCATCCCCATAGGTACCTGTGCTCTTAGGGCCTCTGGATTTTTCACCCAGCTTCTCTCTTGGCCCCAGCAGCCTCATGGTAGTCAGTAACAGCCAACTCATCCCCCATCACCTTTTGAGTTGGAGTCTGAGTCTCCACCTAGACTGTTTGAAATTCATATTTGGCCCCAGTTCCTCAGCTCCCTACAACCTCCTCTTTTCTTCTTACATTTTTGGAGATCCTGCTTTTCTTTTTGCTGCCCCCTCAGTTTCCTATGAGGGCAGTGTCTCTTTATTGAGTCCGCTTCCCTACAAGAACAACCCAAACAACTCTCATCCACATCATACTAGTAGGCCACATCTCTGCAGCTTTTTCAGGATTTTGGCCCTGGAGGGCCAATTATCTCACAGGTTATATAGGGACATGTTTTTCTGCTGTATTCTGTTTTCTCAAAAGCATAACACACCCTCATCCAGGCCTCTAGCTTCCTAGGCCCCAAAGGCCCTGACAGTATCTTTACCCAGGATCTCCAGTTGGTTTTGTTGCTGCTCCTCTGTCGACAGTCACCTCTGCAGATCCAAGTGTAATTTTTGTTCTCCAGAAGTTGCTGAAAGGCTGCCTGGATTTGCTTTGTTGGCCTGATCATCTCAAGCTGGCATAGGAATCTGATAACCATCACTGACCATCCATACAAGTTTAGGAGGGCAAACCTTTCACCCAAAAAACTTCTGCATACTTAAACTCCATTTTTATTTCTCCCCATCCATCCCCCTTTTTTCTACCTTTGAACCAATGACTCTCCTCACTCTCCCCTTATTTCAAGGTGGTGATTGTGCTCACTTTCTATAGGGTTGCCAATTTTGGTTGGATGTATTCCTGGAGATTTAATCACATGACAATCTTTAATTAAAGATTAATCTTAATTCCTGGAGACTCTAGGCCAATCCTGGAAGGTTGACAACCCTATTCTCTATATGTGTAGAAGGGTGAACCTAGAGAGAATGAGAGAAGGCCTGAACAGGAGGTTGCTTGGCTGCTGGTTACAGGGTCCCTGGACTAGAACCCAATGCTGTGGGAGAGCCTGGGTACCTCTACCTGTCACTGGGGAAGGTGACATGGGGCCCTAAGAGGACAAAGAAAGCTGAAAACCCTGAGAGAAGGGTGTGGGCACCAGAGGGCCCATAATTGGGACAGAAGACCTTCTGTAAGGATATTGGACTTTCTGTAACTGAGAGGAGGTGGAACTGAAATGTGACCTGGCTGGAAGGCCAAGCCTTGAGAAGAGGCAGACTACCACAGTTTCTCAGGTCCCATGCTAGAGGGGAACAAGCAGCTATGCCATGCTCGGCCACAAAGCGGTGTTCCAACAGTGAGACTACCCTTGTATACCCAGGTCTTATATTGTCACTTTTCCCCATAGGGTCTGAGTACTATCCAGGGGCTAAAAGTTGCCTGCATGCTCTTACAATTGAGACCCGAGCAGGACTCCTGCTCCAAAACCAGCACTCTGAGCCAAACTAGAGACTCCTGCTGTTATAGCCAGAAGGAGCTGCGCTAAGATTACTTCAGCTGCCAATCAGTATAGAAGTGCAATGTTCTTAACAGTACAAAAACAGTTATAAAATACTAAACAATGAAAGGATCTTGAACAACAGAAAAGAAACATCATGCAGTCAGAGCGGAGGGATCAGATGTGTCCAAACAGAAAGAAAGGTGAAAGAGACAGAAGAAGTATGATACGTAACAATAGGCCAAACTGTATATTAAATATGTGTGGAGAAATAGGCTGGCATTGTATTATGTTGTATAATGTCATAAATATGCACAGGAGAGCAAGGAGTCAATGTTGTATAGGTAACCATAAGTTCGACAGACCTTGACCTTTGTGATAACCTTAACAACCAATATTAATGTAATGTTTTTTCCCTATGGAATCGCATAAATAACTTTAGATTTTTAAAATGGCACAACCAATTTGCCCATACAACCTCTACAGCTGTTTTCAGGCAGAACAGGAAAAAGTACAAACAGCATAGATCCGGCCTGCTCCTTTGGTCCAAAACAATCTGCGTTTGTTAGTCTTCAGGACATGCTGCAAGGCCTATCTGTTCTTCTGTGCCCAGAAGGATGGGCCTTTCAGCACATCCCAAAGAGTGATGATGGGTAGGTGTGGATAACAGTGGGGTGAGGCTCTGTTGGATATTTTGGACAATGTGAATAATGCTTATTATACTGGCGTGAGGTTATTTGATTTAATCTTGGGTCAACTGATGGGTTAGTTATTTTTACATACATTTGTTAAAGACGGTCTAGGAGCATTAGATGGGCAGGCTAAGGCCTGGTCTACACTATGAGTTTAGGTCGAATTTAGCAGCGTTAAATCAAATTAACCCTGCACCCGTCCACACAATGAAGCCATTTACTTCGACATAAAGGGCTCTTAAAATCGATTTCTGTACTCCTCCCCGACGAGGGGAGTAGCGCCAAAATCGACATTGCCATTTCAAATTAGGGTTAGTGTGGATGAAATTTGACGGTATTGGCCTCCGGGAGCTATCCCACAGTGCACCATTGTGACCGCTCTGGACAGCAATCTGAACTCGGATGCACTGGCCAGGTAAACAAGAAAAGCCCCATGAACTTTTGAATTTCATTTCCTGTTTGCCCAGCGTGGAGAGCACAGGTGACCAGGCAGAGCTCATCACCACAGGTAACCATGCAGTCCGAGAATTGAAAAAGAGCACCAGCATGGACCATACGGGAGGTACTGGATCTGATCGCTATATGGGGAGAGGATTCCGTGCTAGAAGAACTACGTTCCAAAAGACAAAATGCCAAAACATTTGAAAAAATCTCCAAGGGCATGATGGAGAGAGGCCACAATAGGGACTCACTACAGTGCCGCGTGAAAGTTAAGGAGCTCAGACAAGCCAACCAGAAAACCAAAGAAGCAAACAGAAGGTCTGGGTCAGAGCCGCAGACCTGCCGCTTCTATGCTGAGCTGCATGCAATTCTAGGGGGGGGCTGCCACCACTACCCCACCTCTGACCGTGGATTCCGAGGAGGGGGTAATCTCAGCCATGCCTGAGGATTCTGCAGATGGGGAAGATGATAAGGAGGAGGAGGAGGAGGACGAGCTTGCAGAGAGCACACAGCACTCTGTTCTCCCCAACAGCCAGGATCTTTTTCTCAGCCTGACTGAAGTACCCTCCCAACCCTCCCAAGGCAGTATCCCAGAAAATGAAGCCATGGAAGGGACCTCTGGTGAGTGTACCTTTGTAAATATAAAACATGGTTTAAAAGCAAGCTTTTTTTAATGATTAATTTGCCCTTAGGACTTGGGATGCATTCGCGGCCAGTACAGCTACTGGAAAAATCTGTTAACGTGTCTGGGGATGGAGCGGAAATCCTCCAGGGACATCTCCATGAAGCTCTCTTGGAGGTACTCCAAAAGCCTTTGCAGAAGGTTTCTGGGCAGTGCAGCCTTATTCCGTCCTCCATGGTAGGACACTTGACCACGCCATGCTAGTAGCAAGTAATATGGTATCATTGCATGACAAAGCCTGGCAGCATATGGTCCCGGTGTTTGCTGGCATTCAAGCAACATCCGTTCTTTATCTCGCTGTGTTATCCTCAGGAGAGTGATATCGTTCATGGTAACCTGGTTGAAATATGGGAATTTAATTAAGGGGACAGAGGTGGCCGTTCCTACTGGGCTGTTTGCCTGTGGCTGAAAAGAAACCCTTCCCTGCAGTTAGCCAAGCGCGGGGGGGAGGGGTGGTATTGGCGCTGAGCTTTTCACGTTTGGCTAGCAGGGATCTTCCCTGATACCAGCCACGCGGTGGGGGGAGGGGTAAAGCGATCATCCCAGAGAATTGGAATGGGGGGGGGG
>NW_020664368.1:10501996-10562714 GCF_002925995.2 Terrapene triunguis | reverse complement strand
GGTAGTTTGGTTTCTGCTGCTGCACGTTAACAGGAAAACCACAGCACTCAACAGGCTTTGCTTGGTATGTGGGAAAGGAGGGCGCTGCTTTTATGAAGGCGGCAGAAGCCGAAAGACAATGGCTTACCATGGCCGCATGCAAGCTGAATTCTGTTGCCCGGACCTGCGTCTGTGATCTCTAACACCAAAGCCGCAGGCACTCAATATTAAGATGCAAAATGCGACCTTGTACCGAAATCACATGTGCTACGTAATGTGAATAGTGTTGTTCACCATGAAAGAGTATAAGCATTGTTCTGTAAAATGTATCTTTTTAAATACTTCTCTCCCTTTTTTCCCTCCCTCCCGCAGCTGCAAATTTTTCAAGCCTCCCTCCTCCATCCCGAAGGCTATCTCAGATAAGGCAGTGAAAAAAACGGACGCGAAACGAAATGTTCTCTGAAATCATGGAATCGACCCACAATGAAAGAGCTCATCTGAATGAGTGGAAGGACATAGTATCAAAGTACAGGAAAGATGCCAGTGAACGTGAGGACAGAAGGGACCAACGTGAGGAGAAGAGAGATGCTCGAGATGAGAGGTGGCAGCAGGAAGGTCAGAGGAGGCAGGATGCAACGCTGGCGCTGCTGCGTGAGCAAATGGACATGCTCCGGTGTCTGGTGGAGCTTCAGGAACGGCAGGAGGATCACAGAGTGCCGCTTCAGCCTCTGTATAACCGCCCTCCCCCCTCACCATGTTCCATAGCCTTGTCACCCAGACGTGTAAGAACGCGGGTGGGGGGGGAGGGAGAGGCTCCGTACACCCTCTCACTCCACCCCAGTGGACAACCCAAGCAAAAGGCTGTCATTATTTTGAACTTTTTAGTGGCCTTTTCCTCCCCTCCTATCTTCCTCCCAAACCCCACCCGGGCTACCTTGTCAGTTCTATCCCTCTTTTTATAATCAATTAATAAAGAATACATGATTTTTAAACAATAGTGACTTTATTTCCTTTGAAAGCAAGCTGTGATTGAAGGGGGGAGGGTGGGTTACTTACAGGGAATGAGTCAATCAAGGGGGTGGGTTTTCATCAAGGAGAAACAAACAGAACTTTCACACCGTAGCCTGGCCAGTCATGAAACTGGTTTTCAAAGCTTCTCTGATACGCAGCGCTTCCTGGTGTGCTCTTCTAATCACCCTGGTGTCTGGCTGGGTGTAATCAGCAGCCAGGCGATTTGCCTCAGCCTCGCACCCCACCATAAAGGTCTCCCCCTTACTCTCACAGAGATTGTGGAGCACACAGCAAGCAGCAATAACAATGGGAATATTGGTTTGGCTGAGGTCTGAATGAGTCAGTAACGTGCGCCAGTGACCCTTTAAACATCCAAATGCACATTCTACCACCATTCTGCATTTGCTCAGCCTGTAGTTGAACAGCTCCTGACTAGTGTCCAGGCTGCCTGTGTATGGCTTCATGAGCCATGGCATTAAGGGGTAGGCTGGGTCCCCAAGGATAACTATAGGCATTTCAACATCCCCAACGGTTATTTTCTGGTCTGGGAAGTAAATCCCTTACTGCAGCCGTTTAAACAGATTAGTGTTCCTGAAGACGTGAACGTCATGAACCCTTCCCGGCCATCCACGTTGATGTTGGTGAAACGTCTCTTGTGATCCACCAGTGCTTGCAGCAACATTGAAAAGTACTCCTTGCGGTTTATGTACTGGCCGCCCTGGTGCCAAGATAGGGATATGGGTTCCATCTATCGCCCCACTACAGTTAGGGAATCCCATTGCAGCAAAGCCATCCGCTATGACCTGCACATTTCCCAGAGTCTCTACCTTTGGTAGCAGCAGCTCAGTGATTGCTTTGACTACTTGCATCACAGCAGCCCCCACAGTAGGTTTGCCCACTCCAAATTGATTCCCGACTCACCGGTAGTTGTCTGGCATTGCAAGCTTCCACAGGGCTATCGCCACTCGCTTCTCAACTGTGAGGGCTGCTCTCATCTTGGTATTCTGGCACTTCAGGGCAGGGGAAAGCAAGTCACAAAGTTCCATGAAAGTGCCTTATGCATGCGAAAGTTTCGCTGCCACTGGGAATCATCCCAGATCTGCAACACTATGTGGTCCCACCAGTCTGTGCTTGTTTCCCGGGCCCAGAATCGGTGTTCCACGGCTATAATCTGCCCCATTAACAGCATGATCTCCAAAGCACCAGGGCCCGTGGTTTGAGAGAATTCTGTGTCCATGTCCTCATCACTCTCGTCGCCGCGCTGCCTACTCTTCGCCTGGTTTTTCAGGTCCTGGTTCAGCATGAACTGCATGATAATGTGCGAGGTGTTTACAATGTTCATGACTGCTGTCTTGAGCTGAGTGGGCTCCATGCTTGCCGTGGTATGGCGTCTGCAGTGTTCACCCAGGAAAAAGGCACAAAACGGTTGTCTGCCATTGCTTTCATGGAGGGAGGGGTGAGGCTGTACCCAGAACCACCAGCAACACTGTTTTTTGCCCCATCAGGCATTGGGATCTCAACCCAGAATTCCAATGGGTGGGGGAGACTGTGGGAACTATGGGATAGTTATGGGATAGGTACCCACAGTTCAACGCTCCAGAAGTCGACGCTAGCCTCAATACATGGACGCACACCGCCGAATGAATGTGCTTAGTGTGGCCGCATGCACATGACTTTATACAATCGGTTGCCAAAAATCGAATTCTGTAAATTCGGAGTAATCCTGTAGTGTAGACATACCCTAAGTGTAGAATAGCAAAAAATCCAAATTAAAAGGCAAACAAAGTATGTCTCATTATTCCTGATCGTCATGGATTGTCAGGGTCACCCCAACACCACTAGAAGTCTGACACTCCATATAAGAAATTCTGTAGCAGGAGAAGAATGTGGAGATTTATGCTCTTTTCTGGTGTGGTCCTTATATGTAAATATCTAATAAGAGTGTCCAGATATTACAGTGCTGGTGCTTTAGAAGTGTGTGTAATATTAATGACAAGTATACAGGAATTCAAGGAAGATTATCACAGTAGTAGATTCCACATTTATGTTTTGTTAAAAAAACAGATTTTAAAGTCTAATCCCCGCCCCCACCAATTTCAGTTTATTTTATTTTAGATTAAATATTTCCCAGTAGTGTTTTCCATCCAAACACTACAGCTTTTGCTAGTTCAAGATGGAAGTGAAAATGACTTAAACCAGGACAGCATTGTCAGTAGTGAATAAAGTGCAAACCACTAAAATGCAAAAACTTAACAGCATAACTAGTGAAAGATAAATTTGATTCTAAGAAAGCTTTTCGTTAAATAATCTAAGGTGTTTTAAGTAATACAGGTAAAGATACTGTCAATATTATTTTTAGTTTGACCGGGTGTCTGTAAGCATACGTATAGGTATTACAGAAATTAATTTATTAAATTCTGATTCTGCGTGATGACCCTTTAAGGTCACTTAAGAGGGTTTGTGTATGAATATTAATACTCAGGTCAGTATGTCCCTGACCTATCCCTCCATATGGTATTCAGTTACATTAGAGGCTTATCAAATATTCCTTTTTATCAATTTTCCACATTGTGACAGGAGAAACCCTCAGGTCACTCTCTTTTTAAAGTTTTATCATTTTAAAATAGCAGCTCACTTTTCATGAGACACAAGCATGTGTACTTTGAATGTCTGCCAAATCTAAATAAGCACCAAATTACTACAACTAGATGCTTGGTAGAAAAGTCTTATTTCAGAAATAACTTTCTGGAGAAGAAGCACATGAAGCAATTAATTTGTTGCTATAACAAATATGAGTTTCTGAACCTTCCACTGGCAGATCACCATTTTGATTCTAGCCTCTGGTGAGAATTCAGTACCATGTGAAAACTGTTCAATATCACATGTGAAACAAGTGATCTCACTTTTCTACACTCTTTCATCCTGAAGGATGCAAATGCGAAATGATATACTGTACACAGTGATCAGCTCATTATCCACCCTTGAAATACAGCTCCATGTGGGATGAAACATTACAATTGTTTCACAGAGTACAGTAACAGTGCAGGGCAAGTGACAACTAGCTCATCTAAGATCTACAAAGAGCATTTGTCCATGTTTCACAAAATTTTGAACCAGATGTTTCATTAATGTTGAAAGCATGTAGTAGCAGATACATACATGACAATTAGAATACCTGACACCTCTGTTTGATTTGAATAAGAAGCGTACTTTATGATCAAAGTGTGTAATCACTGATCTCAGTATATCACTGTACTGATAAAGTTTTTATTGCTAAAGTATGTTTTCACTATAGTCTGTCTTTGGACTTTTTAACTCCCCTCTATGCCTCTGTGAATGTGTGTGAGATCATTTCAGGTTGAAAAGTCAGCCCTGAATGCACATAAAAAATTCACATCCTCCCTGGCTGCACACTTCACTTACCCTCTCCTCAAACCTAAGACAAGGGAACTACCATCCATTTCCTATTAATGTCTTGACCCACCAGCAACACTTCACTGCCTCCTGCTGCTCCAGAGCATCTCTATCTGGGACCCAGCAGCACCACGTCCCCGACTCCCTACTCTCCTGCCTTTTACTGCCCAGGGGCTTCGCCTCTGCCTGGGTCCCAGCAACACCACTTCCCCAATGCAGGGCTGGATGTAAAACTCTGGCCATAAATAGAGACAGACTCTATGGTCATTAGAGGAAACTGATCTACAGTCTTCATCACTATAAATACAGTCTTCTACCACTCGAGCTGAAGATCTCCCTCAGCTGTGAGCAAGTAGCAAGACCATCTACTAGCAGGGTACATGATCACGAACACTAAAACTCTATTGCACTGACAGGAGGTAGACAAAGTGAGTTTAGTTTCTAATTAACAGTCATCCACAATAAAAAAGCCATCACCACAAACAGCATTAACTTACACCCTTGCTGACATTAGCATCAGAGAGCACCAAAATTGAATGGGCTTGGAGCTGGAGCTACCTTTCACATTTAGATATGGTTCCTCCAAATCAGTAGTGAAACACATTTGTGGAGTGGAGTCACAGTATTTGCACAACTGTTGTCTGTACTACAACTGTTCTTTGAATATAAAGGACTTTGTTCCCTAGGGCTGTCAATATGACATCTCTTGCAAGAACAAAAGGATATACCTTCTATGAAAAATATTTTAAAAGACAAATGTAAAAATAAAAAGAATGGATTATATCATTGTGATTAGCTGAATCCAATACGATAGTTGTGAACCAAACAAGCATGGTCATAGAAGGTGATGGGAAGATTTTGTAATAATTTGGCATAACCCAACATTAACACAATGTATTTTGTATTGGCAGAGTAGCAATTTCACTGTAAAATATTTCAGAATCATAAAAAGGGGCTTTTTATTGCAACATTCAGGGACCATGCGTAACACAGGTGCCTCAGGCTTCTTGGTGTAGTAATCCCCAGAAAAAAATTAACACACAATAAAAGTGAAGGATAAGCCACGGGAGAAATAAAATAAAGAAATGGAAACAGATGAATTGGACAAATAGCATTAGCACAGGAAAGCACCAAAGCACCTCAAAATGAAGAAAACAAGCCTTAAAACAGCAGCAGTAAGCAAATTATACCATCTGTTCATAAATATGCATATAAACAGTGGGTGAAATGCCTTATGCAGGGTGTCCATGGCTGGCCAAAAATAATTAAAAGAACTACCATCTGAGACCCATAGGCTCTGTTCAAAAGCAATTATTACAAGTGCATCTAAAAACATAGTTGAGCTGCTCACACCATTTATAGTCTTATGTGAATCAGAGGTACAACTTTGGTTATACAATAGGCATCTTACTCTACTAAATTCTATATGACAAAGCTCAAGTAAGATAAAAATCTAAAGACTTTGCAAACCTCAACCCCAAAATGCAGCAACATCAAGGAAGGTTTAGTAATATTATTACCTGTGCTTTTACAAAATGCAAAGATACCTAAATAAGAAGGATTCCCTACAGTGCAAAGGGTAATTATTAATCAACTTGAGTAACAGGTAACCAACAGAAAACAGTCAGCTAACTAAAATTCTAGTGCTCCAGCTAGGTAATGTTTTCCTCACTATAACTTTTTTTCACAGATGAGTTTGTTGATTGTGCAACTTGAGCTCTAACAGCAATAGCTAGACACTGAGATATCCATGTGACATGTTAGACAAAACAGCAGAGAGAATCCCAATAAAATACAAATTATGGAGATTTGGAGTCGGTTTCAAGATTTAGTACAACAGTTGAATTATCGATATCCCAGAATCTAATTCAAATAAAGTACATATAGGAAAAGCAGTCAAACCTTTTGGGCATTCATTGCATCCAGACAAAGTTATACAGAAAAGAAAATAATATGCAACAGTCTCTATTAATGTGACAAATACACACTAATTCCTATGGGAAAAAAAATCTCTGATGAAAAGTTGAGTAGAAACAATAGGGTCTGAGTAATTTCCTGAAAAAGCCTGAAAGAGGGGCTAGGGTTAATGGAGATTGCCACTTAAGTAGAAATTCAACTACTTTTTTATCCTTGGTCTGAGTCCCAACAAGGTCAAATTCTTCACACTGTGTTCATCAGACATTATACTGGGAGAAGAAATAGACACAGACAATCAATAAAACTATTGAGATTTTTTGAAGCACAGCATCATAAGGCTGCATGGATATTTAGGCCCTGATCCACTGAAGTGCTGAGCACCCTTGACTCGCAGGATGAACTCAACTCCTAATAGATATAGCCTGTAGTAAGACATTATGTTTGGCCATCAAACAACATGGCTACTGCCTATAAGTGGTTTAAGGAAACACAGGTGAACTAAGTACAGTATGTATGAGCTCAGAAGGCAACAGCAGTTATCTCCTAGTGCAGAGGTCGGCAACCTCTGGCACACGACTTGCCAGGGTAAGCACCCTGGCGGGCCGGGCCAGTTTGTTTACCTGCCGCGTTGGCAGGTTCGGCCGATCGCGGCTCCCACTGGCTGCGGTTCGCCATCCCAGGCCAATGGGGGCTGCGGGAAGCGGCGTGGGCCAAAGGATGTGCTGGTCGCAGTTTCCCGTCACCCACATTGGCCTGGAGCGGCGAACCACGGCCAGTGGGAACAAACTGGTAAACAAACTGGCCCGGCCCGCCAGGGTAAGCACCCTGGCGAGCCGTGTGCCAGAGGTTGCCGACCCCTGTCCTAGTGCATTAAATGGCAATTATGTTCTAAACAGAGACTATCACAATGGTATTGTGGGTTTCCTTCTTTATTATCTATCAGTAATTTCCATATCAAATGTTTGCAGTTAAAAATGTTTTTCTTCTGTCGGCACCTCAAACTCAGCTTGGGCTCTGAAAGTTGAGTCTTTCTATCTCAGGCATTATCACCAATAACACAGTTTCTGCAGGAATAATTGAGCCCACAGTTGACTTTGGTGGGTTTGCAAATGTGCAAGTGATTGGAATTTAGCAAACAATTCTGTTGATGATGTTCAAGATAGATCAGGGGTCGGCAACCTTTGGCATGTGGCTGGCCAGGGTAAGCACCCTGGTGGGCCAGGCTGGTTTGTTTACCTGCCACGTCCGCAGGTTCGGCCGATCGCGGCTCCCACTGGCCGTGGTTTGCCGTCCCAGGCCAATGGGGGTGGCGGGAAGCAGTAGCCAGCACATCCCTCGGCCCGCACCGCTTCCCGCAGCCCCCATTGGCCTTATATAGGGTCTGATCCTGCACCATTAAAAATCAATGAGAGTTTTACCATTAACTTGAATGGGAGCAGGGGTAGGAGGACTATAATGCACAGCTTGCTCCTACCTCTGTTAGCTCTGAAGCACTAGCAAAAGTAAAAAGCTGTAAATACTTATTTCTCTCTCTAAAGTGAGAAGTACTAACTTTGAATACAGTGAGTGAGCTGATGTGTTGAGCAGGACAGTTCCAATTTTACAGTCACTTTCAGAGTACAACTGCACTTTAAACTGAAATGACCCTTGATATATTAAAAATAAATTTTGGGGGATGATGTTCAAACTGGGTTAACAAATCTTAAAATAAGTGTCCAAAGAGATATTAATTTTATTAACAGTGAAGTGTTACCAGATAGATTAATTGTTTCCTTGAATTGAGGCCATATATATCTTTGAAAAGACTATATAAGTACAATTATATCACTGCCAAGTAACAACTGGCAATGATGGTGCCATAAAAGCTGAGTTTTGATACATCTTTGAAGTTTTGTTCCTGAGTGAATTTCTTAAAAAAATAAATGAGAATTTACTTCCTCAAGGACGGAAATTTCATTTATAAAATACCAATTTAAGTCCAACAGTAAATATAACAAGATTAAGAATTCAAGTGGACTTGAAAGATTTATTACATGCAGTGTATTGGAATAAAAAAAAATCCCTCAAAACAAATCTCTCTTTTACTTGATTGTTTTGAAAGATTTCTGCCCAATCAATTACTGTTGGAGGGTGATGTATGGGGTTAGGATGCCTAGCGTTCAGATATTATATTTTTTTTTCTTAAGGAACTGGCAATTCCATGCTATTTTCCTTCTCACAATAGAGAATTCCACCGGCTTTCACTAAGTGTGTAATAAGGAATCTGACAATTTTTTCAGACTTTGCTTTCAAGTGTTTATCTGGCTCATTTTCCCCAATCTCAGTTTGATGTTTGTGGGATTACAATAACTGTATTCAATTTCTGATACTTTTGGGAAGTGTTTGTTTAGAGAGACTCTCTCAGTTCAGCTGAAACATCTGGTTTTCAGTCAGGTCCTGCTTTTATCCAGTTTTCCAGCTGACTTGATTAATGCACAAAATTGACTCAGTGGCCCATCTGTATGCACACAGTCCCAGTGGCCAGCCTTTCACCATTTCCAGAAAATTGACTTGTGTACTGGTCACAAAGAGGGAGCCCCATGCCATGTAGGCAACTCTTTGTAATAAAATGCTAGATTGGCATCTGCGTTTTATTAAAAAGTAAAATGTGCTGATAGTTTTTTAAAAAAACATGTATTCCTCCATGAAATGTGTTCTGCTGATCAAAACATATAACACTCAAACATTTATAGGCTTACATGGAAAACTAACTCCAAGATGTTGCTGTTCTCTTGCACATGAACAGACTGCTGACAGCTAATCTCCCTGATTATGCAAAGATGGAATTATAGCATGAATTACTGACAGGCTGGTGGGTTTGGATTCCCCACTTCAAAAGTATTGAATTCTTTCTTTTATGTTCTGTGACAAATGACCTACCTAGCTGTGCGGCCATGCAGTGGAACAAGCATAGAAGCTGACGAGACAGCTGATGCTGGCGAGACAGTTGATGCTGGCAAAGTCTCACTGCAGAAGACACACACCCCTTTAATGAAAGCAGATTATCTCAATAATTAACATTATTTCCTCTGTCTCAGCTTTATACCTTATGAGCAGTTGTGTTTGCCACTGCTGTGCATGAAAGGGCTCTATTCATTAAAAGTTATGTACGCTTGCATTAAGGGAGAAATAGGCAGGCTCACGTCTCATCAGGGAGCCTGTAAAATTTACGTGAAATACACAAAAGAAACATGCTGCCCATACTTAGAAACATCTTCAGTGAAAATATGTCATGGGTGCCCTTACCCACCCACCAACCCACATTTCTTCACTTTATTCAAGGTGTTTGCTACACACAGAATGTGCACTGGAATTTTTTAAGAAAAGGACAGCAGGCCAGATTTTCAGAATTCCTCAGGTGCCTTAAAGGGATCTGCTGGATGCTAAATAAGTGGCTAGATTTCAAAAGAACTCAAGCATCCGTTGTGATACGTAAAAGAAGTGACCACTTTTTCAAAAGTGCTCAGCACCGAGCAACTTCCCTTGTGGAACTGTAGAGAAGTAGTACTGCCTTGCACTGAGTGGATGGATAGCTTAGTGATCTAAACATCATGGAATGGGTGACAGGACATGGATCACTTGATGATTACCCGTTCTGTTCATTCCCTCTGGCGCACTGTCGGAAAACAGGATACTGAGCAGGTCTGATCCAGTATGTCTGTTCTTAAAACTCTTACCCTCACTACAATTGAAGGTTTGAATGTTGCAAAATCAACAGCACCCCTAATCCTTCTGTAACCCCCAAGTAGAATGATCAGATGTCCCTATTTTATAGGGACAGTCCTGATATTCAGGGCTTTGTCTTATATAGGCGCCTATTACCCCCCACCCCCACCCCTGTGCTACTGCTAGAGAGGCTGAGAGAAGCTTTGCAGAAGTTTCTCAGTGGTCAGGTTGGAAGAAGCTGTGTGCCAGGTCTAGCAGTGTTCACAGACCTGGGGAAAATGCTGAAAGCAGGGGAAAGTAAGAGCAGCCCAGTAAGTGTTGGCGGGGTGGAGAGTTGAAGGAACAATCCTTAGTCACCTAAAACAGGGTGGGAACCTAGAGGACGGGGGAGACCTCGTTTCCCCTACCTCTCCCCCAGACCAACGGGAGAAGGGCAGACTGAAATAAGCCAAGAATGACAAGCCCCAGATGCAGGATCTAGGTCTTCCACCCTCCAGGCTCCTTGCTCCGATGAGTCTCTAATTCTTTATCCAGAATTCAACAGCTTCAACTGGAGAGACTGAGGGAGCAACTCATCAGAATATCCTATAGTTCTGGGCACCAATCTGAGAGGTGTCAAATCCCAGTTCAAATCCCTTCTCTCACCAGATGGAGGGAGGACTTGAAGCAGAGATCTCCAACATCCCAGGTGAATCCCCTAACCACTGGACTAAAAGTTGTGAGGGAGATCTTCCTTCTTCCCAGGCCCTACCACCAAAAGAGGGGTCACAGCTGAGAATTGCTAGCAGAAAAAGCTCCCTGCAAACCAGACTTCGGCACCTAATTTTGAGACACATCCCTCTTATCAGCATCTCTCTTTGTATAGCTTAGGTAGCTCCCTGCCTAGCATGCTGTTTTATGTGAATCACAGTCTAAGGTGCCTCTCTCTCCCCATTCATTGCATAGGGAGCCTAGGTGCCTAATTCAGGCTTTGAGAATCACAGTGATTTTTCTAGTGTCCTAACAGGTGCTGTTATCAGCAGCACGACGCCTAACTCCTTTAGTGCATTCAGGCTAGAGAGATTAGGTGATATGCCCATGGTCACAGGAAGTCTGTGGGACAGCCAGGCTTTGAACCCTGATCTCATGCCTTAATCACAAGACCATAGTAATATTCCTCAGGACAATAGTTCCTAATATAACAAATTCTTATGTCACATAGGGTATGTCTACACTGCAGTTGGAGGTGTGTTTGCAGTATGGGCAGATATAGCCATGCTAGCTTTAATCGAGCTAACATACCTAAAAATAGCAGTGTATGGGGAGAGGTGGATTCCTAAGGAAAGGATCCTGAGAAGCATCACAGGCTTCAATGCAGGCTGTACAAGCTCACTTGTGAACCCTGGGTACGTACTTGCATTGCTAGCCCATGCTGAAGCCTTTACTGCTATTTTATCTCTAATAGCAAAATTAAAGCTAGCATGGGTGTGCCTTCCTGAGCTACAGTCACATCTCCAATTGCAGTGTAGACATACTCAGAGAGAGATGTACCTCCTGCATATATTTATACATATGTTACTCATAGGCATATAGCTTCTCATCTATGCAAGCCTTAGTTCAAATACACTTCAGGTCTGAATTTAAATTAATTTGCTAATTGCACTTAGAGGAGAAGGAAAGAAAAATATATATTATGCAACCTAAATTGCAAAGTGAAAACCCAGTTGTAATGATCAAGCTTCACCTGGATTCACACCAACATATGAAAACTCTAAACCATCCTACTTGAAACCTTTTGTCAAGCTTTATATAAGGTTGAGATTTTCAAAGGGGCATAAGGAATTAAGAGTGCCCAACACCAACTGGGAATCACTGGGAGCTGGACATCCAACTCCCTTAGGGCTTAGCTACGCATGGAGTAGTTGCTGATTAATGCCATGTTTGGATACAGTTAATCAGGAACAGTTAAACAGGTTCAATTAATCAGGAACAACTCCATGGGCACACCTACACAGGCAAATCTACATGTGTTCATGCGTGAGCTTGTGCTTTAACCCAAGAAGCTCATGTATGAAGGTGAGTAGAGGGCGAGTAAGCTAGCACACCTCAGAGTGTGGATAAGTACACACCTTAGGCTGTAGCATGGCCTCATGACAGTTTTCAGTGTGAACAGGGGTCAGGGCACATACCATGTCTTGAGTTTCATTAGTCCTCCATCTACAATGCACTGAATACTTTTCCTCCTGACCTCACACAGTGTCGGTCCCTGTACCTCTGTGCACGGGTAGTAGCATGCTGCACTGACTGATGACAGCAGAACAGCTTTTCACTGAACTCTTTACAAATGAAAATGGATTCAATTCCAAGAGCTTCAGCTTAGCCCACCAAGCAAACCCAGGTGCTGATCAGTGTGGGCAGAGTACACTTCCACCACAACTTCTCCCGGAGTGGCAGGAACACACACCTGTACCAGTACTTCATGGAGGCTGGAGCAGGCATACATTCAGTGGACTCCATCCCAGTGCCAGGAATGCATGAAGCACAAAAGGCTCCTGTACGGTAAGGCCAAAGACTTCAAGAGTCAGTTCAGGGAGGCTCATCGAACATACCCCTTCTATGAGGAGCCTGACTGGGTGCTGTCAAAGCCCGCATGTACTGAGCATGAAGTGGCTCATGATCCCCACCTCAACACTCCCAGCCTCATTGTCCAAGAGGACACTGATAAGGGCAAGGAGGCAGGAGGGTCCATGGAGGATGCCCCAGAAGGCCCGCAGGACGAGGAGCATGTGATTCTGCACCTTTATCCAAAGGAGCAGGTTGAAGAAGTTACCTCCCCTGATGAACCTGAGGAGGACACCAAGCCAGAGGAGGAACCAGAAACAAAGGCTGGTAAGTTACAATCCACCCCTCCCCCCCAAGCATGATCCCTCTTGCTCTGGTGCTAAATTCCCAATTTTAAGATCAAAGGCATTTTAAGTAGTGTGCACTGATGTTTCCTCCTGAATAATATGCCATGCATTGCTATGTCTGTGTGTTTCAACTGCAGTGCAGCAGTCACAGCATTGTCATGCCCTATCCCTTTACCAAATTCTTCCAACTCCCCCCCACCATCCAGCCCTCCTCTCAGCTCCACTTCAAAATAGTCCTCCAGCGAGACAGAGTTCTAAATCAATGATTCGGTTGATTTCTGATGAACTACTATTATGAATTTGGCTTCTAAAGCTATTTTTTCAAACACATTATAAAGGAAAAATCAGTGTGCCTCTGTGTCTGTGTATTTCTCAGGCAGGAGCCAGGCAGTGATGGTACCGGCACTATGCAGGTCAGGGAATGGAGGGTGGGTTTGGAAAGGTCCCATCTGGGGAAGGGAACAGAACACAGTTGTAAAAAAAATTTACAGTTGATTGTCAAAAGAAAAGTTAGTTACAGCAGTCTGTTTTCCCTTGGAAGATTACAGTGTCTTAATAAGTCTCTATCCCTGGTGTCTTCCCTTTTCTCCACAACAGCCATGCTGCACAAGTCAGGGAGAGTGGGGGTAGAAGAAGGATCTGGACTGGCAGTCAGATAAAAACAATGTAGTGTCTTTTTCTAGTTGTCTGAGGGATTGTGGCGCTGAGCTGAATCTTCAGGAAACCTAGTGAAGTTGTAGTTTGTCTTTGTTTCCCTGTCCATTTCACTGTTAGGCAAGCACAGGGCCAGGACTTTCAGGTAAAGCCAGCAGGGGGAGGGGAGGGTTCGTGGTTCAGATCATCTTTTGCATGAAATCTCCCTATGCTAGCTAAGAATGTAATCAGTATTCAGTGGCATTGCCTCCTAATCCTGTAAGTATGTTTCAGCAATCTTCTGTTGCAGCAGAAACTCCAGCTGGTTCTTCAGGTTCACTGGCAGTGCAAATCTGCTTGGTACACCTCTGAAGCTGACCAAACCCCTACATTCAGCAATATCTAGAGGGGTGACTATTATCAGAAACGTCTCTCTGGCACAGATTGCTGGTTCTCCTACACAGACCTGTAAAGACACTTCTGTTTTCCATTCTGGTACCTTGAAAAGAAGCTGTGTTCTCCAAATGTTGGCCAGGCTTAAGGGAAGAACCTAGGCCCCGGAACATAGCCCCCACCTCCTCCCACTCCCATTGAGACAATATGAACATTGTAAATTGTAAAAAACACTGTGGGGGAATTTCTCAGTTTGCTTCAAAGAACAAAAATATGCTCCCCTTCTCTTTGGCAGAACCTTTGGCTCCCCTTCTCTTTGAATTAGCAGAACCTTTGGCTCCCAGTAAGAGGGCAGGAACAGCACTCCAGAGACGTTGAGGGAGACAGAAGGATCCAGAAGCATCTGCTCATAGGAATGGACAGGAGAAAGAAGGAGCAATTTGAATTCCTCAGCGCACAAGAGGAGTGGTCTCTCCAGCTGGAGGGGACATGTATGACCTGGTTCATGGACATGGAGACATGCCAAAGGGAATGGGAGCATTCCAAAATGGAGAAGCTTATTGAACTGGTGGCTGCAAGAATGCGGTGTCCACCTGTTGCTGAGGCCCCAGAACCAGTCCATCAGCCACCATTGCTGCCACCACTCAGGGTGCAGCTGAGCCAGAGGATCCTGTTGCAGTAATCTCTAACCCTCTCTGACTGACCAGGAGGAGAACACTGAGCCTGCAGGAGTACGGGAACACCACCATGTATTGACTCCCAAAACCCCTAACAGGAGACATCCCTGGTTTTTACCAAAGTCACTGACCTCCTCCATCACTCACTGTTTCTGAGGAGGCGGACAAGATTGATACAATGACATTAAACTGTGGGCAATGTTCTCGGTTGTGAACGGTTACTTTGGTAACAATATTTTGTAGTTCTCATTTCAAAATCTTTCCATTAAACCTTCTACTTCACACTTTTATTAAATACTATGCTTTGTTTAACTGTGTGTTGCTCCTCCTTCCTAACGATGAAAAGAAGGTGTTTTTGGTTTTGTTTTGTTATGCTCTTGAATGGGCCACAAGCTTCCAACCTCATGTAATGGAACAGCATGTAAAAAAATCTGATGCCATTATAGTACAAATATTCTTGAGTCTTCCCTCACCCCCAAGATTCAGAAATATCTTAAGTCATACAGAGACATGGGAGAGATGGGAAAAGTGCAATGTATGGTGTTATGTGCTTTAAGAAGCACATATTGTTTTTCTATGTATCAAATACCTAAAACTCAAAAAACAGGTTGATAAATGTCTGAAGTCAGTGGTTTTCAACCTGTGGTCCATGGACTCCAGGGGTCTACAGACTATGTCTAAGATTTCCAAAGGGGTCAGAACCTCCATTCGAAATTTTTTAGAGGTCTGCAAATGAAAAAAAAAGATTGAAAACCACTGTCTTAAGGGCTTTATTGCACACATTGAAAATCAAGACCCAGTAACAAAGAAAGCGGGAACATACCAGGCAATACTGGTGTCTGCCAGCACCTTTCCTCCTCAAAAAGGTAAGCCGTTTCAACCATACCAAGGATTAGTGCTCTCTAAAAGCCATTAGTTGCACTTAGAATGGTTGATAATAAAAAGTTAATAAACAGAATGGGCTGCAGTACTCTCCACCCAAAGAAAACCATCATAAGCATGTTAAAAAATGCAAGTGCTCTTGCTAGAAGAGCTAAAGTTTGAATGGTGCACATTGCATAATGGCCACTTAACAACACAGCTGTCACCCTCCACAGCACAAATCCAACCCCAAGGTGATAACCCAATGGAGGTGCCCTGTTACAACTGTCTTTATTTTGGACAATGTCACCCAAATGAGCAGCTATTAACCTTTGTCTACAGAGGAACCGATCCCTCACAGAGGTCCATAGCCCCATAAGTATGTTCCAGTGTTCCCTCATGTGCATGTCTGGCAGCCTATAGGGTGTGAAGATATCTCTCAGCAGGACACACTCAGATGTCATCCTCTTCCTTCCTACTTTGCCAAGATGTGAGCACATATGTCATCCCTGATTTCCCTTGACCACTGGGAAGGACCAGTGTACACATGGGTGGGACCCAGCTAACTGTACAGAGTTTGTAAACAAGATTTGTCCTCAGCACATTTGGGATGGAAGCACTCCCCTTTATCCTCACAAATGTTACACAGTGCACAGCAAGCAATGATTACATAAACAGCATTTGCCACATTGGCATACAGATGAGTGTATAGGCAGTGCCAACAAGCTTTCAGCCTACACAATGCATACTCCTGGGCCATTCTGCAGCTACGTAGCTTTTAACTGAACTAATTGATGTTATGGTACAGTTTCATGAGCCAAGATAGGAGTAGGTATACAGGATCTGTCATAACTCTAAAGGGAAGGGTAACAGGCCTCCTGTGTACAATACTATAAAATCCCTCCTGGCCAGAGACTCCAAAATCCTTTTACCTGTAAAGGGTTAAGAAGCTCAGGTAACCTGGCTGACACCTGACCCAAAGGACCAATAAGGGGACAAGATACTTTCAAATCTTGGTGGGGGGAAGGCTTTTGTTTGTGATCTTTGTTTTGGGGGGAGTTCGCTCTTGGGACTAAGAGGGACCAGACATCAATCCATGCTCTCCAAATCTTTCTGAACAAGTCTCTCATATTTCAAACTTGTAAGTACAGCCAGACAAGGCGTGATAGTTTTATCTTTGTTTTCTCGACTTGTAAATGTACCTTTTGCTAGGGTGTTTACCTTTGTTTGCTGTAACTTTGAACCTAAGGCTAGAGGGGGTTCCTCTGGGCTCTTTAAGTTTGATTACCCTGTAAAGTTATTTTCCATCCTGATTTTACAGAGATAATTTTTACCTTTTTCTTTAATTAAAAGCCTTCTTTTTAAGAACCTGATTGATTTTTCCTTGTTCTACGATCCAAGGGGATTGATCTGGACTCACCAGGAATTGGTGGGGGGAAAGGGAAGGGGGGGGATGATTAATTCCTCCTTGTTTTAAGATCCAAGGGGTTTTGGATCAGTGTTCACCAGGGAGTTGGTGGAAGAGTCTCTCAAGGCTACCCAGGGAAGGGAGTTAGCCCATTGGGAGTGGTGGCAGTGGACCAGATCTGAGCTGGTAGTTAAGCTTAGAAGCTTTCATGCAGGCCCCCACATCTGTACCCTAAAGTTCAGAGTGGGGAAGGAGCCTTGACAGGATCTCTCAAAATAAAAGTTGGCACAGACATGCTGTACAGAACCGTATCATTTCTGGGGAACTAAATCCCTTCTTTGCCCCTTCAAGTACAATCCTGATCTTCTCAGCACCCTGCTCTCATGAACTTTTCCAGTGTTTCCTGCATTTGTACTCAGGAATCTGCCTCCATGGTCCACTGAGCCTTGCAGAACAACTGAATAGTAACCTTTTTTGGTTCACATACTCACTTGCCCTTTGTGGTGGGCAAAGTATTAGGATGTGGGTGTGAAGTGATAATTTAGTAGTAAGTAAACCACATTACTTATTAGGGTCATTCACTTAAATTGTTTGCATGTGGGGAAATTAAAATCAAATGTTAAGTTAACTGTGTATTTGACATCTTACTTGCCAAATGAAGGCTATATTCTAAATACAGACAGAAAGAATTAAAACTGGCAAAGGTGATACTGTTAATGCAAATACAACCTCTGACATCGACAGTAATACTTTAGTGGAATATTTTCCTCTCTCAATAATTCATCATTTGGATGTGGACACATAGTTGGCTCAGGCTCCTTTCAAGTTAAAGCAGAAATAATGATGATCAACAGTGTGAAGCAGTTTAAGGGTCTAGCAGTAACAATGACCTCATAATCAATTATGGGTATTTAACCAATTCACAGTGTGACAGTGCACAGTTTCAGGTTTCTGATGGAGTCATCTCTGCTCCTGGATTCACAGATAAAGGCATTTCTGACTCCTATCCTTTTCAGCTGTCCAAAAGACTATGCCCTTTCCATGGATTCATGAAGCTAGCCACTCTGGTTTATGCTCTCTCACCTCCAGGATGAATTGTTGTAACACATTCTGTCCCAGACTGACCTTAAAAGCTATCTGGAAGCTGCAGCTGGAAAATCTTATGCAACCTTAACTATAGTAGTCACAGCCATTCCAGCTGTGTAACATTTGTAGAAGAGATAAGTCCCTATGTTCTGGAACATGGCCAGTCTCCTCCCTTGTCTCCTTCAGCCCCCATCTCCAGAAGCCCACTCAATTCCTTCTGCATGGAACTCCAGTGGAGCAGACTCCATAGAGTTTCCAAGGGGAAGGTATGACACTGTGGTGATTTCCCCTTTCATCCAGGCAGGGCTGATCCACCTGCATCCAAAGAGGGGACACACTCTGGCCCATTAAGAACATCCCCTTGATTTGCAAGAGGAATTTTTCTGTGTGTATTCTTTCAAGAAGAGTTTGTGCATAGTTATCCATTTTGCTTATGTGATCTGAGATATTAGGTGGCAGTACATAAGGATGAAGATCTGCTCACAGCAGATGGTATTACTTGTGCCTTCTAATTCCATTTCAAGCTGTGGGAAAGAATGACTTAGCTGGAGAGTTGTAATATGGCTTCATCTAAAGGCTTGTATAACAGGTCTCTTTGACTTCTGAATATCTCCACACTGAGATCCTGATCCAACACACCTTACTCAGGCAACACTCACAGTAAAATCAGTACAACCTTTGTCTGAATAAGGAGTGCAGGATTGTCCCCAGAAACAGTATTCATGAGCAGTCAATTCTTTATAAGGAAGTGTAAATCAAGTAACAGATTTGCTGAATGGAACACATATTGGCCATAACCGGAGAGTTTAATATTTCTGAATATAAATCAGATAATATTCAACTGTAGATGATTTGGGATTGTTTGGATCAGAAAGGAATTAGGAGCTAAAGGGGTTAGAGCATGCTAAATCAAATGCTCAAGCCAGAGTTGAACTTTTTGTCATGTGACCTCTGTTATGGCCCTTTTTCATCCAATCTTTAGATGTTCTAAGTGAAGGCTGGAAGCACCTTTTTGCTTTTCTCTCAGTGGTCCCTAAAATTGGCTAGAAAAAAGGTGAAAAATCACTCTTTATGTCTCAAACTTCTTCTATCTGAAGTTGTGTTACTCCACTGTCAATAGAGTCTTGCAAAGCAGTGGAATTCCTCAAACTGTAAAACAAACACTCAACATGAGTAAAGGTGGTGGAATCTGGCCCTACAATTTTTATATTATATTTTTAAAAATCAATTAACACCCAACAGAGCACAACAGCACGGTGATACACAGGAGATATATTGTAATATAACTAGCTGAAAGCTCTGACCCTTTGAATTCTAAAAGTCTGCTGCCCATCAGCAAATACACTATTGCCTATCTTCTAGCTATTCTCGTTTGCTGTTCCCTTTTGCTTTTGCAGTTGCTGGACCCTGCCCTCCCAAGTCTGTCTGCATAGCACAGTCCATATTACTCACAACTACTCCTGAAGGGTACAGACACATCCTTGTGACAGCAAGGAGAAAAAAATCAGCTGTCTGCCCTTGGAACGCTGCTGTGCTCACTGCTCTGCCCATCATTGTTCATATTTTATTATTTGCCAAAGCTACATCAGAATATTTCTGAATAAAAATCTCTCTCAATATGAATATTACTTGAATCCCAATATCAGCCTTTTCACCCATCCGTGCTATTTTCTTGCCTAGTTTCCTATTATCACATCTATCCTATAGAATACTGATAGGCATCTTAGAAATACACAACACCTCGATCCTGCAGGCAGATACTAATATGTTATGCCCTCTGCAGAGTCCCATTTAAGTCAATGTGCCAGCATAAGAGTTGTGTGGATACTTTTGCAGGATCAGGTAAAGGACAGTGGGATACTGAGAATCTATATTTCCCATTGAATCTAACCCCCCACTTCGTATGATGTGTTCCATCTTCCTTCTATCCTATCTTTCTTATTGTAATCTCGCTCATGCCCCTCATTTGAGAAGTCGCACTGATGCCAGCAGGACTGCTTATATGAGAAAAGTGATCAGGATATGGCCCTTTACCAATCCCATTATCATAAGTATCAATTCTGTGTCAATCCTGTACAATAACTGAGTCTTTTTCTGTACGTGCTTAAAATGACAGGATATCACAAGATGTGTGGCTGAAGCAATGAACCTATTAATAGGCAGATTATTTTTGTTATTATTGTCAGTGCACAAGTTTCTCTTTTTCTAAAACAACTGTAGGTTATCCATAAAAATCTGCTTGGATAGCTAGTAAATATGTGCTTAAACTACTATCAACCAGATATTCAGAGCTGATCCATCTGCATCACATGCCATATGCCAGTTTCTTTACTTAGTGTGTGGGGAAGGAGATCTATTAGAGATTAAGTCCTCAGCACACTTAGGAAACATTTTATCAGATAATGGTGTGAGTATAATGCAATACATGCGAAAAGATGACACCACTTTGACACCGGTTAAACTTATTCTGTGTCCACATGCATGATGATAACCAAGCCACTGAAAATGTATTGGGCCCTGCAAGTACCAGATATAAGCTTAGATCAGTGAAATTATATTCAGCAGAAATACGAAGCTGCAGAGCCTGGCTTCATTTGCTTTCCTCTCCCCAACTCACTTCAGCAACATATTTTTATGTTTCCATCTCCATATTTTTGCCATAGCCTCTAATAATTGAACACAAGTCCAATGAAAGGGGGCACTGTTAAATTAAATCTGAGCTAGACTTTTATAAAAATGAAAGGTCAATAGAAATATTTCTACAACTACAAAAAAATCCAGTAAAAACCATTCTTTTCAAACAAACATTCCCTGCAATGTTTGAAACCCAGGCACTGTAGTATTTAGGTCCAGATCTAGCAAAGCATTTAAGCATGTGCTGAACTTTAAGCATATAAGTAATGTTACCCTTCTGCTAGGAATTGTTGGCAGCAAAAAGGGCTGGGTTCAATTTTCTAGGGGTTTCTTCTAAAGTCTTAAAGAAGGCCAGCTCAAGCCCCCATCCAGAAGCTGGGGAACTGTACACACCACCCTGGGCCCCTGTGTTGAGTAAAAAGCGACAAGGAGTCCTGTGGCACCTTATAGACTAACAGACGTATTGGAGCATAAGCTTTCATGGGTGACTACATGCATCTGACGAAGTGAGTATTCACCCAGAAAAGCTTATACTGTGTTGAGTAATACATCCCTTGGTGAAAGCACTGACTCCAGAGGTTTAAAACAAAGAGAACTTTACTAAAAGGAGGCAAGGGGAAGAAAGGACAACAGAATGAAACTGGGAAAGCCAGCAATTAATACATTAACAGTACTAGACCCAGCCTCAGTCCTCCTCCGTCAGTTGTGAATGGTTGATGTGTTCTAGCCATTTCCCTCCTTCCCAGCTCTCCACTTAGTTTGTTGTGCAGGATTGATGGAATCCAAGGATTCTGGATGTCTGCGCTGCTCTGGGGACTCTACCACCAGACCCAGCTGAGGTGATTTCAGCTTTGATTGCTGGGTAGGGAGGCCAGCACTCGAGTCCTTTAGTTGGGCTGCTACTCTTTGTGATTTTAACCCAACCCACCTCAGCTCTTCACTGTCCACCATCTCAAAGCCTCCTCAGCTGTCTACCATCTACCACTTGGAAGCGACCTCAGTACAGCTCTTTAGAGAAGAATCAGTTATATACAGGATCACTAACAGAGTCTTTACCACCACACAGGAACTTCCAGGAGAAGCCAGACACCTCTTTCCTTTCTCTCCCCCCGTTTTTAGCCTTGTCCAGGCTCCCATTCCCAACTGTGCTTGACTACAGTCTTTGTCAGGGTGACCCTGGGTACATTTGGTGTCAGTCTCTTGTCCCTCCATTTCCCAACAGGGTCAATAGTATTCAATTGCCCGCAAACACAAAATTTAACTGTATTTTAACCAAAATGCCTCAAACTGTCACATAACTAAAATGCAAATGAGGCCCGGCCCATTCAGTCAATTCCCATTGCTCATCAAGAGATGCCAGCAGAGAGCTCCCTCTCTTATGCAGCCCCTGCCCAACTGGAATTCTCAAGTAGCTCCGGTTTGTTCTTCTCTCTATTCTCCAACAGGTGTCAACAGTAAGCTCCCTACTCTCTAGGTCAGGGGTCGGCAACCTCTGGCATGCGGCTTGCCAGGGTGCTTACCTATTTATTTACCTGCCGCATCCACAGGTTCGGCCGATCGCGGCTCCCACTGGCCGCGGTTCGCTGCTCCAGGCCAATGGGGGCAGCGGGAAGCCATGGCCAGCACATCCCTCAGCCCGCGCTGCTTCCCGCAGCCCCCATTGGCCTGGAGCGGTGAACTGTGGCCAGTGGGAGCTGCGATCAGACGAACCTGCAGACACAGCAAGTAAACAAACTGGCCTGGCCCGCCAGGGTGCTTATCCTGGCAAGCCGCGTGCCAGAGGTTGCCAACCCCTGCTCTAAGTCTTCAGGCCACTGAGCTTACAGTAGTCCCATTATTCACATTCTTGAAGTCAAGGTATTTAAAGTTCAGCATGTGCTTAAGGGTGCTTAAGGGTGTTGCTGGACTAGAGGAATAGAGTATTAAAGTGAAAATGACTATAAAGAAAATCATAACTAACTTAATTGATTAGCATTGTCCAAGCCAAGAAAAATAAAAAAAGTCAACAAAGAGCATAAAAATAGCAACAAGTAAATTGATTTTTTCCATTTTTTTCTAATTTAATAAGTTAAGGTGAAATCAATAACCTAAGAAATCTGTGTACAACATACAATTTTCAAGTTTTAAGAAATCTTTGTCATCCCACTGCAACTGCAGGATAGCTCCATGTAGAAAATTATCACTGTTTATTCCAATCCAGTTTTAAATGTAAGTGATGGGTCTTCTGCCACTCATCTTGGGAGGCCAATTCCTTACCATAAGGAATTTTTTTCTGATATTCAAACTAAATATTCTGTTACTTGCTTCTGCCATAGTTTTACCCTCCTTATGTCTACTGTATATATCTTTGGTTTCTCTTCCATGCTCTCAAGTGATTCCAAATGCTGATGAAATAATGCATCCACTCAGATACCACAGTGATGGGCACAGTATAAAGACTTAAAAAGAATAAAATACTAGTGACAAGACTCAGGCATTAATTTTTCAGATAATTTCATTTACCTGGGGCTGCAGGTAGTTTTAATGCACCGTCTACATTCTTCATTTCTTTTTAGTTTTGTTCTGTTTAGTTTTTACCCAAGGGTATTCTGGCAGTATGCATACATAAATGGTTACATGGTCCAGTATTTCAGCTTTGACTTAACTCCATGGTGGATAAAATTGAAACATATACCTCCTGATTTCATGAAAGTATGAAACACCCCAAAGAACGTCCTATGTGAGTTAATGTATCCTACACTTTTATAGGCATGTGAATATACCATAGGTCAGTAGTAGCAGCTGCTCCTGTGACTAGTCAAACCATTTTAGCAGGACTTGCTTGTCAGTTCTGTCTTTCTTAGTGTGATCCAACAGTGACAGAAAACAATGGATACTATCTCTCTTGGCTGACAAAAAAACTGGGGTTTAGAGCTAATGATTCTTTCCTGCCAAAATTAAATGTATATGCCAGGTTTTGCCTTTTCCTCTAAAGAGCAGTTTATAGATTACATTTCAAAACAAAGGTGCCTACAAGTTCTTACCCAAGCTAAGGCATCTATTCAACAATAAACAGGATCTCCTTTGGGGGACAACTACAAAGTTTTATAGTTGCATTGACTTAATACATGCAAAGTCAAATCCTAATTAAAAGACCACATTTTGTATAGACTGGCCCAGTGGAACTTTGAAGCTGGATTTCAGGAAAACTGTTTCTTTCCGTTTCACTTTTATGAGTAAAAGAAAAAAAAAAGGATTTAAGCTTTAGCGGCCGAATCCTGCTCCCCCTAAAGTCAATAATAAATGGAAGCATCCTGGATGTGAATGATGCTGATGAGGCTTGACTTATTGGCTTGACCAAACACTTTCTTTAAAAGAGAGGAGAAGGAGGAATAACCTAGAACAGTCTTACAATGAAAAGCCAGCAGAAATTAGTTACCGTATGAATCACAATTTTCCTCTTTCATTGGAAATTCCTGGCTTTCATGCAAAAAAAAAAAATGGAAGAGAAAATGGAAGAATGAGAAATAATGGTGTGAAAGAGGAACAAAGAATAATAAAATCACACCCAGTGATTTGAATGGAGCTATTACAATTTATACCAGCTGAGGATTTTCCTTCTCCCACCCCCTTGTATTAAAAAATAACTTGTTTAAAAAGAATAGTTTAAATTACTTTAATAATGTTTACCTATTTCACAGGACTGTTGTGAAAATTAGTTCGTTGATGTTTGTAAAGTGTTTTGTAGCTGAATACTACTACTAGAATACTACTAGTAGTATTAGAGATTCAGCAGTAGCAACCACTGTGGTTAAGGCTGCATAACTAAGGCCCTACCTAACTTGCGATATTGTGGAAATTGTGGATTTGGCAATATTAGGCTTCCACCGCAATTTTGACAGCGGGAGCCCCACCATGCACTGGGCTAACAATGGGAGCTCCGGCCACCCTGGGGCTGAGAATAGGAGCTGCTATCAGGTGGCTGCTGTCAGCCCCAGGCCCCCACTCTCAGCCCCCAAGTGGCTGACAGCAGGAGCCACTTCTCTCAGCCCCAGTTAGTCAACAGCGGAAAATCGCAGAAAAGTAATAATGGACTTTATTACTGAAAATAATACGGTCCATTATTACTTTTAAGCAATTTTCCATGACTTGTCCACAACTCAGCCGCAATTTTTTGACAATCCTGCAATTCAAGTAGGGCTTTGTACATAACTATTTCCATGTGAATTTCAGTCAGTTACAACTTTCTGAAACTCAAATCTTTTGGCAAGATGGTCTTTTTTTAACTTTGAACGTTCTGCCCTTTTTTCATAGATTCATAGATTTTTGAAGCCAGAAAGGATCATTGTGTAAATCTCGTCTGACCTCCTGGTAATAGAATTTCACCCAGTGATTCCTGCATCTAGCCCCATAACTTGTGACTAAGATACATCTTGTCTTTTAGAATGGCATCTAATCTTGATTTAAAATTTTCAGGTGATGGATTTTAATATGAGTAAAAATACACTTTTCCTATTACAAAATCATTCTTGTAACCATTTTAATTCCACAGCTCTACTATCAATACAGCTACAAGTGGGAAGCTGAAATTTGGCAGTGTAAGATCTTTCACCAAGTACCTTGAGTATTCCAGGGATAATTGTTGTTGCTTTTTTTATTGAGGTATGAATGTTTAAAATTGCATGCTGTGCATGAATAGTGGATTTAGCATGTTTTCTCCCTATGCTCTTAAAGGAAGGTAAAGCTTGTACATGCAATTTATCTGCAGGGTAAAAAGTGTACTGCGGGTGCATATACTGCATGGCTGAGCTAGGGGCTTTGCAGAAGCCCCTTTCTCAATCTTTACAGACACTATCAGGTATGAAGGAGTTAGGGAAGGCTATTGCACACTTTGTAAGGTGCATTCAACTCGGGCTCGTTGTGTAGCTGGAAAAGGTTCTTCGGGCTACCTACTGTAGATGTGCTTAGGTGCACAGGATAGGACTTTCCAGAGCTGTCAAACAGCTCCAGATTGTAGAATTCACACATGCAATTGCAATTTTTCTGCAAGCTCACAGAACTTTAAAGACTCAGACAATGAAGCTCCATCTTCATTTTTGTTTTGTATTTGTTGTTTTGTTTGTTTTTCCTTCCCATCTTTTTTTCTTTTAAAAGACCTAGTAAATGCCATACAAAAAACTAGGTTAATAAAATGTTAATGTTTCATGCTCTCAAAAGTCAGGAAATTCCAAAATTAAGGTAGAATGAGCAGCCTTGTTTAGAAATCACAATGCAGAACCAGATTTTCATTCAGACAGTACAAAGAGAATGAAAACTGCCTATATTTCCCCAGCTAGGGATATCCCCTGCATGGTGGATTCTCCCAGTTGCATAATGTCAGTGTAAGTGGCTCCTTTGCAGCCCAACCTACGGGGCCTATTAGGGACATATAGAGATGTGATGGGGCCGTGGCAGGAGTGTATTGTTCTGTCTGTCCCCTGCTGGTGGACAGTCCCCTGGGGACTTGTCCCAGCTTGCATAGTTTGTGCCAGGGACAGAATCAGGGAGGCTTAATCTATTGCTTGATACAGTGTTGAGCAGACCTCAGCTACAGCAGCAAATCTTCCACCCAGTGTTCTGTGATCAGCTACTATTACACCAGGAGTATGATAATATACGTCAGGGATCGGCAACCTTTGGCACGCAGCCCGCCAGGGTAAGTACCCTGGCAGGCCGGGCCGGTATGTTTACCTGCTGCGTCCCCAGGTTCGGCCGATCACGGCTTCCACTGGCCGCGGTTCACTGCTCCAGGCCAATGGGGGTGGCGGGAAGCGGCGGCCAGCACATCCCTCGGCCTGCATTGCTTCCCGCAGCCCCCATTGGCCTGGAGCGGCGAACTGTGGCCAGTGGGAGCCGTGATCGGCCGAACCTGCGGATGCGGCAGGTAAACAAACCGCGTGCCAAAGGTTGCCGATCCCTGATATATGTGTTTTACTACAAGCTTATATACATATGTGTGGTATCTTATACTACTGTGCATTAGTCTCTGTGCACTGAAAACAGCCCATGAAAGTCTTTAAATGAAAATTACACAGTAATTTGTGCTTAAACAATACACTACTATTAAGTATACCACATAGAATAACAGTGAACAACTGCTGGCATATACATGCTATCAAAGTTCCCAATTATATTAAGATCCTATCCTACAAACACAAGTACAGTGCCTACTATCATGAGCAGCGTTAGCCAATACATATATGTTAGGCATAGTATTAATATAAATGTTGGGAAGTTATGTTAACTGAATGTATTATACTCTTCCCCAAAATTCTGTCCACCCAAGTATCCCATAGCACCTTGCATTAGCTGAAGTGAACTTTGGCTTAAGTAAACAGGATAGCAACAGGTAGGGAGTTTTTCTCACAGGCCAGAACTGGCATGTCCCATAGGAAGAGGACAAGACATATGATTGTTCTACCCTAGTACAAACCTAGGAGGTGCCTTCCCTCCCTTTGGTACCTACAATGCTTGTGTTCAGAACAAAGAGATAAGGGGTACAGCATGGTACCAGAAAAACAAGGTAGAAAGCGGATTGGCTAAATCTAGTTTCAGACGATGTACACAGTACCTTTTATTTGTAAGCAGGTAGGGTATAAAAACATGGCATTGGGTGTAACTTTCAGAGCACACCCGTGGAAGCGGAATGTAACAATGCTGCATAAGATGGCTTCCCAGAGACTGGTATTGCATTGAATCTTTTTATTGACTTTTAGCAATAAACCTGACTGATATTGGTTATTTTGGTCTCTTGAATATATTTCATAAGGAACCAAAGTATGGTCAAGCAATTGACTATACAATTTATCAACAGAAGTACATGATTCGTAGCATGGGCGTAAGCACTATTTCCAATAATAAATGTATGCAGGGTGAGGCCAGTAATTTTGTAGCTAACTGCCTTAACCCCTAAATTCCATCTAATAAAATTAGAGCATGCACCAGTAAGTTAGCTTAATAATTAACAGGCTCATTCTCCTAATTAGATCTAAGGAAACTGGTACTTCTGCTTGAAAAGAAAACACAGACTGCCACTGCTGACTAAAACCCTAGTTCAGCAAAGCACCTGCTTAAGTTCCATTGAAGTCAAAGTGACCTAGACACATGTGTAAGTATTATGCTGAATAGAATAGACAGAAAAGGACTTTCTGTATAAAAAGTTTAAGAGCTATACTAGCCCATGCCTACAAAAAAAAATAGTGGAAACATAAGAGAATGGAAAAAAATACAAGATGCAACATATGCAAACCCAGGATTGTGGAGCGAAATGTATAATATACTGTACTACTTGAGAAACAATGGTAATGCAGTTAAAGACTGCAACCACTTACTATGCATAAGAGTTACTTATTAGCAACCCTAATTTTGTCACTGCCAGTCTTTTGAGACCTCAGTGTATAGTTTTAACATTCTCTTCATGTTGTTTTTTAACATGGAATTATTATTGATGTCTTACAGGAATTATTTACACAGCTGAGAAATGAATGCCACAGTTTTAAAACTTGGGTTTGCTTTTGTAATTGCTAAGAAAGACCATAAGGCTATAGTGTCATGATATTGCAGAGCATGACTCCAACTACTTTGGATGGGCTGATAACTTAGAATACAATACGGGAAGGGTATTTATTTTTCTCCTGATCCACATGCACATCACTTATATGAAATAAATATTAATTGGTATCATGTGGTGGCACCAAAGGGAGTAATTCCTAAAACTGAACATAATCTTTTCTCCAACAACTGGCAAGCACAGTGTTGTCATTCCTTTTTTCTTTTCCTCAGTTTGTTTTGTGGCATAAGCTCTCATGAATGTGAATGGTGGCCTGCATATGTTTTGTCCCATCTCGTGGCACTGAGACCACTTAGAGCGAGTTAAATGAATCTGCTCTACAGCCTTTGCTTACAGCCAGTTAGCTTTTAGCTCATGCAGTAGAGGCTCATGCACTAAGCTCCAGAGATCCCCAGTATGATCCTGCCCATCGACAACCGGGGTCTGTCAGCATTACAAGTGGGGGCTTGTCTGGGATTTCAACTGGGAAGTCTCTGAAGCTCGAGACACGCTTCCTCAGCTAGGGGAAGTATGTAACACACACACCTCCTGGGTGTGGTGTTCTGTCCCATCTAGTGGCACCGAGACCACATAAAGAGAGATAAAATGAGTCTGCTTAACAGCCAGTTGGCTTTTACCTCATGTGGTAGAGGCTGATGCACTAAGCTCCAGAGGTCCCAGGTTCAATCCTGCCTGCTGACAACCAGGGTCTGTCGGCATTACAAGTATATCTGTCCGCACCAGGCAAAATTAGAAAAGATTAGAAATCTTATCGGAGATATCCTCAATAAAAGCAGAGGAAAATCACATATCTTAATGTGTGGAGCATAAAGTCATTTAACATGAAACAGATGAGACAGAGTTTTTTTAAGCTATTTTTGCCTCAAGCGTCTCAGTGGGGAGAGGATACAGAGTTTAAGAGAGCTGTGGTTTTATTTATAACCCTACTTAAAGCGCAAAAATAACTCTCCATTTTTTTCATATGCTAGCTCATAAAAAATACTGCTCTGGAAAACTGTTTTTAGTTTGCTTTAGATTAAGAGATTTTCATCTCATTGAAATTTGTTTAATAAGAGAGACCAGAAACTTAAATCTTGATAAATATTCAGAATCTATTATTCTTTCAGATGTATAGGAGACAATGCATACTTATGAAATTAAACAGTCTTAAAGAGAAAAAATGCTTTAAGCCGGGTCAAAATGTAAAAACCAGGTCCCAGACACATGTGAATTTAAAATATTCTCCCAGAAAGTTCAAATGGGGGAAAGGGTTACAGAGAATGAGTGAGGGATGGGAGAGTGTAACAGGTTGCCCACTCACCACCGTGGTGCCTCCTGCTGGTTGCTCTGGGAATTAGCTCTGTCCAGCTGTGGCACGCCCTCTGCAGAAGGTGTCTCACCCGTTGTTCTGCTCTGTGGTGCTGTCTGGGACCCATGTTGCTCCCCGGCTTGTGGTGTCCTCTTCTGGACACAGCCCTCCAGCTGTGCCCCACTGAGTTCTCTTCCCTTCTGGGGGTATCCGCAGTCCTCAGTCTGCACCTGCCCTCATGGCCAACTGCAGCCCCAAAGTCTAGCCCCTTGCCTCAGGGCAAGCCACAGTCTGTATCGGGCCACGCTCCTCCACGGCCAGGTGCAGTGTAAGGGGAGAGTGGGGGACCCAGGCCCGCCCACTATTCTGGGTCCTGACCCAGGGACCCTCTGGCGGTAGCCATGTCCTGCCATCCTTCTCTCCCCTCTACTGCTTGCACTCCCTGGGCCACTTCCCTTTGGCCCTTGCACCTTCTTGGCCCTTTCTTTCAGGGGCCTCAGCCTGGCAGGTATCAGGCTGGAGTTTACCCTCTGCTCCCCTGAGCCTGCCCAGTGCTGCTCTATCTAAGGTGCTATCCTGAGGAGTCAGTCTTCCTCCCTTGCTTGTCAGGGAGAGAATCCTCTCTCTTCTGCTTTGCAGCCTTTATATAGAGCCCAGCCTGGCCCTGATTGGCTGCTTCTAAGCCTTCTCTGATTGGCTGGGTTGTGCACAGCCGCTTCAAGGGCTGCTATTAACCCTTTGTCTGTCACAGTGGGGCAACTGCCCCACTACAGAGAGGACTAGTAAAGAATTGGACGAGTGAAGGATAGTCACCACAGAAATTAAATACTTTGAGGGATGTGAGATTGCAGTAGATGAAAAGGAGGAAGAGACTGTAGGCGCTAAATTAGAAGAGACAAAGGGGTTAGGTAACTACATATTTTATGAGTAGTTTAACATATATTTATGCATTATCTGTTTTCTTGAACCTTCCTTTGAAACATCCGTGTCAGCCACTGTTGGACACAGGATACTGGAATGATGGACCACATGTCTGATCCAGTATGACAAGTCCTATGCTGCTAAGGAAAGACTGAGGAAAAAGATCCATTGTTACGGGAGTGGCAGAAAGAGGGAGAGATTAAGCGGGATGTAGTGAGGAAGGCAAGGTGCAGAAACTAGAACAAACTCTTAGTGAATCTGGCCCATAAATTAATATTGCATCTGAAGAAGTGAGGTTCTTACCCACGAAAGCTTATGCTCCCAATACTTCTGTTAGTCTTAAAGGTGCCACAGGACCCTCTGTTGCTTTTTACAGATTCAGACTAACACGGCTACCCCTCTGATACATAAATTTCTTATAATTTAGGGGAAAATATTCACTCTCAAGTTGTCATCTGGCCAGAAAGATCAGATAAAAGTGTTGAGCTCTCAGGCTCAGAAGCTCCTCTGCTGGTGTAAATGAAGAATGCTGCTGCAAATGGTACAATTTCACTGATTCGGATATCAAGTTAGACAGTGGACGAATGTCTTTTTCAAGTGGCTAGATCTATTAGCATTACCGTGTTGTTAGATGACACGGGCTATTCAGACCAGTAACATGTAACACCCTGGAAGTCTGGAATCTGGAGAAAGAGAGTCAGAAATCAGCAACTGGCATCTCTATCCCTTTAAAATTTTACTGTTGATATAATTTCTTTGTCTTCCCATGCAAGGGCTGTAAGTGCCTTGAAAAGCACAAATAATAAATAAACATGTCAAAACACAAATAATAAATAAACATGTCAACCTTATCCTTTTTCAAATGCAACCAACTAATGCACCAGAAAATCCTAAAATACATGCTCTGTCACCCCCACCCCCTCTATTCAAAAGCCCAAGAGACAAATAAGATCTGCAGGTCAATAAATCTGGGCTATTTAAAAAGGGTGGGAGAGATGCCTTCCAAAGGGACCCTTGTGAGCAACATTCAGTTACAACAACACTCAGTGATAACAGGGGGGATCTAGCATAAGTGCCTATTCTGATCATAGTTATGGCAGTAGATCATGTGGCGAGACAGTCTCGAAAGTCCACTACTGAGCTGCAAGTAAAACTGCTTAGCGCATGATTTAGAAGCTCCTCCAATCTGAATGCCAAGAAATAAACCATTCAGATTACCTACATTTAGTTTTAAAATATATTTAAAAAAAATTCTTTTAACATATTTTAATAATCTCTGATCATGGTCTCTGAAATCTCATACTCTAAGAATAATATAAGAACCTGACTGGCAGCAAAGCCAAGTCATACAAATCAGTAGGTTGCTGTTCTTCTGTTTAGCTAAGGCAAAGCACAGAAGATAACCACTCAATACAATCATCTAGCTTCTTATATAGCTTCCATCACCATAGTACATGAGCACCTCACAGACATTAATTAAGCCTCACAACAGCTCATACAGGCAGGGAAGTATAATTAGCCCCATTTTAACAATGGGGGACTAAGCCACATAGAGAGAGAACATTTATTATCTGACTGATTTTAGTTGTTGTGCAGACTGCTTTAGGCTAAGATAATAAACAAAAATGTTCAAAATACTCAGGTGAGAAACAGAGTTAAATGTATTGTAGGGTTGGAATGCTTCTCCAGGAACATCTTTCACTCCTTTACTTGGATTTTCATAAGCCTCTGGCCGAGTCTTACAGTTCTTACTCAGACAATGCTCCCACTGAGTTCAAATTCAAAGAGTTGTTTCTCTCTCTTCCCCTTATTTTTCCACTCTTTGCCTGTTCACTTCATTAGGAACAGTCTGGTCTAAAGGGTTCTGCATATAATAATTTCCCCACTGAATAAATCCTCTGGATACAGCATCTTGCAGAAATAGATACAACTCTCATTAATAAATGGAGTTCCAAAGGTGCTGAATGGGTTGTAAATAAAGCACTTAATAATCATTATAACTGTAAGTGAGAATTGTGTTTCATCACTTACTCTTGCATTATGTAACGAGCATGGTCACTAGGCTTCTTCCCAAATCTTCAAGTCTTGCCAGATGGATTTCTTTCTGTCTGGCAATTAACAGAAAATCCCATAGCCATAATTATTGTCTATAATAAATGTGCCTTACTATATTATTTTAGGCTCTTGAAGCAGCTAACTGGATGTCTGTGTTACTGGTACTGCGAGTAGTTATTAAAGAATTAGACATCCCATGAGCCAAGTATGACTGAATCCAAACTCATTGATCACACTAAGACTCATCATTTGTGAATAATCTTTCTGGTTTCCAAGAGATTTGCAAATGTCACAAATTGTAAAAAACAAATAGGGGCATTTTGGTAAAATGCAAATTTCTATGCAAGAATGTTCTGGGAATCTAACTATTTCTATATTCCCATTCCAGCTCTGAAATGTGAATGATTGTAAAAGTTCCCCAAACACGTTCCTTGATCTGATCCTCAACAAAACCCAACATAAGGCTAAAGGTAAAAGGCAATTAAATTAGGAAAATAAATTAATCTGGCATGTCACCTAGATTTCTTCACTTGTTCTCAATTATTTAATCAACATGTACTGTAAGCAGTTTTAGGTATCTGGAAATAGGATTATCTAACATAAAGTAAAAGAATGACAGGATTTGCAGACTTTGAAAATTAAATTGTGTGATTCATGCCTTCTCTAAAGATCTGAATGACTTTCATATGATGCAGCCACTTTATGCTCTCTAATCCTTCTTAAGAAATAAATGGAAAAAATATGCTGATACCACTCTATTTGTATTAATACTTCCACACAAGCATCTTTGTAATACATGCACCAATCACTTTATTTCTTTAATTGGACTGCATTCATTTAAATTATTTTTTTCTTTACCAGAGTTTTGAGCAACTATTTAAAATTATTTTTCTTCTTCCATGTACAACTAAAGCTGTAAGACTTGGAGCAATACCAAGCTATTTGCACTAAAAGGTTTTCTGACGTAAAAATAAATTTTGCTAATAGGGTATTTATTTGATAAGGATGCTCTTACAGGAAGTGGAAAGAGGCACTGAAGTTAATCCATGTGTGATTTTATTAATTGAAACATAATTTTGGTTAGAGCAAATTAATCTATTTCCATTTGTCAGCTTTTGCTCTGGCATTTGTAAAATGCAGCTCAGCTGCAAAGGGGTGTGTAAATAGGTTTGTAGTATTTAATGGATTTCAGTACTCATGGACGTTTCTCTAAGATAAAGGAGTTGGGTGTGGGGGAGAGATTCTCTGGCCTTGTAGGTAAAATATTGACCTTTTAACTAAAGACTGTGACATGACACTAGCAGTCAGTCTCTAACAGACCAATGTTCAAATCATATAACTACATAATTTAGGTCAGCTCATATCCTGTGCTGAAAAGAAGTTACAGAACTGAGCCACTGTAGCAAGAACATTGTGCTACCATTCCACCCCTACCCAAAGCATCCTCTCCAGTGATAGAAGAATTGACTGGCAGAATTATTTGAGTGAGGCAGAGTGGAAGGAGACATATTTGCACTGGGATTCTGTGAACAGCAACTGGCTGGTAGCTATGGGACATGAAATATTTTATTTTCAAGAAACAGTCATTTCTTCTTGCACAAATATTCACAAATAAAACATAACATGGCAACAATTAAAAATAAAAGGTAGATATATAAAAAAGGTGTATATACTACATTGAATGTATCTCATACATAAAATGTTCACCCACTTTCTCCTTTCCTACTCCTTTTCCCTCCTCGTCTGCCACCCTCACCCCCACTATAGACTGAGGGTGAAATCCTGGTCCCATTTAATGTCAAACTCAAATTGACTTCACTGGAGCCAGGATTTCACGAAGGATTCACATAGACACTGTGATAATGAGATGAAAATAAATTTCTTTCCCCTGGCTTTACTAAGAACCATAGTTTATGTACCTGCCACAGCTGTGCATTTCATTTCTAGTCCACAATGTATTTCTGCATATAGAATGCAAAGAAATCTGCTATACAATAGCAGAAGCCCAAAACTTTAATTGATTAAAATTTTGAATAATTAATCAAAAACTGTGTTTGCTGAATTTCCAAATTTGGAAAATAAATAAATAAACAAAGACTTATGTCAAGTTAAATGATAAATATATTTTTTTAAATAAATTGAGTTCCAAAAGAAAACCTACAGCACAGAACAATAAAATAAAGGTAATCCTTTTTATGGAAATAGATGCCTGTGGTGCACTTTAGGGTCTGAGCTTCTGTGAGTATTGAGTACCCTTCCTCACACAGATTCCGCTAGAAGACATGAAGTTTGTTTTTCTCATTTGAAGCTGCAATCAAAATATCCTTAAGAAAAACAACAAGATACTTCCTGTTTACCAAGTGTCAGGAAAACAATCAGTCCCTTTAGGACCGTAGGTTTATTTGGTATAGATGTGCAAATGGTTTGTCCAGAGGACAAACCAGACTGTTCCAGCATAGCACTAAACCATGCCTTGTTGTTCAAACCTGTCTCATTTTTTGTAAACATTTAAATACAAGGTTAAACTCTCCAAGGTCACTATGGAAATATTGTGTGTGTTACTCAGGGCTAGATCAACAAAGATAAAGATACTTAGGTGCCTAACTCCAACATTTTCAAGACCACCTCTCAGCTGCTGTGTAATCCTGTAGCTACCTAAATTTCCACCAGACGGCATGTGCAAAGCCCCTTAATTCCTGATGCCATTCCACAGCTAACAAGCTGCTTCAAGCCCAAGCTCACACTTGAGCCTCAGCACAATTCTCAGACTAGGTGTTCCCCTGCCTATCTTGCCAGAGCGGCCAAATCTAGTATGTGTTCTCAGAGCACACCTACCATCAGGATTCACAGGTCAGGAATTTTGTGCATTTGTATACATCCAGAATGCCTAGTGGTTAGAACACTCACCTGGAATGTGGGAGACCCAGATCAAATCCTATAGTGCCTGATTTGGAGCAAGGACTTCAACTCAGGTCTTCCACCTTCCAGGCTATTTGGTATAGAGCTCTGCAAACAACTGATTTTTTGGTTCACTGGCAGTTCTGAAGTATACACTTAAAAAAAAATTCGACTTGATCAAAAACAAAAATAAATTCCAAAATTTTGGTGAACTGAAAAGTAAAAAAAAAAAATGTGGATTGAACAAAATGTTCTTTTTCAATATGAAATAAAATGTTGCATTTCAATTTTGAGCTTTTTAAAAAAAATAAAAATTGTTTTTAAGGAATTAGAAAGAAATGTTGAAACAAAAATAATTGCAAGTCAGGAAAAAAATAGTTTAAAAAATGTTGGAACAAAATGTTTCAATTTTTTTGGAATTTTTATTTGTTTTTTGACCAAGTCAAAGTGGCAAATACTGCATGAATTCCTGGAATGTTTTGGTTGACCTGAATTTGCAATTTTTGTCCCCCACTCTCACAAAAAAAAAATTGCCTAACTCTAAGTGGGTATTCTGCGGTAGATCTTTGTTACTTTCTCCTGTTGAATCTGCTCCAGTTGTATAAATCATTAAATAATTAATTGGGCCGGTACGAGACAAAGAAAGAAAATGTCTCTATAGTCCACTGGCAGACACAGAGCTGGAATGTGGAAGAATCAGCTTCAAGGCTCTGCTCATTGAATATTTAATTATTTAAAGGTATTTACGCACTCAGCTCCCATCGAAATCAATGGAAATTAGGCACCTAAGTACCTTTAAAAGTCTGGCCCTTAAGAACTTCTGAAAATTGTACCAGTCAGGATTTTAGTCACACTCTGTATGTTTCCTTGTTGGGCACATTTAATTGAAACCTCTCCATTTTGTTTCTAAACCAGAAAAATGAAGATTTTAGGAAAGGGTTCAGGCTCCAGTCACTGCATATTAACCGCAATTTTAGCTCTTCACTTTTTGCACATACTGAACATCCTCTGAAGGACAGAGCCCTAAGAGGTCAATACGAAATATATTTGTAAACAGTCAAAAATGTTCTGTGCATCTTTTTATTTTAATAATCTTTTCATTCCCAATCACAAGAGAGTAAGAATGTTGCATTTACTAGCATTGTCCCTCCTGAAAAAAAAAAAAAAAAAAATAGCTGTGACTCTCAGAAAAATAGCATCATTCATTGTATCTGAATTGGGAGAGAAGGGACTGGAATCAAAAGCACCAGAAGATCTCTCTGTACTTTAAAAAAAAATTGAACACAGATAACAAGATAAAAAAAACCTCAGAGAGCACCAGGGAAAAAGGAGGGCAGTGTGTGGTGGGTGAACTGGAAAACAATCTTTTCTAACACTGTTTGGAAAACCAATGAGGAACTACTCTAGAGGTGCTGAACCTTCAGGAACAAATTTGGACCTCAGCACAATGACTGAGCTAGGGGAAAAAAGCATCAGATGTTATGAAATAATGCCCTTTATGAAAACAGGACACTCTTAGAGAAGAGAATCTCCATTGCTATTTGCCCGGTTGTACTTTACTTACCCACATATTGGTAACTATTTTACCAACAGCTATAAAGAGAATACCTCAGAAGGGGGGTGGGGGGATTCTCCCATTCAACATGTGGTGCCATCTTCCAAGATGTTACGTTTGATTGAGTTCCCGTGCTACAGAGACTACGATCCATTTGACTTGAGAGGATCACAGTGCATTACCAAAAGTGTATATTAGAAATAATGTAGCAGTCACCTGTGAAATGGGGTTGAGAAGCTGTAAAAAAAATAAAAAATAAAGAACAGTTCATAAAAGATAATCATCAAATCAGAGAGAGAAATCTAGAAGTCTAAAATAATTCTGAGAATGATCAAAAATAAAATTCTACTGCAAGTGTATTATCAAGCACATTGGTTTAGTCATATGAAACAACATTTTGTATAAAAATGAGATCAGTCCTCCTTCTGGCTCAGGTGAGAAACAGTGAAAATACGTTTAATCAGTGTAATTGATTATAAATTACAGGAAAGACAGCCACAGTATAACAAGCAGCTGCAGTGAATCTGTGAGATGGAAATGAAATGATGCCTACAGGTTACTGCATGCTTCATAAAAGTTATTTATAACACCTATTTTTATTAAAGCCAAACAAAAATAAATTAGCCTAATCTACCCTTGTAATAAATTGACTGTGCCAAGAGAACTGGTTCAATGAATGGGTTTATTGCATTTTTGGAGGATGTGAGGATGTGGGATTTTTAATTAATACATTGTATGCCATGAGAACATTAGGAAATACACCACATACTTACCCTAGTGATTTTACCCACGAAAGCTTATGCCCAAATAAATATGTTAGTCTTTAAGGTGCCACCAGACTCCTTGTTGTTTTTGTAGATACAGACAAACACGGCTACCCCCTGATACTTGTTACCCTAGTTCAGTTATTCTGATGAGGATGCAAACCAGTTCTGCATATTATGGATAATGTAAACCTTTATCTTTCAAAATCAGGTGTTAGAGGAAAGTAATTTAGTAAAATTTCATAATACACTACAACCTCGGTTATGCAAATTTCAGTTATCCAAAACAGGTCTATGACATCTATTAATTACACTGAAAATTCCCTGAATGATCTACAACCTGAGAAGCATCAGCATAGAAGCCAACAAACAGAGCTGAAAGCCAGGGAGTCTACAGAGAGACATGTGGGAGAAGGAAAGTAAGTGCCTGTTCCTTAGGGACAGTGAGGGACTTCTTAAAAGTGTGTTTGTTTGTTTGCTTGCCAGCTTGTTTTCAGTTTGAAAAGTCTGGTAAGGGGGAAATGTCTTGTGAGAGAAACTAAGCCTTTGATCAAAGCTGAATCTTGATTACGGGTCAGGGCTTCCTTAATCAGCAGGCCTATAAAGGCAGCAAACGGCACTGGAGGAAGCAACAGCTAAAATTAGGGTAGTTTGTAAGGGAAGTTTGGAGGAGGGTTGTGTGTTTGTGTTTTTTTCTCCTTCTGGACAGGTGTTTAGGGGTGAAGGCTATAACAGCTATAAAGGCAGCAGTGGTAGTGACCCAAGGAATGGAAGAGACAATGAAGATGTCTGGATGTATAAGCTGGGGGATGTACTTTATCCAGAGAGAATATCTGTAAGGTGCTTTGTTTGTATGAAGTGCTGCCTGATGGATCTGATGGTAGAGAAGAGCTGAGATTTGGAGATGCAGCTAGAAACTATGGTTGAGTTTCTAAGTGGATTTGAGTGGATGATGGAGGGAAGGAGAGAGGAGGCAGAAGGGTAATATCAAGACTTGCAGGGGCATGCTGGACCAGAGAACTGTGAGGGTAGACTGCTGGATTAAGAAAGTGGTCAGTGGAAACATGTGACTATAAGAACATGCAAAGGAAAAGACCAGCTAGCGAAGGGGAAATAGAGATGAAGAATAGGTATGCTGAGGGAAAATGAAGGGGAGAGGCAGGCAATAACAGAATATGGGAAAGTAAGGAAGAAGAGAAGAGCAGCGAGTCCTACAAAAAAAAGGGAAAAGACAATGACATAGACAGAGTTCGGACCCCCAGGAGGAAAGACGATGACTCACAGAAAATTTCGAGTGAGAACAGATGACAAGAAGACTTGCAGTCAGAAAGAACAGAAGGGTGAAGGCAAGAGAATGGCACTAAAGGCAGGTCTACGTGATTGTGGACTCCCACTAAGAAGAACAGACATGCCTGTCATCAGAGCTGATCCGGAGAATGGAAGGGTGTGCTGTCTGCTGGGAGATGCCATTTTAGATTTAGTATTGGTAAGTAGCAAGAACCTCATAGAAGAACTGATTATAGAGGACAACCTTGGTTCAAATGATCATGAGTTAATTCAGTTTAAACTCAATGGAAGGATAAATAAAAATAGGTCTGCAGCTAGGGTCATTGATTTCAAAAGGGTAAGGGTAAAAAATTAAGGGAATTAGTTAGGGAAGTGGACTGGACTGAAGAACTCAAACCACCAAGTAAAAATAAAATAATATCTAATGGATGTTTGTGCTACTTTTTGGAAACCATTCTCATTTTAATGGAAATACTACTTGAGAAATATAGATCTGACAATTCATGTGTATTAGTGGCTTAAACTTGCAAAGGTCAACAGCCTGCCACCCTCCTTTCATAAATGTGATGGCACCTGACAGAATTAAATGGATTGTAATCAGGATTAAAAAATAAAAGAAAAAAAATAGGAACCAAAAAGAGTTATATATTCAGATGTATTGAAGAATGGAAATTGCCACTTCCTGTGATACATAATTATTCAGAGACTTCCCTGACTAAGCAACGTGGAACCTTTTGAGAGAATTCCAATCCTTGTTTTCTACTAAAATCTTCCCTTTTAAGATTAAATGACCACATGTGCTAATTTTACCAGACCGTCTTGTTTTACACATGGTGGTCAGATGTTTTTTGGTACACCTGAAAGGTCCCAGTTTTTAATGTCATCAAACAAAATTTTGGATTTTATATGACTACAGAATGTTGGCTCACAATGAGTCAAATTCACTCTGTGTTTATCAGGCACAGTCTAGTGGAATGAGCGTTCACTGTAATGAACAGTAATGAACAGAGTGAAGAGAAAAAAAAAAGGCAAATGAGTGTAGCCACTACCAAAGTTGTTCTTTTGCTCAAAGTGGATGTTAAAGGCTTCATTCAGTATTGCATGATACACTCGTTCAGAATGCTGTTTCTTACGAAATGCCTTCACTCTGAAAAATATGCATGTCATTGCTGAGTGAGAGCTGGCAGTAGTGACACCAGCACACTTATCTTTGGGCTGAGTATTTTGCCACCCTGCAAATGTTGCCACAAAATTGTTCTAAATTTTGATTTTGAAAATATGGTCACCTTATCCTATGAACTTTATATTATTATAGCATTTCTGTCACAGTCTCACATTTGGGGTAGTGAAGAGTGGCACTCTCCCAGGTGGAACTGTGGGGAGATTGTTAATCAGGCAAGTGCAAACTGTCTGGGGAAGTTTTGTATGCATATGAGCTGTCCCCTCTGCTCCACAAAGCAGTTGGTCTCCTGTGTGGTGGCAGCCCCACGCTGACAGCCATGACCCTGCCTCCTCCCTTCACCCCTTTTTTTTCCCTTTCTTATTGGTCCCTGGGGGGAGAAGAAGCCAGCAGTCCCTGTTCTCTCTCCAAGCACAAGGTCTGATTTTGTGGGAGGCCTTTATGCACAAGGGAGGGGGAGGCTTCTTGCAAGTGGCTCCATCCCTGTGTGGCTCAGCAAGCACCTCTTGCAACCTGGCCCTATATAAAGTCAAAATTCTCTCTAATCACTTTCCATAGTACAATATACTCCACTTAATGGGAACGCACTCAGTCAGGATGGCCACTTAACTGGGACTTCTTGCAAGGCACCAATTTATCCCAATAGTAATAACTGCTGCTTAATTGGAATGAGATTAGCATAAATTCCACCTTCTAGGAATGCAGTCAACTGGTGCCAAGCAATAGCGTGGTGCTCAGTTAGGCGTTTAATCAGTGTGAAATTCTGAGCTCGTGTCTTTTAACAATAAGTCAGGATATCAATACTAATATAATGAATACTACTCATCCTTACGGCTTACAAAGTATGTTATATGTTCAAAGCACTGTACAAACATCATTTTACAGACAGAAGTTACCGTATAAAGACTGAACAAAGAAGCAGAAATACATAATGAAAATGAGAAGCAATTAGTATCATTCAGAGTCTTGTGGTTATACTGAGATGACAAATAACTACAGACATATTGTTTGCCAAGTATAACCCAGAGGCCAGAGTCAACTGCTCCGTAGGTGGGAAGCCCTCCATACTACTTTAGCTCTGTAGTGGAGATGGAGCAGCCCCACAAAGGGGCCTCCATATCCTCAGCATGCTTCAAGGGAGGGTTGACACACTAGGACCAGTAGGCCAGCAAGGAGGGAAGCAATGGGGTGAATATTTGTATGGAGCTAGTGGCCCTAACACTTCTCACAAATGGCACAAAGAGGCTGGGACATCTTGGCCCCAAGCTGCAGACGTAAAATTAAGGCTCCACCCACTGCCCATTTTTTCACAGTGCCTGCCTACCACCAACCAGGCCCAGTGTCTGGGAAGGCTTCACAGATGTGCATGGTGGGTGATGGGTTTATACCCCTCTGGGCAACTGTACAGGACAGGCCACATTCTTGCCCTCAAGCTTTATGAGAATGTAGTGAATGGCACTTGCCTTTTCTCTGTGTGATCATGCATTCAACTTTCATATTCATGAGAACTGTGCTACCTACTGAGGGTAGTATATAATCACAGAGCCAAGGCATGTAATGGGTTCATATCAAGGGTTTTAATGCACTTGAACACATGGTGCAATAATACAATATGAGAAGGCCTGAAATTGCTGTAGCTGGATTCCATGAAACCAAACTATTTTGCCCAAATATCAAGGCATTGCTTCACATTAAATCAGTCTCACCTCAGGCCACCATCAATGTTGCTGCATATATTGAAGTATCCTCCTATCCATCCATTTATCCCATGCTTATTATTGTAGTGTCTGAGTCCCTTCAAAGGCAAAGATACTAATAGCTGACATCCCTCTTCCTCCCCTCTCCCATTTCCCTCTAAGAGATCGCTTGTCATCAAATTGACCCTAAGATTAGGAATCCAAGGCTGTTTGGAACCCTTCACTTTACAACAACTCTGCCCTGCCAGAGGACCAGCTTGTCTTTCATAATGTGAAAAACAAGAGCATCAAGTTACTTTAATGTTAGAGAAAAATTCAGATTTCTGAAGATTAGCCAGAAAAATGACACCACATCAATGCCACATGCATTGATTTTGCTGGGTTTTGTTTTAACTTAAATTTAAACAGTGAACTTCACTGCAGCTAGTACATAATGAATCAATGTCATCCATGATGATATATGTAGGCTGACAAACAGGAATATAGCCAGGAAAGCTTTTTTTATTCCCACCCTTCCTCCCTTTCTTGTGAATGCCTTGGTGTAAATTCTTTTACAGCAGGTATTCAGGTCAAACTTGTATTTCATAGGTAACTAGTTCTTATATGTAAGCTGTGATTATTTTAACAAGATTGATCGCATGTAAGAAAATGTAAGCACCACTTCCTGGACAAATCTTATAAACCACTTTCAGCTATGCAAAAATCACTTCATTGTAATGGTCTTCTTTGTCATATCTGTCAAATCAAATCCTTTCTGGATGCATTTAATGCTATGAAACAACAATGCCCTTTGAAAGCATGCAGGTATATACATGCTTTATAGTGAATTTCATCCAGATTTTATCAAGTGTATACTACATAAAATACATTAATACAAAAATTGGTCAGATTAGAAAGTTAATGGGTTGAACACCAACACCAAGACCTGCTCTGTGGCCTTTGTCCAGGAAAAAAACCACACTGTCATTAGAGAAGACAGAATATCACCAGATTATGCTCTTATGGCCAGGGTTACATTTCACATTAAAGTTCTATTCTATTCTATATAAATTCTTATACCATGCTCATCACTGTAGCATCTGAGGGCAGGATTCACAACAGGGACTTAGGTGACTAACTGCCACTTTTGGCACCTAAGTCCAATATTTAGGCACCACTGGCATTCACAAAGCCCCTGTTCAGCTGCTGCCTAACTGTATGTATCTAAGTTTCCACTGTTAATTCCCAAAGGCACCTAAATTTTGGTGTCTGGGCATGCGCACAGCTGCCTAAGTCCTGATGCTGCCCAACAGCTCAGAGCCTAACCCAAGGCTAAACCCGAGAGGGATTCACAAAGTAAACATTCCCCCATCTAGCTTGCCTTTTGGGCCCAATCTGTTAGATGTGCTCAGAGCAGGTCAAACAAAAAGTAGGGAGGTAGCAAATTTATGTTTTCCTCTGCCCACCAGAATCTTGCTCAAATTCAGCTTCAACCAGCTATTCATCCATGTGCTGATCTTTTCCAAGCACTGGGCCATCGTGGTGGAGTGATATGATCATATGTGGTGAAGGATATGTAAAGGATATGTAGAGGATTGCTCGTTGGAGCTATGCCATCAGTGATGAAGGCTTGTCTGAAATATCACCTGGGGCATTATGTGAGGTGGACAGATCCAACATGAACCCTGAAAATGATGGCTATCACAGGTGGCAAAGATGCAGGGTAGTAGCTGCACCTAGCTACCCGAGGCGAAGGAAGTTGCTGAGAAAGACCCAACGGCTTGGGTCGCACAGCGTGAACCCAGTACTGGTAAACCAGGAAAGGGGTAGCATTACTGCACCTCCGTCTCGTCCCAGTGGAATGAGGTATTTCCTGGGATAATCGTTCGCTCTTGTTTTTTTAACCGTCAGTAACCTGGTACTCAGCACCAGGGTTAAAGCCCCTGCCTTACTTTCAGTTCTAGATGCCTTGTTGCTGTCATCTCCCCTTGGTGCAAATATGATGGATTTGTGCCAAAGCCCCCCTGGGGACATGCTTCCTCTGATGTCGGCAGGCATGTCTGCAGTATATTGTGACAATGCATCCAATTGTATCTGGGATCTCCGACAGTCCACCAAAACTGCAACTTGGAATGTTGCAACTCTTCACAGGCATGGTCATCAGGTTGCTTTCTCAAGTGAAATGGACCATCTTGGTATATCAATCATAGGACTAACAGAAGCAAGGCTGATAGATCATGGACGTCAAAAGGCGGAAGATTCTTTACTTCTGTATTCTGGCCACCCCACCCATTTATATGGGGTAGCACTAGTACTGTGAGGCAAGGCCAAGTCCTCCCTGACAACCTACACGCCCATGTCTCCTCATTTACTTATTGCACATCTTAAACATGGGCACAGTTACCTCACTATCATAGTGGTCTATGCGCCGACAGAGGAATCTGTTGACTTTGTTAAAGATCATTTCTATGATCAATTGGAACATCTAGTATACACAATCCCTCCACATGATAATCTCATGATCCTAGGTGACCTAAATGCAGTTACTGGCTCCCTGCAAACTGGGTTTGAACAGATCATTGGTCATTATGGTTCAGGCACATCCAATGATAACTCTCGCCGCTTGCTTACATTCTGTGCCTCCCAGAATCTTTCCATTCTTGGGTCATGGTTCAAGTGGCGACACATACACCAGATGTCACAGATCTCTCATGATGGCGTCACTCAGAAGGAGTTGGATCACATCATTACACGCGATAGGTGTCTCTTCACCTCCTGTAGAGTATATTGTAGTGCAGAATGTGCGGCGAACACAGATCACCATCTAGTGGTTGCAGGTATGGTGTTGATGCTCCAACAAGCAGGTAAGCGCTCTGCAATGATGAAGTTTGATTTCGACGCACCCCGTGTGCCAGGTTTAGCCAACAGGTTTTGTATTGATGTCAGCAACAGATTCTCAGCTCTAGCTAATCTGCCAGATAACATGGAGGTTGCCTGGTCCCTGTTCACTTCCACCCACAACCAATCTGCTAGGAAGACGATTGGCTATACGCATCCAGCATGCCAACCATGCCAATCGGAGGAGGCCTTCCAGATAAATAAATAGAAGGCTGCAGTCAGACAGCGTGGTGATAAGCACACTCATAATCAGCTGAAGCAAAAATGTAACACCCTGGTACTCCGTGATCACGAGGCATACTATAACCAAGTGGCGAATGATGTTGAATTTGGCTTAGCCAGGGATGACTTGAAGCCAGCATTCCGCGCCATTCACAACCTCAGCGGTCAAGAGGTAGTCACTACAAACGGTATCCTGAATGACAGCCAAGGCTAACCATGTAAATCGGATGATGACATTCTCTCATGGTGGGTGGAACATTATCACAGTGTTCTGAACCATCCTCCAGCTGCCGTTTTTCAGAGCTGGATGATCTGGCAGTCACTACGGTTCCGGATCCAGACATTTGTATTGATGCACCAACATTGGATGAAGTGAAGTGTGCCATCTCTAAACTGAAAATGGATGCACAGCCAATACTGATGGCAGGAGTGGCTCTATGTTTTTTGCTGCCTGAAGCACAGCAGTCAGGTGGCCTTTGGCGGCACGCCTGCAGGTGGTCCGCCCACTGCCGAATTACCGCCGAAGCCGCAGGACCGGCGGACCTCCTGCAGGCATGCTGCCAAAGGCTGCCTGACTGCCGCCCTCACAGCGACCGACAGGCCGCCCCCCATGGCTTGCCGCCCCAGGCACGCACTTGCTGCGCTGGTGCCTGGAGCCGCCCCTGACTGATGGCATCCCCTCAGAGCTGCTAAAATGTACTATTGATCCTGTAGCAGAATCACTTCTGGCCATCTTTCATTTGATGTGGAGAATTGGAACCTTGCCAACTGCCTGGAAGGATGGTATTGTGATCTCACTCTATAAGGGCAAGGGACTGTGCAGTGAATGTAAGAGCTACAGGCCAATCAGCTTGCTTTCCGTTCCAGGGAAGGCGTTTGCACATGTTTGGTAACACGCCTGGAGCCTTTGCTACATTGGAAGCATCATCCCCAACAGTCAGGCTTTACGAGGAACAGGTCCACATTAGACGCCATGTTGGCCCTTCGCTTGTTGTCAGAGATACATCGCGAGTTCAGGAAGACCCTGCACATAGCATATGGTGATCAATTTCATGGTCATAGGTGTGGTTAGACATTCGGCTGCGTGTGTGTGTTTTCCCTGTGTGCTGCCCCAGCTCTGCGCAGACAGCCAGCACAGCAGACCACAAGTGAACCGCCCAATGACCACAAGATCCATTAAGGTACAAAGGCACTAGGCCAGGTTTATTGTCGACAAAGCATGGTAATAGCACCTGGCAAACTCTACAAAGATACTAAAAGATGTATGCCCATGACAATGGACGCAGCTCAATGAATTTCCATTCCCTCCTCGGCTGGACCAAGACACTCTCTCAGAGATACCTTTTTATACCCTGATGCAAACAAATTACGTACTGCCCCTCTGACATAGTTAGTTACTGCCCCCTGATGTGGCTAGTTATCATCCATCTCCTTGTACATGTTGGTTTGATTAAAACATTTCTATTCATCACACTATCATCCTGACCTTATCTTTTAAGGGTCAGTGTCTTCCTGTTATCTTTGGGGAATTTTTTTGTACCATTCTTGATATCAGAATGTTCTACCACTCTTCTGAAATGTGTTTGTGTAAGTACTCTGTGCCTAGCACTTTTTAGGAGTGTGTGTTTCTGCAATATCAGCTCTGTTCTTGCCAAATTCTGTGAACTTGCAAGCAGGCAAAGCCTGACATTTGCTCACAGCCTAACTTTTGCTAACTTGACTTTATATCAGCAAAGCTTGCCCGCTACTTTAGCTCAGGCCTCTAATACAAGGGCTTATATCTCAGGCTCTCTTCCTACTACAGTAGGATTTTAAAAATCATAAATTTCATGATTTCAGCTATTTAAATCTGAAATTTCATGGTGCTGTAATTGTAGGGATCCTGACCCATAAAAGAGTTGTGTGGGGGGGGGAGGGTCGCAAGGTTATTGTGTGTGTGTGTGGGGGGGTTGTGGTACTGCTGCTGGTGGCAGCGCTGCCTCCAGAGCTAGGAGCTGGAGAGTGGCGGCTGCTAGCCAGAAGCCTAGCTCTGAAGGCAGAGCCACCACCAGCAGCAGCGCAGGAGTAAGGGTGTCATGGTAAAGTATTGCCACCCTTACTTCTGCGCTGTTGCCTGCAGAGCTGGGCCCCTCAGTCAGCAGCCGCCACTCTGCAGCTGCCTAGCTCTGAAGGTGGTGCAGAAGTAAGGGTGGCAATACTTCAACCCCCCTAAAATAACTTTGTGACTCCCTCCCTCCCCACAACTCCCTTTTGGGTCAGGACACCCAATTTGAGAAATGCTGGTCTCCCCCTGTGAAATCGGTATAGTATAGGGTAAAAGCACACAAAAGACCAGATTTCACAGTCTGTGATGTGTTTTTCATGGCCGTGAATTTGGTAGGGCCCTAGTTATAGATGGTTATAAGAACATCAATATAAGGTGCTACAGGTCACAGTTATTGGAAACCTATTGACCCTTTAAACTCTACAATGACCTGTAACAATTAATTAATCACCTGCTAAAACAGCTATTAATCATTTATCAACTCTTTATAAACCATTTACAAATGGAATCTTAGTATAATCTTAGTATAATTGTGACTAGGATGGGGTCAAGTCATTTCAATCAGCTGACGAAGATTAAACTACTGTGTGTTAATGGAATACAGGGGGTCCCCGGTATACGTCTCCCTCTTATCCATCGTTTCACGTATCTGTTGCTCATCAATAGGGGAACGTGTTTCGATTCACATCAGTCCCGATTTGCATATCCGTCATTTGCAACTTATGCACTTTTGTGTTGCTTTTCTGTGGGTGCTTAAAACCTTCCGGCAGACAGTGCCCCCTCTCTATCCCCAGCACCTCCCATCCATGTCCCGTCTGATCAACTCCTTCCCCTCCCTCCCAGCACCTGCTGCACACCACGGAACAGCTGTTCAGCAGCGTGCAGGAGATGCTGGGAGGGAGAGGAAGGAGCGGGGACGGGGCATGCTCAGAGGAGGAGGCAGAACTGGGCAGGATGAGGCACAGTGGAGGGGTGGGAAGAGGCGGGGCAGCAGTGGAGGGGAGGTGGGAAGAGGTGTGGCGGGCCATGAGTACTGTACAGTACTACCCATCATGAGTGCAAAACACATTCAAAGTGTTAACAGTGGGCCTGTGTCTAAGAGGCAACATAAAAGTGTAACATTAGAAGTGAAATTAGATGTTATAAAGCATATTGAAAGAGGTGAGCGTGCAGCTGATGTCGTATTCTCAGTTTGCCTGCTACAACGGTATGCACAATTTTTAAGAGTGCTGATCAAATTTGTGAAAGCGTTAGAAGTGCTACAAAATTGCCATCGATGAAGATAAAGAAACAGAGAAGCAATACAATGGAGAAGATGGAACGTTTGCTGGATGATTGGATTGATGACCTCCATCAAAAGAAAACTCCTGTGAGTTTAGGCTTGATTCAGGAGAAGGACAAAAGCCTGCATGGTGATTTAAAGGAAAGAGAGAGAGAGAGCTCAACAGCGAAAAAGGAGACCTTCAATGCTAGTCGTGGGTGGTTCCACAGATTCCAGAAGCATGCCAATCTACATAACGTAAACTCATAGGAGAAGAGGCTAGTGCAGATGAAGAAGCAGCTGAAATGTTTCCTAAGCAGCTAAAGAAAATTGTTTCAGAAGGTGTCTACTGTCCGAAACAAGTTTTTAACATCAATGAGATGAGCCTTTACTGGAAGAAGATGCCAATGAGGACTTATATTTCTCGTGACAAGAAGACTGCTCCAAAGTCTCAAAAGACCACTTAGCCCTTTCGCTTGGGGAAACTACAGAAGGCAATTACAAGTTGAAGCCCTTGCTTGTCTACCACAGTGAAAATGCAAGAGCAATGAGGGGCTATGTCAAGTCTCGTCTCCCTGTAATTTGGCAGTCAAACAGAAAGGCCTGGATAACACACAATATTTTAGACCATGCTGTCCCTGAATTTAAGGTTTACTGTCAGAAGGAAAATTTGGCCTTTAAGATTCTCCTTCTGTTGGACTATGAAGTTCCCATGAATTAGACTACGAAGCCCTCTGCCCGAACAGCAAGGTCCTATTTTTGCCACCCAACACCACATCACTGCTACAGCATATGGGCCAAGTTGTAATGGCCACGTTCAAGGCTTATTACCTACGGAGAACATTCTCCATGCTGATTAAGGAGATGGCAGGTGAAGGAAAGCCCAGTGTAAAGGAGTTTTGGAAGTCCTACAACATCTTGAACGGCATGGAAAACATTGACACATCGTGGTAGGAGGTCACTTCGCAATATATGAATGGCATTTGGCGCTGTGCATGGGCAGATGCTGTCCACATCTTTATGAGATTTGATGCCGTTCCTGCTCTCCAGCAAGAAATTGTCAAATTGGCGAAGGATGTCAGCTTCAAGGAGGTGGAGGAGGAGTTGTTGGAGTCTCACGCTGAGCAACTGACAAATGAGGAATTTATTGAGCTGGACCAATAATGGATATCCAAAGAAAGCAAGGATGACAACGGTGTAGGGCAGGAAGCCAGGAGTCTGACGACAAGGAATCTCTCTTGTTTCTTTGGATTGCCGGATGAGATGACGGAAATCATACAGACTGGTGATCCTTTTCATGAATAGTCTGCCAAAGTCTCCAGGGCTCTCAATGATGCAGTGGCTTGCCACAGGGAGCTCTATCATTCAAAGATTCATCACGAGAGCAGACATCACCATTTTTAGGACTTCTGCAACTGAAAAGCCAGCCATGGAAAAGCCAGCCCAAGAAAACCCAGCTGCCAGCCCTCCTCCGCCCCCCTTCCCCAAGGTAAGTGTAATTGACACTGTTTTATATTATTTATTAAAATGTTCTGTGTGTTTGAACGGTAGGGTTCTACGTTATTTTATTCAATGTGTGTAAAATGTGTACTGTATAACCTGTCATGAAAAGGTACACTGTTTAGGTGAAAAGAGCATTGTCATAAGTGAGTGTGGTAACGAGGTGGACGCATCCCCCCTTGTTCCATTATTTCTCATGGGGAAAAATTCCCCGGTATCCATTGTTTCAGTATCTGTCGCACAACCCCGACGTATACCAGGGGCCCCCTGTACAAAATATTATGAATCACTGATGCACCAAATTACCAAACTTTTGAATGAACTTGTTCTGGCTATATTTTTTTCAATGACCCAATCTCCTCTGAAACTACTCATCCTCATCACTTTCTTGTATACAAGGCACATAAGGCTTACTACCTGATTTTAAGTCCATTAAGACCCAATAAACTGATTTTATTGAATAAATTTAAACAAACCAATACTGTATGTTTAAGAGGCCTCCACTGAATTTCTAGTTTACATAATGTAGTGATGAATTAAGAGCTTATCTTCTGTCCTCTAATATCCAGGGTAAGGTTAGTTAAATGTCAGAGTTGTGTCTCAGATCATGTAAACCCATCAAACCATTTATTTTCAAATGGTTTACTTTTTATGTAAATAGTATCCTATATTTTTGTGACTTTGTGGGACAAACCCCAAGATACCATAGTTCAAAAAGAGGGCAGTGTTAGACAGCCTTCCACTGACTGTAAGCAGAGTATTCATGGGGAAAGAAACAAACAGTGTTGGATAAAAGCTTAAGAGAGTAGAGCCCACAGAAACACTTACATGCAAAATTGTTGAATTGTTTTTTCTATAATTAACTACAGTAAAACAGAGGTGTTAATGCTACAAATAATATGGGATTAGATTGTGCCATAGGCACAGCTCTATCTAAGGGGCAGTACCTGGCTTTGGGTTGCAGAAGGAACTCAGGATAGGAATCGTAACTGAGAGTCACAGTCCATAGATTTTAAGTCCAGTAAGGAACATTATGGTCATCTAGTCTGATCTCCCTGATCCACCATTGCTCCAGGGGGAAGTAATCTACTACTGTCCCTGTTTGTGGGGGAGGGTGTTGTATGGGGAGGAGAGAAATCTTATTCCCTCTATGCTTCTGTGGGCCCATGTAGGGCCTATAGACCTAACCTAATCTAAAATCTTGTTTTGAATGATCACGAGTTAGAGACAAAAATGATATGTGTTTATTCCATTTTTTTCCACTGAGGAAGTTGGGGGTGGGGGGATTGTGTGTGTGTGTGTAATCTTCAAGACATTTCTAAAAGAATAGAGAGACATTGACTATCACCCAGCAAACCTACCCACAATTTTTTCACATCTACATAACTCTTTCATATCCAAATCTATCCACATAATCTTAGCATGCACCTATCCATCTCCATTTGTTTTCCTCCATCTTCATTAACTGAACCAGTGCTGACCTCTTTTCACAACAACTATGGCATGTGTTGCTCATTCCACAGTTTGTGCAACATGCTTCCTGTTTAATATAGAATAGGAAAACAATATTATGGATATCAGATATTCATGATTATGTGAAAAAAATTACTTCACTTTGGGAGAAGGACTCTGAAGACTGATAGAAAATGGCATTGTGAGGATCCACATATATTGCTTTTGATTACCTCCATTGCTCAGTTTACTATTAATTACATTTTTTCTAACTTCAAATGTATCTTGGGATCTGAGAGACAGGCTGTTTTTTCTGGTTCATGATTCATAACCAATATTAAAGATTCTGCAGGTCAAATTCTGCTGCAGTTAACCCATTCTGTTCAAATTCTGCCTGCCTTAATTTATTGAGGTTGCGCAAGTATAGTTGAGGAGAGAAATTGGGCCCTGCAATTAAAATGTAGAGCCAAATCATCCTCCAATGAGGTTATTCCCATGTAAAGGATTGAAAATGCTTGTAAAGATCCACCATTACCCCACTGAACACACACACAGAAAAGGTTTCCTTTATATTCCATACTACATTTCCATAATAATTATTTGCTATAAATTTAAAAGTCACAAAATGTATACACGAATATCTTGCTAATTAGAACCTACAACAGGAAGAAGCACTGCAAATTATTGAATTTTGTGAATTAGCAAGTGAGTAAGTATTCTTAAAAAGCAACAATATCTCACCAAATGGTGTTTTTTGTCTTTGTTGTTGTTTTTGCAATTATTTGGGCAACTGTAGTTCAGTTTTAGCAATGTAGAAAAAATACTTTAGAATACACCTCTACCTCGATATAACGCTGTCCTCGGGAGCCAAAAAATCTTACCACGTTATAGGTGAAACCACATTATATTGAACTTGCTTTGATCCACCAGAGTGTGCAGTCCCGCCCCCCCCCCCCCCCCCCCCCCCCCCCCGGAGCACTGCTTTATATCCGAATTCGTGTTATATCGGGTGGTGTTATATCGAGGTAGCGGTGTACTTCATAAAAATCATGAAGTTCAAGCCTTTGCTACTAAGTCTTTTCTGAGTGGTGGAGAGAAAAGGCCTTGTTTATGTGTGGATCACATTGTATTTTTATTGATTTTATTGACTGTGTGATTGCATTTGATCTCTCTCTTGTTACATTTGCCTCATTAAGTACGTAAAAAGGAAAACTGTGTGTCCCTATAGTTCAAGATTTTATGGCTATTTGTTAGATTCCTTTACTGCAAAGAATGTTATAAAATGCAGTTTATGAGTGATTTCTATATATGGAGATTTATATTCAGTAGTAATTAAAGATTGTGTGGGGATTTTATACCTCTGTTTATCTTAATTGTGTGTGCTATGAAGAATGACCGATGAAATTCAAACATACAATGTCCTTCTATGCTAGAGTCTTCCAAATTATCTTAAATCATTTCAAAGAAACCATAAGATCAAGCTGTAATTAAAAATTATTCCAAATAAAAATGCACCTCATAGAGAAAGCACTTACAGGATATTTCACTGGTAAAGTGCAGAATCCTCTTATTTATTAATGTAGGTGGGTGAACCTCAAATGGTTTGGTTCATTTCAAATCAGGTTTCAAAAATGTGGATGCTTATTGATGCAGAAATCACTGGGTGAAATTCTATGGATTGTGCTATGCAGTAAGTCAGAGTAGATGGTCATAATTTTCACTTCTGGACTTAAAAATCTATGAATATGTCTGAATGCAGTTGGGCTTCAAGTCTCAAAACAGCCAGGCTCAAGAGAGTTCCTACACTTCCTGGTTTGGTCTCAGCAAATTTCTTATTGGAGTGTACAGCACTGTGATATAGTCTTCCATTTGCAGCTTTGGTATTACAGTATTTCCATTTCCAGTGATGGCAAAGACCAGAAAGGTTTAATTTTGGATCAGATACTTAGGGCTTGTCTTCTCATACAACACAACAGCTTTAGTGAAGACACCACTAAGCCAATGGGAGAGCTTCTCCCATCTGCATAGTTATTCCACCTCCCCAAGATGTGGTAGCTACATTGATGGGAGAAGTTCTCCCGTCATATAGCGCTGTCTATCCGGGGGGGAGGGGGTGGGGTTAGGTCGTTATAACTACATTGCTCAGAGGTGTGGATTTTTCAAACCCCTGTGTGACGTAGTTACACCAAAATAGTGTAGTATAGCCCTGGCCTTAGTTGCTGTTAATTGGCATAATGCTATTGACTTCCGGGTATGTAATATATACATTTGCAGTGAGATGTCAAAGGAGCTCCATTATTTTACATCAGCTGCAGCACTGGCCTTCTTATTTTATCCAAACCTGTCTTTCCTTCCCTAATATTTATCCAAGTCACTGATATAATGTTGTGATTATGTAGGTTAAGTGATAGGATAACCTGATTGGATTACACATTACTAATCTTTTGGATGTGATCAATAGGATGGTATGGCTGATGTAGTTGCAGAGTTTGTATAACAAAGGCATTGTAAACTGGCAAATTATGAGTATTAGAGCTCTGGCTGTTCAATGAGAAGTTCAAATTTCACTCTTTTCTCCCCCATTTATAAATTATGTATCACTTTTCTAAGACCTGTCTGCAAACTGTTAGAGGCCACCTCAGAGTGTTATTATACTGCTGCTGATGTACAAGCTCTGCGCTGTGGGACTTTGTAGAGACAGGCACATTACAATGATGCTCACAAACATGCTTTCTGTCACAGCTTTCTCTAAATGGCTGTCTCTGATATTATCAGAATTTCAAACAAAAATCATTACAAAATTACAAAATGGCTGTAAAAAGAATAAATATATTTTCCAGTTTTGCTTTTCTATATGCTGTGGTAATTAACCACTAAATTCCAGAATTTCAGCAACAGAATTGTCATAATATAGCTGTTCAAAATCCAAACAAGTCTCTAAAACAAAAACCTACCTTCAAGGAAACAAAGTGTATGTTGAGTGGGGCCCACAAGGATCTCTCCAGGGTCCAGTTCTAGTCAATATCATCATAAATAATGTGGTTAATGGCATAGAGGGGACACTTGTAAAGTTTGTAGACAATTCCAGGCTGAGACAGGTTGCAAGCACTTTGGAGGACAGGATTAGAATTCAAAATGATCTGGACAAACTGAAGAAATGGTCTGAAATGAACAGCATTAAATTCAATAAGGACACATGCAAAGTACTCCACTTAGAAAGGAATAATCAATTGCACATACACAAAATGGGAAATGACTTCCTAGGAAGGAATACTGCGGAAAGGGATCTGGGGGTTAGAATAGATCACAAACTAAATACGAGTCAACAATGTAATACTGTTGCAAACAAAGCAAATATCATTCTGGGATGTATTAGCACAGGAGTGTTGTAAGGAAGACATTAGAAGTAATTCTTGCGCTCAACTCAGCACAGATAAGGCCTCAACTGGAGTTCTGGGCACCACACTTGGGAAAGATGTGGACAAAGGGAAAAAAGTCCAGAGAAGAGCAACAAAAATTATTAAAGGTCTAGAAAACATGACCTAGTAGGAAAGATTGAAAAAACTGGGTTTGTTTAGTCAGGAGAAGAGAAGAGTAAAAGGGACACAATACAGTCTTCAAGTACATAACAGGTTGTTATAAAGAGGATGGTGATAAATTGTTCTCCTTATCCACTGAGGACAGGACAAGAAGTAACAGACTTAAATTGCAGCAAGGGAAATGTAGGTTAGACATTAGGAAAAACTTCCTAATTATAAGGGTAGTTAAGCACTGGAACAAATTACCTAAGGAGATTGTGGAATCTCTGTTCATTGAAGTTTTTTTAGTGCAAGGGACTGAACTAGATGACCTATCAAGGTCCCTTCCAGTCATACATTTCCTTGATTCAATGAAAGTCAGACATACACACACAAAAATTCATACTTTGACCAATGACTCAGGCAAGAAAAAAGCCAGAATTTAATTCACTTTCTTAGTATTTTCATGCTAGAAATATCTGCAATTTGGGAGCATGTTTAGGTCTTCTGTTCAGTAAACTATAATGGAAGTTTATATTGGATGGATCACTTGATGTTTACCTGTTCTGTTCATTCCCTCTGAAGCACTTGGCATTGGCCACTATTGGAAGATAGGATATTGGGCTGGATGGACCATTGGTCTGACCCAATATGGCCATTCTTATGTTCTACTGTTCTGAAGAAAGAAGCCAAACTTAGTACTGAGATGAAGGCCATCCCCACACTGAGGCAGCCAGGGTTAATGACCTTTGGTGGGCCCACTCACTTTTTTTTTTTTTTGGTCATAGTACAAAAAATAGGGATGACTGCAGAGGTGTTAACTGGCCATTTCACCTTGAATGGTCTCTTACAATATGTGTTAACTACTTATGCTCAACAATCTGTTCCAATTTGGATTTACTTGTGACACTCTGAGTACCTTTCTCAGACCTGAGAAGAACTCTATGTCGCTCAAAAGCTTGTCTCTTTCGCCAACAGACATTGGTCCAATAAATTATATTACCCCACCCACGTTATCTCTCTAATATCCTGGGAACAACACAGGTACAACAACACTGCAAACAATAAAGGAGTAAGAAACATAGGGGACTGGCTAAAATGAAAATAGATATTTATTTCTTCATTTTCCCCCCAGGTTCCTCTGCACTCATAGTATGATACAAGACAGTTGGATTGCCAGTCTAGTAACAGAACTCACATCCAAACCAGACCCAAAAAAGCCAACTTGCCTGTCTTGCCAGTCACTACAGGACAATTAGTATTCTGCCGTCCATCCATCCATCCAAGCCATCAGCTTTTCAGACAGCAAAGGTTAAATCAAAGAGTTATTTTTGTCTTCAAGGCTCATGTGCCTCTTTAAGTGCTGACTTGCCTAGTGATGGCTGCAATTAAATTACTGAAGTTCCCATTTCCCAACTGCTCCGAATACTCTGGTTAAATTATTGGTGAGCCTTTGGTCGCTAGACACTTTGAATGATGCAGTTAAATTTCCAGTGTCTTTGAGATAACCTTTTGATGTTGCATGTTCTGAATATTATGGAATGGAAAATTACTGGTACTGTACCTGGTGCTGTTTTCAGCAGTCATACATTCTGAAATTACAATACATTCAAACACATAACGTATCCATAACTTCTGCAATGGCAACATCTAATTCAGAAAATATAAAAAGCTGTTAAACAAAACACATGCAGTGAAACCTGCAGTAAAGACTACCTCTGGTAACCAACCTCCCATCATACCAGACCACTTTAAAGTGTTTCCTACACACATTTGTGTTTGACTTGTAGTTAAAATCCCACCTCTACTTGAAACCAATTTTCATTGGTCCTTTGGAAAGTTGCTTAAGTCAGGGTTCTTTATATTGTGTTCTTGACTATTGTCGCATGACATAGTGTCAGCAACGATCACATCTTTCGTCCAACCTTACAGTCCCAACTGACACTGAAGTTATCGGGGGGGTTGTACGGAATATAGAAAAAACAATTAGACCATTAACTTGCCTTTTGCAGTCATATGCTGTTATTTGCAAAAAGAGATTCTAGATCTGTGCAAGAAGAGAAACTTTGCAATATGGGTTCCCCCATCTCCTACACAGAAGCAGGGCTCAGTTGCTTCTGTATCACCATCCCAGCCACCTCCCTTCCCCCACCACAGTGATTTACAATTGACATTAAAGAGGTAAATTATTCAATATCACTTGGTATTAAATGGGCACCATTCTACTCAATTAAGTCAGAATGGTCCAAGGCATAGAAAAATACTTCTCTCAGGATTTTTCTCTTAAGCAAGTGGATACTAACTGTAGTTAAGCTCAACAATAATTCCCTTACTGAATAAATCATGTGTTGTGACAGAGAAGAGCTTAAGGTGGGCACGGTAAGGGCAAATTGCTCAATTTTTTAAATAAATTAATTAGTTTCAGCCAATATTTACAGAAAAATATCAATACCTCTCCTCCCTTTCTTCCATTCAATTCAATGGCCATACTCATTGACTGCAATGAGAGCAGGGTTGGAGCTTATCCTATGCTCACTGAAATCAATGGCTTTTGGATCAGGCTCTAACCAAGCACAATAACACCATTCAACAGCCTAGGGTAGGAAACACTTAAGGAAATACCCCTAAAGACTTGGTCAAACCTTCAGAGTCTTGAAATTGTGACTCTTCTTCCTTTGAAGTCAATGGGAGATTTTAGAAGGGTTTTCAAACAATTTAATAAACAAACACAAATGTTATATTATATTTTCACTAGAGAAAAGAAAAAGACAATTATAGGAGTTTCCAAATGATGCTTTCTGAAAAAGCAATTCTAATTGTTATTGGGTATAAAAATAAGTTATACAAATTCAAGTCTGGCTTCTAATAAAAATTCTCATTACTTGTCCTTTATTTTGCCTGTGCAACTCCCTTATCCATAATGGATGCTTTTTAAGGAAAATGAAGGGTTATACTTTATGTTGAAAAGCATAATCCAGATTCTAAACTGTGTTATTTCTCTAGCGTCTTAAACCCTATTAAAAATACACTTCAAAATAAAAGACAAACACTACTTAATTAGCACCTAAAGTAGCTAGTTTATGTTGTCAGTTATTGACTTCAGTGTTTTCCTTGAATTTTTCAGCACAAAAACATTTCATGTTTACAATTTGCAAACTACAAACTGCATAAAGTTTCACACAGGTAAAAAAGAAAGAAAGAAAGAAAGACCTTTCAAACTGTGCAAAGGAATCTATCTTCCTTCTCAATCTCACTGACACTTTACAATTGTCTTTTGTTTTCTCGATTGGCAGCATAACAAAGAGGAATGAGAACTGTCTGTCAAAATGGGATAAAAATATTACTAGATGTTCCCCTGGTAAAGCCAATCTAAAATTCTAGGTCTTCAGTCAACAAAACACTGCAAATTATTGTGTGGAATAATATTTGCTTCATGCTTCAGAAGAGAAAGACAGGATTAAACAGAAAGACTTAAATCAGTAACAATTCAGAAATAATTTTTTTAAGAGCCATCAAGTGCAAACTGGCATATTTATGAAAGGTTGTTGTCTTAATTAATTCAGTATTCATTGGGCTTTCTTTTTCTCCCACTCATTAGTTTTTTTTTAATCTTTCTCCTTTCTTCTACTGCCAGTTACCATGTGCAAGGAAGTTATTTCCAAAATATGCTGTGCTACCGAAGGATGATGTAAATCATTTAATATGAAATATTTATGAGTATTTACAGCAAAACTACCACTATGTACAAGCCACTCATAAAACAGGCAAGTTCATCGGAAGATAGACACATAAGATTAGTCAGATTACATAAGTGGGTAGACTGGAAAGAAAATGAGATTTTGAGTGGGAGGATATATACATTGATATAGGATACACACATGCAAAATATTGATGCCCTAAGTGTGGTGTGACAATTAATCCTGAAATAAGTGCAAATAAATCCCATACATAAAACTAAGCTATTGTGTGTTAATGAAATCCTGTAGAAAAATGACCACTTTCTGCCCAATGATATGTTTGTGCAGCTAATTACTCCTAAAATTTTAACTCATTTTCCATGAGTCAGGTGTTGTTGTATAGATGTGGATGCTATCCAAAAATATTGAATCATATTTAGCATAAAATTTAAGATGAGTAAGAATGCATTTTGAATGAACTTGAGCTATCTATAATGTATAGTGATAGACTGAGTTACCTCTGTCAAATTCCCACTACCCATCATTGAACTCTTCGTAGGATAGTAACAGAGGGTTGAGACTGATGGGTCAATAGAGGTTAGGTTCATATAATAAATATTTGTATTATTAAAAACTACTCTATTGTGGTTGGAGATTGATTCCTCTTGTTAATATAAATGACCTAGAACACTTGTTTCAAATCAATGGAGTGCACTTGCATCAGCAATTTAGCCCATTCTATATATAAACATATGATACAAACCATTTAATGTTTTCACGTCTCTTAGCCAGAAGGCCGAGAAGCCATTTAATACTTTCCTAAATGCGATCACTACAGAGTTTCTCTTTGGCAAGCACAATAAATGTTTTCCCAAGTTGTTTCATCTTTTTAAGATGATCATCACCCTAGGTTTGGGAATGCAACTAAATAATTGAAAGTATAGCTCTTGCATGATCCATGTTTGGCATAGAAATCATCTCACTACAGAATGTAAATCCACCCCTCCTTTACATTCACACCAAAGAAAGAAACAACATCAGTATTTCCTTTGACCAAAACTACTCTCGGGACCACAATCCAAGACCTCATTATAAGCTACTTACTAATTTCTATGGCTGTCTGAAAAATATAATTGGAATATGAAAGTAAATAAGAGCAGCAGTAGAGTGACTCACCTACCTACCTTCCAACTCCAGAATATACTAATATGCAGCACACAAAAAACAACAACAACACCCTGAGTAAATGTGAAAGTCAAACATTATGGCCCCATTTTCAGTGAGGCAACAGTGAGGCATGCACATTGAGACAGGGGAATTTGAGGTGATAGATTCTGTCAACATGGTATGCAAGAGTTTGCACACAAAAATGTATTGTTACCACAGGAAGCTAAGGGCTGAAAATCATGCCCTTAATCTCATCATATGGTAATGTTGTATTGCCTGCAAAATAGTCCGAATACAGGCTTACATTCTGTCATCCTAGCTCATATTAAGTCGGAACATAATCCCCAAGACATCCTGTTGTATCAATGGGCCAACTCACAAAGTAAGGTACTACTCAACATAAGTAAGGGTAGCTGAGCAAGGGTAGCAGAGATAGGCGGTTAGGCCCTGATCCTTTGAATATTTGCATATGTGCTTGATTTTAAGCATGTGAGCAATTCCTTTAAGATCCATCGGATCACTCAGTACTTAAAGTTAAGGATGTGCGTGTGGTTATATAGGATGAAGACCTTAGTCACTCTTCTAGAAAATTTAGTGGTTTAAACATCAAACTCTGCTCTCTATACCCATATAATCCTATTAATTTAAATAACTCCACTTGGATTGCCTGGGTGTAATGGAGGGTAAGGTTTGCCTCATAGCTGTAAACAATAGAAAAACATAACTTGTAAACAAAAACTTTATTTTATTTTAAAAAAAACTTCCTAAGCTCACAAGTCTAGTAAAAGGTAGTGAAGAAATTAAAAGTGCCAAAGAATTAATAAAACTCCTATTTCTAGATAATGTTAGATCTTTCTTTTTGGACTTCACGGGATAACCTCCAGTGAAGAAGCTTCCAGACTACCTCAGGAGGTTGTGGAAGCTTCTTCACTGGTGGTTTTCAAAAGAAAGCTGGATAGCCATCTGTCTTGGATGGTTTAGACCAGTGTTTCCCAAACTTGGGATGCCGCTTGTTTAGGGAAAGCCCCTGGCGGGCCAGGCCGGTTTGTTTACCTGCTGCGTCCGCAGGTTCGGCCGATCGCGGCTCCCACTGACCATGCTTTGCTGCTCCAGGCCAATGGGAGCTGCTGGAAGTGGCGCGGGCCGAGGGATGTACTGGCC
>NW_020664368.1:10476015-10501596 GCF_002925995.2 Terrapene triunguis | reverse complement strand
ACAATATACTCTAAAGCAGTGGTTCCCAAACTTGTTCCGCCGCTTGTCCAGGGAAAGCCCCTGGTGGGCCGGGCCGGTTTGTTTACCTGCCGCGTCCGCAGATTCAGCTGATCACGGCTCCCAGTGGCCGCGATTCGCTGCTCCAGGCCAATGGGAGTTGCTGGAAGCGGTGGCCAGTACGTCCCTCGGCCCGCACCGCTTCCAGCAGCTCCCATTAGCCTGGAGCAGTGGACCGCGGCCACTGGAAGCAGCGATCGGCCGAACCTGCGGACGCAGCAGGTAGACAAACCGGACCTGCCCGCCAGGGGCTTTCCCTGCAGAAGCAGCGGAACAAGTTTGGGAACCACTGGTTTAGACACAACAAATCCTGCATCTTGGCGGAGGGTTAGACCAGATGACCCTTGTGGTCCCTTCCAGCCCTATGATTCTATGGCTCAAAACAAATTAAAAAAAAAACTTTAAATGCACTTAAGAATGCTCCTTAGGGTCCAACAAAATCATGAAATAGCAAAAATGTTAAGATCCAGTGACCAAATAATGAACATCATTCAAATATTTAGTAATCTTGTGACTTTTGCATCACCTTTTAACTCCTGCAAATGTGTTTTGTAGGAATATTTTTCAGTTTAAGGACATTTGCTTCTGAAAATTACATTTTTCTATTCATTTTTTGTTTTAACGTTTAAGCCAGTATTGACTAATTTGTGGCAGTAAAAAATGGTCTTGTACCTTGGTCAAATAGTATAAACCTGGCATCGTTCTGCCCACACAACCAAAATAGCAAAGATTTTGTCCTTGAAAGCTGAGTTCTCTCAAATAGGAGCAGAGCTATCAGATATCCTATAAAAAAAGTGAGTACTTTCAGGAGGAATTAAATATTGAGGTAGATAAAATAAATCCATAATGCTACCAAAAAAATAGGTATGAAATCCTCTGAACTTTGTGATAAGGAAAAAAGGGCAATACATTCCATGATGGCGATTCTGAAAAAAACTACCTGTTCACTGACATTTTGCTCTTTTCTATTTAGATAGATAGATAGATAGATAGATAGATAGATAGATAGATAGATAGATAGATAGATAGATAGATCTCTTATGTTGTGCTGGAAATTGAGTCCTCTTGGTAAACAAACATGGCCTAGAAGTACTTATCTGGCTTACTACCATTCCTTGGTAGTAAGAAGTAGAATCATAGATGTGTAGGACTGAAAGGGATCTCAATAGGTCATCCAGTCCAGTCTCCTGCACTCAAGGCAGGATTATGTAATAACTAGACCATTCCTGACACGTATTTATCTACGCTATTCTTAAAAACCTCCAATGATGAAGATTCCATAACTCCCTAGTCAATTTGTTCTAGTACGTAACCACCCTGACAGTTAGGAAGTTTTTCGTAATGTCCAACCTAAACCTCCCTTGCTGCAGTTTAAGCCCATTGCTTCTTGTCCTATCCTCAGAGGTTGAAAACAATTTTTCACCCTCCTCCTTGTAACAACCTTTTATGTACTTGAAAACTGTTATCTCTCCCCTCAGTCTTCTCTTTTCCAGACTAAACAAACCCAATTTTTGCCATTTTTTCCTCATAGGTCATATTTTCTAGGTCTTTAATCATTTTTGTTGATTTTTTCTGTACTTTCTCCAATTTGTCTACATTTTTCCTGAAATGTGGTGCCCAGAACTGGACAAAATACTCCAGCTGAGGCCTTATCAGCATGGAGTAGAGAGGAAGTATGACTTCAACATGTCTTGTTTAGAACACTCCTGCTAATACATCCCAGAATGATGTTTGCAACAGTATTACATTGTTGACTCATATTCAGTTTGCCATCTATTCTAACCCCCAGATCCCTTTCTGCAGTACTCCTTCTTAGGCAGTCATTTCCCATTTTGTGTGTGTGCAAATTCAAGTGGGATATTTTGGATTTCTCCTTATTGAATTTCATCTTATTTACTTCAGACCATTTCTCCAGATCATTTTGAATTATAATCCTATATATAATCCTCCAAAGCACTTGCAACCCTTCCCAGGTTGGTATTATCTGCAAACTTTGTAAGTGTACTCTCTAAGCCACTCTCCTAATAATTTATGATTAACTGTGGTCTGTTTCATCTCACCCTTGTGATTTGGCAATATACATTTTATATCTCTTGGATTGTTTTTATATCCCTTCTTCTACCTAAAACTTTGAACTTTGTTGGACTTTCAATTGGATTTTTTTTATATAGTATATATCCCTTGGAACGAACCGTGGCAAGGTGATGCAAACTTAGTATGCCAGAAACACGGCATCCATCAAAATTAGTAAGACGGTGGGAGTGAAAGTTGTTCTGTCATCATGGCTCCACCAGAATTTTTAGAGAGACCTTTCTGCATACTATATACAGAGATAGGGGATGGGTATTTACTCTGGGATCACATAGTTAAGCATATGCATCTCCTGATCCAGCAATGACACTAAACACACACATCCATGTAGATTTTGTTCTACTATAAGTATGTACTTTGTATTTGGATCCACACTGGATGCTGCTACTGGCCAGAATGAGTGTATATTAATGTTTTGCCCACATGCAGGAGCTGCCTGTTTGGGGGACATGTGCATGGGGTTATCCTTTAGCCCAGGGATCGGCAACCTTTGGCATGCGGCTTGCCAGGGTAAGCACCCTGGCGGGCTGGGCTGGTTTGTTTACCTGCCACATCCGCAGGTTCGGCTGATCGCGACTCCCACTGGTCGTGGTTCACCGCTCCAGGCCAATGGGGACAGCGGGAAGCAGCAGCCAGCACATCCCTTGGCCCGTGCCGCTTCCCGCAGCCCCCATTAGCCTGGGATGGCAAACCGCGGCCAGTGGGAGCTGCGATTGGCCGAACCTGTGGATGCAGCAGGTAAACAAACCGGCCCGGCCCGCCGGGGGCTTACCCTGGCGAGCCGCGTGCCAAAGGTTGCCGATCCCTGCTTTAGCTGTTTGGTTTGGTCTTCATAATGTTGAGAATCATTATCCACTGGATATTATATGTTTTGTCTAATATACCAAACATTAATAAATAGAAAGAGAATTTTTAAAAAATATGCAGAAAAATACAAAGAACCAAATTACGACTTTCCCTGTGGTGGGGAAAGGGAGAGTTCAATGTGAGGGTTGAAGCTGGAATGGCCTAGGTTTCCTAAGTCACTTTGCCTATGCAGGGCACATTCAGGCAGAATGGGATAGGAAGGCTAGGAATAGTCTTCCTCAGACTCAGGCCTTATCGATGCTTATAAAATGGGCAGCAAGCATTATCCCAGTGCACTGTTTCCAGATTGGTGCACAGTAGTAGTGGGCACCAGATCACAGTCATTTCTCCTACCCAGCTGACTACTACAATCCCTGAGTACTGTAGAATGCCATCAAACGCATTAGGTGGACCTGCAGTAAACAGTTCAGTTCAAAGAGTGCTGTAGCATGGTGCTGGCTCCTGTGTGGTTGTGATATTGTATGGGGGGAAAGAGGCTTTCTGCTCCCACTATTAGTGGACCCACACAAGCCAGGTAAGAATTTAGACCAGAGAGTTAAAATGCCAAAGAAGAGATACATAAAGAAGTAAAGAAAACCAAAGGAGATTCAATATTGCAAAATGTTTGTTATTAAAGTGTTGCATGATGGAGATTTTCTGCAGACACCGCATCAAACAGATTGAAGAGTGCATGGAGCCCAGCAGAGATTAATTGGTAATCAATTTATTTCCCTACTAGATAATGCTGTTTTGCTTTGTTCAATGCACTGTCTGCAGAAGGCTTGGAGATAATAGGGACTGTGGACATAACTGTATCTTGCACAGTGATTTAACCCTTTCAGGAACCTGAGTTTTTGGTTTTTTTCCCCACACTTATGCTTAATCATCAAACTGAGATTATTGTTACCAGGGTAATCAACCATCGAGGGACAGAAAGGTGTGATCTGGTTGTCATTTTGGGGGTATACGTACCCAATCTGCCTCTACTACTCATTCCAAGAACAGGGTATTAATCATATAAAAAGGTACTCTAAATCCAGTATTAAGGGTCAGATTTTTAGCAGGGTGTCAATCCAGCCTGTTCATGCAACATTGTGCCATTTTCCTCCATGTGCAACTCACTGTGAACAGAAATATTAGTTGTTTAATGTTTAACTACCTGATGTATATGCACAAACAAGTAAATAGGCATCTAGCTATTAGTAATTACATTGGTCACATTTTGTCCAGGATATTACAGGTAGGGTGACCAGATGTCCCGATAAAATTGGGACTGTCCCGATATTTAACCCTTTGTCCCATGTCCCGATCAATGTACGATCGGGACACCATTTGTCCCAATATTCAGGTAAGGAGGCAAGTGGGAGGGAGGTGCTGACCCCCTGGGTTCTCCGGGGTTGGAGCATATACAGGGAAAAATTGCAGCCAAGCTCCCCGCTCCTCGCCTCCTTCTCCCCCGCCTCCCCTCAGCACGCCGCATCCCCGCTCCTGCCCCCCTCCAGCGCTTCCCACTGCCTAACAGCTGTTTGGCTATGCTTCGCACTTTCCAGGAGGGAGGGGGGAGGAGCAGATACATGGTGTGCTCAGGGGAGGAGGTGGAGAAGAGGCAGGGCAGGGGCGGGGACTTGGGAGAAGGGGGTGGAATGGGGGCAGAGCGAGGGCGTGCAGGGGTGGGAAGAGGCGTAGGGCAAGCGACCACCCACCCGGCAGAGGGGAAGTTGGCACGGTAGGGGTGAGTGGCGGGCAGGGTGGTGAAGAGGCGTACAGCGGGCAGGCGAGCGAGCGGGCGGGGAGGTGAGCGGTGGGTGGGGGACTGAGGAGGGATGCAGCAAGCCAGCGGCAGGCCGGAGGATGAGGAAGGGCGCGGTGGGGGGAGGCAAGCAGGGAGGGGGCGGGACCTGGGGAGGAGCCTGGGAGGAGTGGGGGTCGACTATGGGCGGGGCTGATGGCACCCCAATGTGTCCCGATATTTTAGTGTGGTGATCTGGTCATCCTAATTACAGGACTGTTACACTTAACATTTTAGTTGAAACTGCAGAGGATCATCACTTTGGCTCAGAAGAGTCCCAGTCCAATTCAGTGATGACATTTACCCATGTGGTACATAAAGTGCACTCAAAGTTACCTGTTTGTGTCTCTGAATTTATATTTTGAACACTCAACTTGGGCATCTGTGTGTGAATTTTTGGTGCCTGATTAAAATATGACAACTGTTATTCAACTGCACTAGGTCCTTGTATGGGAGGTACAGCTTGAAGTATGGCTATGCTTACTATTGTACGAGCATATCTCTAGGGGTTGAAATCCTCTGAAGAAGAAAAAAATAATTACTGTAAAATGAAAGAAGATGTGTTAGCAGCCAGTTTGCCAAGATGAATAAAATATGCATCAGCGTCCAAGCCCTTCTGAGTGATTTATTTAATCAACTAACTGAAGTGGCACAAAGCTGACAAAGATAGATAAATGATCTTATAGTTCACAGTTAGCGCTTGCCCACTGGCCTCTATCATATAGTACAACACATCATTCCACAGTGCAGTACTTCTGCAAGACAGCTGAATACAAATTCCTATATTTAAAATTTTACACCAGGTTAACCTTTTAACAATATTCAGGACTTTCCTTCCAAGACTGTCCTGAAACAAAAACAAATGACTGTAGATAAATATAGAGAATATACTGTGTAACTTGTTTTAAAAATTAATTTTAACTTCATTAAAATAAATTAACATATCGGAATTAATGGTAAAGAAGTTGTTTGGAAACTCTAATAAAGAACATACAAAAAACAGCTTAAAGCTTTTAAAAAAAAAATAGAAAATGTGTCAGGGCTATTAAAAGGTCTCCTAGTCAGCAAAATTAATTGCTGGAAAGGCAAAAAATAAATACTTACAGTTTAAAAAATAACAACCTAACACAGAAATGGTTTTAAATTGTTATTTTAGATATATCTTCATGTAAACATAACAGTTTACTGGAGAGATAAGTTGATGAGGTAATAGCTTTTATTGGATCAACTTTTGTTGGTGAGAGAAACAAGCTTTCAAGCTTGCACACAGGGCTTCTTCAGAGGTTAAGAGATTCTCTTGTTCCTTAAATGGTTATTTTGCCTTTTTTAAAAAAAGGCCTTTATTTGTAATCGATTTTTATAATGTAGCTAATAACATTATTGAGGGCCTAGGTCTATCACCTTTACTCTTGTTAAGTAGTAGAGAACCCTATCCCATGAGTTATACTGGGGCGTCATGTGGCTGTATCTGTTGGCTTTATATGCTGTACACTGATAGATGGGAAGTGTAATGGACTCATTTTCTGCCACACTTACTCCTGGTGAGTAGGACCTTACTCTGCACATAAAGGTGATAAAATATTGTTGTATGCATTTATATTTTTTTCCATTTAGCAGACAAGCCTAGGAAGAACCTCACATCATTTAAACACACAATTACAAAAATTAAAGTTTTCAACATAATAATTCAGAACCTCAAGTATCTGCCTTTACCATTATTAGACACTTCACAAGAGAAATAAAACTAACCTAAAGACCACAACTTTGTCCTCCTAGAGCCAACAATTCCACCACCAATGAACTTCCCTATTTCCCAAAAGCATTCTAAAGAAAATGTTGTATAACAGAATAAATATCTGTAAGGTATTATCTGTAGCGGTCAGATCAAGATGCCCATTTATCAGCAGCAGATTGTACATTTCAACATTGTCTTAGTTTTCATGGAATTGCTACAATACAAAGAATCACAGTAAAAAGGAAAACAAAAGCCCTTCCTATTGAAAAATATCAGTCCTTTAGTTCAGGTATTGCCCCTTCGCCGTCAGCACTCAAGTTTTCTGGTAGATGCTTCCCCAATATCGCATTTGTCCAAGACCCTCTGCTGAATGAGTTTTCAAAAATACAGCTTCCCCCTTCAATACTGTCCTTTCATTCTGGGTAGATTCAGGATATTTGCTGAAATATTGCTTTTCAGAAAACACTCTTTTGAATATGTCTCCAGGACCATGCGCACTGGAGGCATATGGGCAAGGGGAAATGGAGCCAACTATATTATATCACAGCTATGCTTTTTCACACCAGCCAAGTATCCATGACTTTGGGATCAGAGAATGTTAGTATTATGGGGACTCCAGCTCTGGCTCTTTGTATGAATGTTCACTTTTGAGAAACAGCATTTATATCACATTGGATGTATTTTTTGTCGAGCAAAGGTTTTAACTTTCTAAAAAAAAAAAATTCCAAACCAACAAGAACCACTAGGAAATTAATCTTCCCCTCCTCTGTCTGTTGTTCCTGACATCATGGGCTCACTCACTTGACTTTTAGTTAGTGATAAGTGATAAGGCAAAAGCCCTGTGCCATTGGATTGAAGTGATTACAAAACTCAGATGATCCATTGATTTTTTCTCCCCATACTTTTTCATGTTTTCCTGAGTGGTCTTGAGTGCATCCAACTCCGTTCTAAATGTTGAAACATGATACAGCCATTCATCAAAGGTAGCACCTAAAGCAGCTAACACTGACTGAATGCCATCTGATATTTTATGTATTGATTTCATCTAATAATGAAAAGACGGAACCATGAAGCATCACGTGTGGAAAAGGGAGAGTTCAAGTATTTTATTCTATGTGGACTGGATTCTCCACTGTCTTTCACACAGAGTAGTCCTTTACACGTATAAAAACTGGATGTAAAACGACAGTTCTGATTTTGTACATTTTACACTCCCTTTACACAGTTGTAAATAGCAACATGTGCAAGGCAGTGGAGATTGAGAGTCTGTTTCTTGTTCCCTTCTTCTCGACTCCATTCCACCTACTTTCCAGTGAGCAGTGGAATCTTTTCCCTTAACTCACTATGTTTGGCTGATTTGCTGTCATTCCTTTTTCCTTTTTGGCATCTTCACTAGAATACGTTTTAAAACATGTTTGTTGCAGTTACTTTAAGCGAAACTAAACAAATTAACATTCAACTTTATTCCCCTTATCCAAAGTGCGACACAAAGTCACATCAAATCACATCCTCTCTTCTACTGCCCCACGTCCTCTCCAGAGGACACTAATGATAGCAGATACTTTTGGGGGCAGTAATCTTTCCAATATGATCTGCTAAGGGCCCGATTGACTGTGGCTGGGCACTGACTTCCAGATTATTACCACTTTAAACATCCCACTGAAAGTGTAAAATTGTTGGTCTCAGGTGTTTACTCCAGTGGTTGGGAATGGTAACTGAGTCACAAAGGGAAAGAAGAGAATTCCGCTGGCACAGGGCCACCATAAGTACTTCTACACTGTCTCCCCCCCACCTCCACTTGCAATCCCTGGCATAGGGGATGCACTTGGGGTGGAGGTTGGGGCACTTCAGGAGTAGCACTCAGTCTACATGCTTTTATGGGCTGAAGTGCAGTTCTCAAGGTTGCTCTAACTTGCACTGGGGCCCTTACTTCATCCTGCATCATCCATCAAGTCACCTTCCCCCACTTCTCTTTGGTTGCACATTCTGTATCACATCACAGAATCTGGCCCCAAAATTATCATTATTCATCTTCACTTTTTCCAAAGAGTGAGGTTTTGGGTTCCACTCTACCCTTTAAGCACTCTGTTGATCAGTTTCCTCATCTGTAAAATGAAATTTATCTCACCTACAATGGGATTGCTTAACAGCCTCTTCCATTCTGAAAGTTTCAACCATTTCTAGCTCTATCCCCCATTTATTTATACAAACAGGTACACATTGCACAGTATTATAGAATCATAGAATCATAGAATATTAGGGTTGGAAGGGACCTCCGGAGATCATCTAGTCCAATTCCCTGCTCAAAGCAGGACCAACACCAACTAAATCATCCCAGCCAGGGCTTTGTCAAGCCGGGCCTTAAAAACCTCCAAGGATGGAGATTCCACCACCTCCTTAGGTAACCCATTCCAGTGCTTTACCACACTCCTTGTGAAATAGTGTTTTCTAATATCCAACCAATATTGTCTCACTGTTTCCTTATGGGCCCCCCTCATCTGTTTGTGGTATCCACCTGTTGTCTCCTGCCTTATATTGTTAGCTCTTTGGGGCAGGGCATCTCTTTTTGTTATGTGTTTGTAAAGTGTCTAGCACAATGGTGCCCCCCAGTGTTGCCATAGCACAAATAATCATAATATACACAGAAAGAAGTAGAGACAGATCTAGAAAATCTCTCTCACAGAAGCCAAATGCTAAGTGCACCCATTCTACTTTCTTCACACATGAAGGTTCATTAGTTGAGGTACAGCATTTGGAAGGTTTAATTACTATAAGTGGGAAGTGTACAAGGGTAATGTTTGCCTACGTGGGCATTCAGTCTGGCCTCGCTACTGCCAATACGGATGCTAAATGGTGCAAGTGGTGATGGTGCTTCTGAAATTTGAGGTGTGGTGACCACACCAGGAATGCTAGTGCTTTTCGGCCCCTCATCCTCCTGTTCTGCCACCAATTGTTTGAGGGGGTAAAATCTAAACAGAAGATTGACATGCAGACAAAAAAAAAAATCTTCATGTAAGATTAAAACTTGGTCTTTGAAAGAGCTGGAAGTCTATTGTCTGTTTAATATAAGATTATTTCAAAGACTAAGGAATACAAAGTCAATTCATTTTTCTATGATGAGTGATATATATTCACTTTTGAAACATTGCTTGAGTCATTTTCTCTTTTCATTTCAAGGACATTTTAGACATCTGTGAGACTCTGTCTTTTATTATAATTTCATGCTAGGAAAGTACAAAGGATTGTTTGAGTCAATAAAAGGCCATTTGGGGAAAAGACAAAACTTTAATAAGTCTGGGATGATATATCTTATTTTAAAAAAACAGAACCAACATGTCCTTAGTGTGTTAAGCTTTTAGCATGCTTCATAATTAACTCTTCATTAATCTTTTATAGCGTGCTACATGGGAAATATTGGTCTCGTGTCATTAAACAATCGTCTTCTTGAGATATTCCAATTCAGCAAGTTACACATGAGAAAACTATAGACTTATCTGGACTTTGCAAAGCTTTCTGGAAAGCATACTGCTCTCAGCTGCCTGCCAAAGAACAGTGAATATTTTATAATTTTTCAAGTGGAACGGATCTAAAGAGGAAGTGACCATACTTGCAAATTGCATTGCCCTATAAATCTGTGCAATTAAACATGATTTGGTCATTGTAGTAATATAACATAAAAGCTTACTGGTCTGCTTGCCAATTCCAGAAGCTGAACTGTAGAGTATTGAATCCCAGAGACTCTTGTTAACCACTGACCGTTGGAGGTAAGGAAGCAACTTTCCCTGTGGACAAATCATTCCATGATTGCCCAGTATGGTGGGGTTTGTACCTTTGTATGAACCATCTTGTAGTGGCCGCTGTCAGAATCAGGATACTTTGCTGGATGGATCATTGGTCTTGTCTAGAGTTTAAGTTCTTATGTTCATATCCTAAAAATTTACTTATTTCACAGTCTGTTGTAGATGAATCAATGAAGAATCTGTTTGTTTACTGTAGCAGTTAGCAGCTTTTCTACAAACAGGAACAGAAGCTGTGATGGGGTTTGCTCCCCACAGTGGCCCTGTAAGAGCTGAATTGGGCCAGGTGGGCCCAATCAGCTAATTAGGCTGCAAACGGGGGAACTTTAGACTGGAAGCAGCTAATTAGAGAGAAGCTTACCTGTGAGAGGCATGTGGGGTTTCTACAAAAGACAGGAAATTGAAAGCAGCGGGAGTGGCAAGGAGAAGTCTGCAGTCACTCAGTGAGAGAAGGGAGGAGTGTTGAGGGTTTGCCAAAGTTACTCCCTGGGAGGAGGGAATGAAGAGATTGGCAAAGCCAAAAGAGTGGGGCGGGCTAGGAGATATAGAAGCAGCTCAGGGAAAGGCATAGGAAACAGACCTTGGCTGCTGTGTAGAGCAGTGGTTCTCAAAGCCAGTCCGCCACTTGTTCAGGGAAAGCCCCTGGCGGGCTGGTTTGTTTACCTGCCGCGTTCACAGGTTCGGCCGATTACGACTCCCACTGGCCGCGGTTCGCCGCTCCAGGCCAATGGGGGCTGCGGGAAGGGCGGCCAGCACATCCCTCGGCCCGTGCCGCTTCCCGCAGCCCCCATTGGTCTGGAGCGGCGAACCGTGGCCAGTGGGAGCCGCGATCGGCCGAACCTGTGGACGCGGCAGGTAAACAAACCGGCCCGGGCTTTCCCTGAACAAGCGGTGGACCGACTTTGAGAACCACTGGTGTAGAGGGTTCCTGAGCCAAAACCCCAAGTGGGCCCAGGTTCCCCTGCCTGCCACCGTGGGAGTGGCACTGTGAAGCAGCAAAGAGGAAGACTGCCGGAAGGGGAAACCAGGGAGGGCTGAGTCACAAAGAGGACACTGAATTTCCTGGAGTGAGAGAAGGGCTGTAGAGGAGAAACTGATATGGTGTAACTGCTGAGAGAAGTGTCAGCCTGACAGAGCTAATCCCCAGAACTGCCAGGAGGTGGCGCTGTCCAGTGATGAGTGGAACAACCCCATCACAGAAGTGTAAAACAACACATTACAAGAATAAGAACCATGTGAAAAGGCTACAACTTACTAGACTTCTGCGAAGAACATGAAATTAATTAGTATTGTGTATTTGGGGTGCTTTTGCCTCTATCCAGAGCTGTTGTGCCAGCCTTTGGGCAGAAAAGACTTAAAAAGTTAATATTGTATGTCTGACTACACTCAGAGGAAATGCTTGATTATCTGTGTCACTTGCAGGTTATTACCAATAAAGCACTTTCCTCTATTGCAACCACACAAGCTTCATTTGGCTCCTGCAAACATAAGTCAGTTCCAGGTTTCCAGATTTCTTCAGTTTTTATAAAAAAGACAAATGTCAAATTGTTATTATTATTTATATTACAGTAGCACCTGTGCACCCCAGTCAAGGATCAGGGCCCCCTTTTGCTATGCACTGTAGAGACAAGTTAAAAAAAAATCCTGCCCCAAAGAGCTAAGTGTCTGAGAGCAGAGAAATAGACAAAAAAAGATGGAGGGGAGATGGGGTAGAGAAGAAATAAGATAACAAAATGAACAGTGTTTAGTAGAAAAATACAAGTCCCAGCTCTCTACTTGTGTAGCTAATGCCAGAGGAAGCATGAAAAAGTATTTCATCAATGAAGGTCAATCATCCAAGTCACCTTGAACTTCTCTGTCACCTGAATGTTTAAGTAGAAAATCAAATGATTTTTACGAATACTACTGACACTCTGTGGAAAAACTAATTGACTGTAAATACTGACTGAGCACATATCTAACTTTGTACGTCAAGTTTAATTGTATTTCTTTGACACCTTACACTTTACTGGGATGATTCATAAAGCTAAGTGCATTTACCGTACCCAGGTTCTGCAGATCCTACATTCAGACTTAGTTTCCTTTTCTGTTCTGTCTTTAATACATTTTCCTTCCATGTAAATTGTTGACTGGTGTTTGTATGTGTTATGTCTGATTTTTAGCTAACTTGATATTTTGAATTCTCTATTTTAAAAGCAGAATACAAAATTCAAGCTACAGCAGCAGGAATTATCTCTTTAATACCAGAAGGCCATTTTTATTTTTTCATTAATAGAAAAGTTATTGAAGTGCTGAGGTTCTTTCTTGGGAATTATGAATTAGGCACTAAAGGCTTGACCCTGCAAGGTTCTTGAGGGTGCTCAGCACCTCCGGGAATTGCTAAGCACTTTGCAGAATCAAGTCTTAAAGAAAGGCACAAGAGGTACAAAAGGTTCATGAGCATTAACCTTTCAGCAGTGGGGACTATGATTCAAATGTAGTGGTCAGGACAATCCTCAGGGTATCAGTTTGTGTATCTGTGTCATTGTGCTGCTAGTTGGGCAGGGATGTGGCAGGTTGACTTCGTCCCGGTTCTTTTTCTTTCTTACTCCCTCTCCACCCTGCTTTAGGGACTCAGTCCTCCAGCCAGGTCACATTCACAAGTCCACCCATTTCGGGGTATGTATAAAAAATCCAGTAACAGGGAAGTCTTCAGGATTAATCAAGGGATTCAGAGCTTCCCCCTGGGGTCAGAGTCTCAGGGTCCAGACCCTTGTATCTTCAGGGGTCTTCCCCCAAATAGGTTCCCCACTGAAGGATAGACTTCCATAGTTGTCCCTCTTATGGGTTTGGTAGGGGAGTCCGGGCCCAATGGTAGGCAGCAAAGTCTTGCACCCTGTGGTGCTATGCAGCTGCCTCTCTGGATCACTTCCCCTCCTTTCCTACATGGTAAAGTAAAGAAATAAACACAAAGATAAACCCTAAAAGAGTCACAGGTCCCTTCTTTGTAGGCCTGGTCAGGTCACTATTGCCAGGCCTCAGGCAGCAAGAACTCCCGTGGAGCTCCTTCCCAGGAGCTCAGTGTATAGGTCAGCACACCTCCATTGTCTGCCAGCTACTGAGCTATTCTGTTCCCCTTTTTGTGCACCTATTCCAGCCTATGCAGGCTTTGCAGGTACAGTGGAATGGGGCTGCCTGGGCCCAGATCAACTCCTTAATCCCATCCTTTCCAGTGTGAGGCTTGTATGCCCCATCATAGTCATACTCTGACAAAGAAAACTGCATTGTCACAGCTTGCTGCTTGATTTGGTTTCCTCAGTTCTGAAAATTTTAGGAAATTGTTACCAAACTGTAAAAAATATCAATTTTTGTTAATTTTCGTGTTCAGCTGTGTTTTGCGAAAGTGTTGTTAAGTGGAGGTTGTGGGATTTGGGAGTTTTTTGGTTGAGGGTTAGTTTTGTGGTGGTTGTGTTGTGTGTTTTGTTAATGATAGACAATGTTGATAAGTCTTGCAACTGCAGACATAATCAAAAAGAGCCTTTACTTGCTGTTTTACCTCGATTCAGTAGCATAGCCTTGGGCAATAGATTGCAGCTGAAATGAAACTGAATGTGTACAGCATGAAAGAATTATTAACCAATTACTAATGTATAAATCAGATTTCTTTAACAGTCACATGCCAAAATAGCCATATTTTTTGTCATTTTTCCACAGATTGTACCATACTTAATTAGGTTGGAAAAGAAGACAGATGGCCTGTGTTTTACAAAATCTCTGTCTTCTTTCTCCTTGATTGACCACACAAGCCAATATTCACAAATCTCATACTTATAATTATTCTCAATTAGCCGCAAGCAAAAATAAATCAAGGATTTGTTTCAGAGAGCACCAAATCATTCTAGCACAATTTTGGAGATAGCAAATAGGCTTCTAATTTTTATACAAAATCTGATTGGTCACATATTAGGTAGTATTTTCATTTCCAACATAGTTGATGCATTGTATTTTTATTAGGGAAACCCTTTGCTATTAGTGTAGTGAATAAAACAAGAAGTGTCTGAGGAGCTTCTTCTAGTTCGTTTTGGAAAGTTTAAGTTATGTGGAGGGGAAGCGGGTTGATTTCAATGGACTTAAGCACATGCTAAAGTGCTTTCCTGAATCAGGGGGTAATATAGGTCACCCCTGCCTTAGTCAGTCACTTGTGAGGTGGAGGTCTTGCCACAGCATCCCAACCCATGCCATTCAGAACCAAATGTGGTTGAGCTGTTCCTCTAAATCCAAAGACTCCCTGTACATCTTTTTTATATTATGAGTTTCTTTGATTCTCCACCCCTCCCCCCCATAAAAAAGTACACAATCCATTCCAACATATAAAGGAATCCACAAGATGGACTGTACACAGAGAAAAAAGACTCCATCATGCCAGTTTTATTATTATTTATTATTACTAGGGAACATCCAGAAATGTAATACTTGATATATTCATCTAGTGGTGACTCCTAAATTACAATTTGCTATATGATAAATAAGGCACAGTTAAGGAGGGATCTGTTTGCTTGGGGATCTCCTCCTTAAAACAGTTCATAAAAATGTAACCCACCAGAACTGATTTTTTTCCCTGGATTTTGTTATAGTTAAATGAATGCAGCTCTGTTCTTCACATTTCCAACAGGCCAGCCATGTTTTTTTTTCCCCATTCCACTGTAAACATAACCCATCATTCATCTCTTCTTGTAGTGATATGTACAGCTAGTTTGTCTTCTCTGCCAGACCAACAGTTTGGTCTGCTCTCTTACTATTTTGTTTCTTCCTCTTTCTCCATATATTGTGAAGTTACATTGTCCCATGCTTACTGCCCAGGGGTTTGATTTTCTTGTTGTTTTGCTTCAGCTCAATCTTCCTGCTAAGTGACAGTTTCTGCTTTTTAGGTCACATTAGATGAATGTCAAAGCCTTTTTTTCAAGCAGAGCGGGCTCTTGCTCATCATGATAGCACAATAGCTCCTTGGCTTCATGTGGAACATCTACCCACTTGCTAATATAGACAGATGCATGATAACACTTCTAGTGTTTTCTCATTCTTGCTGATCTTTTCTTCCACACTTACAGCAACTAGATGGATCATGATTTTGACCTTGCTCATATCTTTCTGTCATCTTCTTTGTCAATTCCCCTTTGGAGGTTGCAGCGGATAATCATCTGAACTTGAGTTCCCAGTGCAACGCTGTGGCCAAAAAGGCTAATGTGATCCTTGGATGCATAAACAGGGGAATCTTGAGTTAGAGAAGTTAGTATACCTTTGTACTTGGCACTGGTGCTACCACAACTGGAATACTGTTTCCAGTTCTGGTGTCCACAGTTCAAGAAGGATGTTGATAGATTGGAGAGGGTTCATGAGAAGAACCATAAGAATGATTTAAAAATTAAATAACATGCTTTGAGGTGATAGACTCAAAGAGCTGAATCTATTTAGCTTAACAAAGGGAAGGTTATGGAGCAACGTGATCACAGTTTGTAAGTACCTACATGGAGAACAAATATTTGATAATGGGCTCTTCAGTCTAGACCAGGGGTCGGCAACCTCTGGCACGCGGCTCGCTAGGGTAAACACCCTGGCGGGGCGGGCCAGTTTATTTACCTGCTGACGTGGCAGGTTCGGCCGATTGCGGCCCCCACTGGCTGGAAGTTGAAGCTAGGCAAATTCAGACTGGAACTAAGGCATACATTTTTAATAGTCAGAGTAATTAGCCATTGGCACAATTTACCAAGGCTCATGGTGGATTCTCCATCATTGGCAATTTTTAAATGAAGGTTGGATGTTTTATCTAAAAAATATGTTATAAGAATTATTCTGGGAAAATTTTATGGCCTGTGTTATACAGAAGGTCAGACTAGTTTATTGCAATGATGCCTTCTGGGCTTGGAAACTATTAATCTCCCTTCCATGCAGGTAGATAAATTGACATCACTTTAATTTCCTTTGATATATTTTTAATAAATAGAAAATAAAATCTGTAATTGAGAACACTTTGGAGACAGTCAGCAAAATCATTATGTCTGCTCCATTGAGATTGTAACAACTCTAAATGGTCCTTAATCCACAGTTCATTGTCATGATAGCCTGTACTGACTCCAGCAGAGCCATTATGATTTATCATATCAGTGTATACTTAGGGAGTCCTTAATCCACACATCACTGACACAATAAATGATAACTCTTTTTCTTGGAGCTATTACTCTCTATGAAGGCAATGGATGCTTATGTATTTAAAAAATACTATCTTCATACTTTACATACAATATATGCACAAGTATGTATATTAAAAATCTCTTTTAAAAGCTGCTAGTTTATATCTATAAAGCTTTTATTAAAAAAAAAGAGGATGATTATTTTCTGTAATACCAAATGATATCACACTAATCCAAATAATGAACTAATATCTGTATTTGCAGGCTGCTTTTGAGTTACAGAAGTTCATAAATGTCTACCACCAAAAAAGAAACCACCAAACTAATATTTTAACTGCAGCCCTAGCAGGTACTGATATACAGGAATGACTGAAAGAATAAAAAAGTTTTCTGAAATGTCAGGTGTGCAGGCTAGAATACCCTCTGGCAAGTCTAACTTGTAAGCCCAGCACAGAGCAAATAACTAGTGACACTCACATTCCTAGCATTACAGAAATAATATTTTACCTTGGATAACTGCTCTTGTAAGATTTCCCCAGTGTCTCAGGCATAACCTTGGTTTCTATGACCAGCAGGCTAGTGTGTATTTCCTTTTCAAAACATATGTATTTTTATTATACCCAACGGGCAATGTAAGTAAAAATCATAGTTTTTAAAGTTCCTTTGTTTCTCTGATGCATTATAGGCCCTTATTCCAAACTTAATCCTACAAACTTAATACTTCTACTGCTCTCCCCGCATAAGACTTTGTTATTAAGGAACAATTTCTAGCACCTACAGACCCTCTGTCTTTTCATGATTTAAATATATGTTGGGGAGACAAAGTGAGTGAGGTAATATCTTTTATTGGACCAACTTCTTTTGGTGAGAGAGACAAACTTTCAAGACACAGAGAGCTCTTCTTGAACAATACTGTGTTCATTAAATATACCGTATGTTAATCATTTGAACTATAGTTAGCTTTGGAATTTATTATTATCACTGTAGTAATTAGCAAGAGATGTGGCATCGACACCACACACTGGGAGACAGTAGCCCAGGATAGGGATAACTGGCAAAGACTTGTCAGAGAAGGAACGTCCACTTTTTGAGGAAAATCGCCTTGCCCTGATTGCAGAAAAACACCCAAAAAGAAAGGACAGCCAACCGTCATGCAACAATCACCACCTAATCCTGACTTCCAACACCACCTGCGACATCTGCCAACAAGCCTGTGGCTCAAGGATCAGACTCCTCAGTCACCAAAGGACCCATAAAAAATAAAACCTGTGAAAGAGATCATCCTAAACCTTGAGGGATCGACAATGATGACGACGACGATGTAGTAATGTTCAGAGATCCCATTGTGGTAGGCACTGTACAAACACATAGGGAGCAGCATGCTAGTTTACATTGTGATCAAATCTGGTCCTACAGTTGTGTGGCTGCACACAGTTGCCCCAGGACCAGTCACGTGACATCAGGAGGATGATGTCAGCCTGAGGCCTGCTTTGGAGAGGTGCTGCTGACATCTTCTTTAGCAGTCTCCTCTTCTCAATAGTAGTTGCCCATTTTGCTCCCCCACTACTGATCTCCTCCCGCTGTGCAAGTGAAAGGAAAGGACATATATTCCTACACAGATGCACCCAGAACAGCAGCAGCATTTTCCCCAGCTTCTTTAGCCAGTTATGGCCAAGCTGAGTGGGGCACAGAAGCAGCTGGAAGTCAGAGATGGATATAGGACTTTGAGGGATGCAGGAGGAAACTGAGGATGATTGTAGCTCTGACAGGCAGGAAATGAGGGAAATACATGTGACTTTTCCACCTTGGGAAAATGGGGAGGAGAGAGAGGGAGCACAAGTACAGCAAAGGAAGGTCTGGAGAAACAGGGGGTGATTGGAAGAACAAAGCAATGAAAAGTCAGCTCATGCATCTTAGGAGGTGTGCAGGTATTCCCCTGTACCAGCATAATGTAGAGAGTGTGCAAAGGAGTCCCCATTGTCAAGGAGGTGTGCCAGAAAGGCAGCACACATGCAGCATTGGGAATAAAGAGGGTGAGAGAGAGCAGATGGAAAGGTTACCACGTTAGGGAGAAGAAGCTGATGGAGAAAGCAGTATGAGTGACAATAAGAGAAACAAAATGTGTTCTACAGCAGTGGTTCTCAAAGTCAGTCCGCCGCTTGTTCAGGGAAAGCCCCTGGCAGGCTGAGCCGGTGTGTTTACCTGCCGCGTCCATAGGTTCAGCCGATCGCGGCTCGCACTGGCCGCGGTTCGCCGCTCCAGGCCAATGGGGGCTACGGGAAACGGCGCGGGCCGAGGGATGTGCTGGCCGCCACTTCCCGCAGCCCCCATTGGTCTGGAGCGGCGAACCGTGGCCAGTGGGAGCCGCGATCGGCCGAACCTGCGGACGTGGCAGGTAAACAAACCGGCCTGGCCCGCCAGGGGCTTTCCCTGAACAAGCGGCGGACCGGCTTTGAGAACCACTGTTCTAGAGGAGAAGGAGAGGATTCGAATATCAGTGCCAGAACGATTTTGTTTATGAACCTTGGACCTGATCCTGCAAGGGACTGAACTATGCCCAATTCCTGGAGATGCTAAGTTCCCACTGAAGTCACTGAGAGTTGACTCAGCACTAAAGGAGGTGCATAGGAATCTCTTTGTACTGGCACACCTTAGTACCACTTCTGAAGGTGTGTAAACTGGTTCTTTATTGCCTTGACCTTCTAAGCCTGTTCCTCCAGACATATCTAACCTATATGATATAGTTTATTTATCAAACTGGTGAAGTTACTATTCCTTATACATTCATGATGGGGATTTGAAAGCAATGCTGTTAGCCAAACCACATCCAGAGGAGATTAGGGAAAACATAATTTATTCTCCTATATTTCTATTCTATTAGTGTTTGTATACCATCCTCATCACCATGGCATCTGAGCTCCTGTTTGAAATACCCCAATATTTTCTAGCAATGCCTACTGATCCAAAATTAATGAAAAAGAAATAAAGAAATAAAAAGAATTCCCAACAGAAATCTTGGAAAACTTTAGTGTTTCCTATTTAAAGTAGGAAATAATTTAGAATGAAACAAGAAGGTGCCAATAATCTGCCCCATTTTGTTTAATGGCTACTTTCCTCATCTTAAATTCCTCAATGTGTTTCCATGACAAGTATGTACAAGTATGTGCTTTCCCAATCTAGCTTCATAAGCAGTTTCTTTGTAGCTACCGAATACATAATTTGGTTACTCTATGATAAATTTAGTTTGAACTGAAATTTTAGAGCTGGATGTGTAGTAATCTATTTTCCAAGAGCATTATCTAATTCCTCATTAGACAATCACTGATTAAACTCTAATATTGCTAAATTAAAGCTTGAAAATTAAAACCAGATTTTTTTTCTCAGACTAAATAGAATTATTGTTGACTGGATAATTAACTGTGGCTATTGTATCTGAAATTGAAAAGGAGCCTGCAGCTGCCGCTGGAAATACTTTCCCTAAAATCGATTGATTCCAGAGTTAATTGTTTCAAGTATCAAACAAAACTAAATTAAATATTGGGGATTTCTGCAGTGCTTTTAAAATGCACAGAAGGCTATTTTTAAAAATATCCTCTTGTCAATACACAGCCTGAGGAGGAAGCAGGCTATGCCTTGAACAATTCAGCAGGGTTTTTAGAGGGAAGGTATCATCCCCATTGGATCATTTATCAAGGGCCCAGATCCTCACAGGCATTTGGGTGCCTAACTTCCACTGATTTCAATAGGAGTTAGGTGCTTGAATCTTGGAGAAGCTGGGCCAAGATAGTGATTTCAGTCTATATTAGCAGCTTACACTGCTGCCGTGCCTGTGCCCCAGACAAGCTGGCTGTTATTGGAGCCTCTTCCTCCCCAGCACACCGAAAGCCTCCTGCATACTATCTTTGGGTACTTACATAGCCAGTGGGGCTCACCATCTCTAACAGGTCTATCCTCAGAATGCCCCCTGTGAAGCAGGAAAGTGACAATATCCCTATTTTACAGACAAGAAGCTGAGGCACAGAGAGGATAAGTGAGTTGCCCCAGGCCACAGAGAAATCTATGGTGGAGCAGTGAACTAAACCCAAGTCTCCAAGCTCCAAACTAGCTACTTACCCATCCTTCCTCCCATGGGGACTCAAGGCAGTATTCTCCACAATGTGTTGGGTGTACATAACTAATAGGTTCTCAAAATTCCATCCCGCCCCTCCTGTAGCATGATCAACTCCATGGGGAGGGACAGATTTGGCTACAATGTAGGTGTGAGATGTGTTGCCCTTGTGTGAATAAATAATAATTTCATTATTTCTTCATTAAAAAATGAGACATGAATGGAAGATACAGTTTCTATAACAGAAACAAAGTAAAATAGCTCCAGCTTTCATAAAAGGTGCCCTGAATTGGCAGTTTGTCATGTTAACACACAGTCTCTCTAACCATTAATTATACTGGCCTGATTTGTACAAACAGATTGGCAAAGCTATGCTGTTTATTCAGTCTCGATCCCTCTCTCTGAGTACACCACCCTGCTGTGGGACTGGTCTCACAGCCAGTCTAACCATCTCTGACAATTGTCTGGTGTTTGAAAGAAAAGTATCAAATAATCCATGACTGATGGTGTGGCATCCAAATGCACTAACTCAAGAAAAAAGGTTGAAATATCCTTCACAATTCTGCCCCTTCTCACTTGTCTGCCTTTGTCTCTTATTGTGTCAACCCTTCTACACTGTCAGTGATGCCAACCTTGGGCCATTGTTTTGTCCACTTCTTTGAGACTTCTTCCACTTTCTTCCTTATGCACTGAAAGCTCTCCCTGAACCCATACCACAGGGACGCTCTCCTCTCTTCCAAGTCCTTCCTCAGTGCCAGGATGTGCAATAATAACTTCAAGAATTTAGCTGGTTAAAACCTGTCAGAGACTGCCCATATTACTCTTTAGCCCTTTTAATATATGGATAGCCCCTTTTCAAAGGAGCATGTTTCATTACCCCATTTTACAGAGGGGGAAACAGAGACAAAGAAATAAAGGTTCGATGGAAGTAACTTGGAAGAAAGGCCTAGACCCACAAAAGGATGTAGGTATCTAACTGCCACTTTAGGCACTTAAATCCAACATTTAGGGATACTGAGATCTTCAAAACCAGGGGTCGGCAACCTCTGTCACGCAGCTCGCCAGGGTAAGCACCCTGGCGGGCCAGGCCAGTTTGTTTACCTGCTGCGTCGGCAGGTTGGCCGATCGTGGCTCCCACTGGCCGTGGTTCGCCGTCCCAGGCCAATGGCGGCTGCGGGAAGCGGCGCGAGCCGAGGGATGTGCTGGCCGCGGCTTCCCGCAGCCCCCATTGGCCTGGAGCAGCGAACCGCAGCCAGTGGGAGCCGCGATCAGCCGAACCTGCCGACGCGGCAGGCAAACAAACTGGTGCTTACCCTGGCGAGCCGCGTGACAGAGGTTGCAGACCCCTGTTCAAAATGCTTGCTCAGCAGCTGCAGAATTCTATAGGCACCTAAAGTCCCTAGACACCTAAATTTCTGCTGACAAATTCCCCCAAGAACCTAAAAATCTGCCAGTGAGCATGCACATAGCCACCTCTGGCTACATGCCCAGGAGCCTATCTAATGCCAAAGCTGTAGCAGGATCTTCATACTACGCGCACCCCTGCCTATCTTACCTGTGAGACCTGATCCAGTAGGCATTCTCTGGATATGCCTATATCCACACAAAACAGCCAGAGGATGAGGCAGATCATGGTGATTCCCCCAACCACTGAGTTAGGGAGTTACTCACTTTCTCTCTGGTCCAATAATTATTTATACATAGTGGAACAGCTCCAACAGGAAATATTGAGAGACCAAAAGACCCCAGATCCCAGTGGTTAGGAAACTTTTCTTGGGAGAGAATCTAAGTTCAAATCCCCTCCCCACAAATGCCTAAGTGCCTTTGTGGATCTAGCCCAAAATGACTTGTCCAAGCTCACATAAATGGTCAGTGCAAAGCCAGGAACAAGAACTCAGTTCTTCCACTCCAGCCCTATCCACCAAACCATATGGCTTTTAAAATAATCTATTTGTTCAGTGGGATTTGGGTACCTACATCACTTACACTCTCTCAAAAAATGAGCTTATTACTATTTATTATTTGTATTATTATAGTGCCCAGAAGCCCTAGTCATGGATCAGGACCCCATTGTGCTAGGCACTGCACACACACAGCACAAAGATGGCTTCTTTCCCAATTTAAGATGAGTTCTTTTCTTTTGTTGAGCTCCTAAAAGTCTACTTAACTTTTCCTTGTATTTTTCTATTGTTTTACACCTCCGTATTTTATGATTTCAGCCAACTAATGTAATTTCAAGGCCACTCACTTGTGGATTTCAAAAAGCTTCCTAACAAAGAAAGCCTTGTTGTGTCATAAGAGGGACTCAAGTGAAAATGTGATTTAAAAAAATTAGATCTATTTGGTATTTTGTATGTAAGATGCCTATTTTAATATTTTAAAAAATACCTTGGACTAATCCGCCAAGCAAAACTAATAATACTAATTAAAACACAAAGAGTAAAGATCGTTAACAATCATTCTGAACAAAATTGCAGAATATGATGTTGGGAACTTGTTGGCAGAAATATGTTAATTGTTCAAATGAATCCTTGATAAGTTTGCTGTAAAAATCACTTATATAATTATACAAATATACAACAAGAAATTCCAAAGAATATTTACCTTTTCATTACTTAGTGTGGTAGATCAGTGTCATATTTAAAGCTTGAAACCCTTATAACATGAGAACCATTTTTTTTTTAAAAAGCCGTTTCTTTTTCAATAGTTGCATAACATATCTACTTATGGGAGAGGTGTGTGGCAGGGCGCTGCAAGGGAAGCCCTAACCAGCTCCTGCCACTCCAGCCCCATGAGTGTTGCACCAGCTTGAAGTGGTCCTGACTCATTGGGGAGTGGGGCCAGGAAGCTGAACCCAGTAGGGGCGCCCAGGAGTTACAGGGGCGCACAGACATAATTAAAACACAATTCTACGCCGATGCTTTCAACGCACAATGAAAGCCAAACAACCACAGAGTTAAAAGAGAACAAGAGATAAAAGAAGCAATAGAGTTGCAACAAGGGAAACAGAAGGGTCTAATGCACAGACGACCGAATCCTGGTTGAGTTCAAGTCAATGGTAAAACTTCCAATTTGGACCAGGATGCAGAGCTACAAAGTCCTGAGTTGTAATTAGAACTGGATACAAAATGGGGGGTTTGGTTTGGTGGCCAAAACAAAAAAATCAAGATTAAAAATAGGTTAGTTTCGCACCGAGGCTGAATGGCTTTCCTGGCTAGTGCATCGGAGTTGAAAGTGCTGTCCAGAGCGGTCACATTGGAGCACTCTGGGATAGCTCCCGGAGGCCAATAACGTCGATTTGCGTCTGCACTACCCCAAATTCAACCCAGCAAGGTCGATTTAAGTGCTACTCCCCTTGCCGGGGAGGAGTACAGAAGTCGATTTTAAGAGCCCTTTAGGCCAACGGAACAGTGTTGCTTGTGTAGACTCATTCATTATAAAATCAACCTAACATGGCTAAATTCGACCTAACCCTGTAGTGTAGACCAGGGCTTAATCAGCAGAAACAACGAGACTAACAAATTTATTTGGGCATAAGCTTTTGTGGGCTAGATAAATTACACAGTGGCATTAGTGTAATTGAAATTCTAGCCTAACGTGAGTAACATTTCCCAGGAATTTAGTACATTTCATTGACTATTCTCTGTCATTTATAAATATCTTGCTAAAGATCTCATATAAATACAAAATATTACATTAAATAACTGGAAGGTCTAGAGTTCCAAAGTGTCATTCTTGATTTGGCTCTTCCTGTCCAGGTGCTGTACAAGCAATGAGATTCACAAAGCTTTCTGTTATTCTTAAAGTAGGGAGAAATATCTGTGCATGCAGCATCAAACAATTAGTTCAGCATCTCTGAAGTGAGTGGAAAGTGGGCAGCATTTTATTCCCCACTCCTGTCTCTGATGGCACATCAGTCCTGGAGAGAGACAGCATTTCCCCCCTCCACATCTGTAGGTTTCAAGAAAGATGTTTTCCATCCATATTTCCCCCTGGCCCAGCAGTTGTGATCCTCATACAAAAATGTTCACAAGGGTCACTGTGCAAAGACTCCACCTCTGTCTTGCTCTTTCTCCACCTGGGCTGTGGACATGAGTTAAAAGAAAGGGCAGATGGGATGCACCACAACTTCTGATCTTCCTCCCCACCTCTTTACCTTTCCTTGGCATGAGGTAGCCTTCCTCTGAGGGAAGTGAAGGGAGGACTCTGAGATGGGAGTAACAACTGAAGCTCATACCTGGATGAGGAATAGTCATAATACCCACATATTGTTTGGAGTGTCTCTTTTATTTCTAATACACACACTGAGTAAGAAAATGAGGTTTCCTTTATTTATTTATTTTTCATAATACATCTTTAGGTCTTGTGTTCTTTGCTGGACCTCAATTCTGGGACATGGCCTCCTGGTTTCTGTGACACAGCAGTGTGGTAGACTCAAAATGTTGTGGCAGGTTCAGGTAAATTCAAAAGGTGAATTTAATAGGGTGATAAATAATGCAATCAATATACCATCCCTTACATTACTGTTTCTGATATGAAATTGAGCTTATTTTATTCTGGCTCTGATTTTTCCATTTTTCAAAGTGCCACAGATTATTCTATTGACAATGCATAACAGCGCTGCAGAAGCTGTCAGTGGATCAGGCTGGAAATTTTAGCATCTGAGTAGGGGACAGTTTGGGCTTTTCTTAGAGTTTAAGGCCAGAAGGGAGCACCAGATCATCCAGTCTCACTTCCTGTATATCACAGGCCACCAACACCACCCAGCACCCGTACACTAAATCCAACAACCAAAATTAGACCACAGTACTACAGCTCATAGGAGACAGACTATTATGTGCCATAGTCAGAGAATAGGAAGGACTACGGTGCGCCAGTGCCCATGGCCACCACAGTGGCAGCAAGATGATTAAGTGAGATATACCCAGATAATACGTAATACGTGAAGTATGGGTAATAAGCAGGAAGAACTGGAAGTGCTAATAAATAAA
>NW_020664368.1:10407716-10471015 GCF_002925995.2 Terrapene triunguis | reverse complement strand
ACCTCTCGAGGTCCCTTCCAGTCCTAGAATCTATGAATCTATGAATACTGGCAAGTGACCCCCACCCACACACTGCAATGGAAGGCAAAAACCCCTCAAGGTCACTACCAATCAGACCTGGAGAAAATTCCTTCCCAACCCCACTTATGGCGATCAGTTAGACACAGAACACCTGAGCAAGAACTAACCAGCCAAGCACCTCGGAGAGAGAATGCTTGCTGCCACCTCAAAACCCTGGCCCATCCCATGTCCCACCTCCAGCTGTGGCCATCCCAGATCTACTTTATCTGTGGCACTGCTTTTCCCCGATATATTTACAGAAGTCCTTCTTGTTTCCCTTAACCCTTTAACCTGATTTTAATTGATTAAGGGCTGATTGTATAGATTTCTCACAGCCCATAGTAAGTGGTTTCTGGTCCTCCTAGGCATGCATCCTCTGTGAGGCTATTACTACACCACTTTGATGAGTATATCTTGATCCTCCACCGCCTGCTGAATAGAAGATTGGAAACACAGCCCTGCCTCATTCCCACTTACGGTACTTTGCTCTCTGAAAGGAGTAGGAAAAAGGCCAACCCTGGTTTCCTCAGGGTGCTGGGGCTGCAATCCTGCCTGGACCTGACACATGCTGCGCAAAGTCTCCTTCGACCCTCTGCTGTGAACCTGCATAAGAACTAGGCACTATATGGCCCTCTGTTTTTTTTGCCGCCTTATATTGTCCTGAAAGTCTGAACTGATTATATAGTTTTGGGCTGCCTCTCTACTATTCCACTTAAAGTTCGGACTCTGACCTGGTGAGTGAAACCACACCAACTACTTTTTGTTCCTCGTTTTCTTCTTTATAGGAGTTTGATTCTGCTTTGCCTTAAATTTGGGCTGCTGTTCAGGATTCTCCAGCCTTCTTCCACACAAGTTTTTATTAATTCCACCAATCACTCTATGCTCAACAGCTTTATTAAAGCCTCAACATTTTTTCCTGATGATCTCTTATCAGTGCTCTAGAGGAAAGTGAAAAATCCCTAAGAGCTGTGACAATATGTCCAATAATTCTTTCCCAGCCCAACACTAGATGATGAGTGGGAAACCACATGTGAGCAGGAATCCTTATTCTCACAAAGTGGAGCTTTGACCTATCCTGAGGCCAGCCAGGATATGGAGCAAACACTCAGTAGACAGAACTAGTGGAGATTGCAAAGGGAATGGGAAGTTCATGCACTCCCCTTTTCTCCCCCACAGGCAGTCTGCAGATCTAGACCCCTCTTGATCCTCCAGCCATGGCTCCTGAGGTCTGCCAGTGCATGGGAGGGAGTCAGGAGGGCCCCCCCCCCCAGGCCAGGTGCTGTTGAGGTTTAAAACGTTTCTGAGGGTTCTGCTCCTACTTGCTTCCCCACTTTTTCCCTAGAAGAAGGAATGTCCTTGGGCAAAAGGGCTCCCTTGACATCTGACAACTTCATATCAGAGATTTCAGCCATCTGCAATACTGAATGGAAGGAATAAGCCACAAATGAAGGGCTAAGGGTTGGCCTGTCTGTCCAGGACTTTTTTACTGCTCCACATGCAAGGCTGGACTCTGAACCCTTGGTGTATCAGGGTGAGAAGTTTGCTGTCATTTATATCAACTAAAATCAAAGAAGGAAACAATCAAAACCAGCAGCAAAGTTGAAAGCATTTTTATTATATAGCTTTCCTGTTAGAGGCTGATGACAGAATGGCTTTAGTTTGTACACAAAGAGATACACTTTAAAAGAGCCACTAAATTTGCTCACTGAAGCTGGTCTAATAATTGATTTTTTCAGTTCAGTGGCCAAACCAAAAAATTAGAAAAATAATTGTTTTGGGTCTTACAAATTTTGTTCTGTGTGAAACAAAGCATCTAGTTTCATATTCAGGTGTTATTTTGCGGTGGGGGAGGTTCTGTTAAATCTATCTATATTTCTAAATTAATTTTTTTTTTTTCAAAATGAAAAGTCAAAGCATTTCATTTAGAAAACCCTGAAACAAAATGTTTCTACATTTTCAGGTTTTTTTGGTGTGTGGTGTTTGTTTGTTTTTTTTGCCAAAGTTATTTGCCTTTTTCAACACAAATTCACAGTTTCAGTCAACACAAAAAATGTATTTTTCAGTGAACAAATTATTTGCCACAAATTTTGCCCAGCTCTATTGCTCATCCAAAAATCATATGCAAGTTTTTAAAAGTGCAGGTTTGGGTAGCGTGTAAATGCAATATGTGTGCAGGCAAAGTGGATAGTTAGATATTGAGCTGCTTGATCAATGAACACAAATCCTAATTCAAACATATATATCAAACATGTGTGCAATTTTTGATAGACAGATTTTTAGCCTCTTTGCATACTGCATCCCAAATAAAATCTAATTTTAAAATTTTGAAATGTTATAGTTATTTAGAGCCAAATTATCCCTCATGTGAGTTATTCCAACATAGAGGACAGCTAATTCACTGAGATTTGACCTCCCCTCCCCTGGTCCCCGCCCCTTTACTGCCATGTATGGCCGAGTGTCAGTCTACCCCCAGCCTAAGGAACAGTGTTTCAATGAAGGATGTTTTACACCAAATTCTGACAAGGGTAATAGCATGTCACTGAGACTACAACAAATGTAAGCAAAAGGCTGAAATCATAATGACTTTCTAGGAATCATTACCATGTCAATGGGAAAACTGTAATAGATCAATTTCCAACATATCTAGTCTGCAGTCTCCTGTAATGTGAGTGCAAGCATTGTGTCATTGCTCACTCGTTTTACTACATAAAATCCCAACTGATGTACTGAGTAACATGCCAATTAGTAGCATATTACTCGCTTTGAAGAACCATATTAACATTCACTTTGCATCAAGTCCTTCAGCTCTGATATGAACCGAATGAAAACAGTGGAGACACTGATTATGTATAAAATTCTTATTAGGCAAAACCCTGACCATCAGAAGGAATGCCGCATTAGGCCCAAACATCAGCAATGATATGGCTGGGCAAGTGGGGGAGGGTGTCATTTTTATACTACCTTAAAACAATTACTAATCAAAGATGGTTGTTATGGAAACTAATAAAAGCAAGTAGGGTTAAGGGTTGGACTACGACGCCACCCTTACCTCACCTCACCTCATTGAGCCTAGATCATATTGCACATGAGGAGAAATAATATTTATTTCATGTTAAGATATACAAAAAGATGTCTGTACTAGGCTGTAGGCAACTTGCCAAAATATTTTTAATCCACAACAGTAAAATAAAGTAGAATAGAAAATAATAGGAAAAACTAAAACAGACCCCAGACTTTCCACAGAGATCATGACAAAAATCTCAAACCGTCAGTTCCCCAAGAACCACTTTCAATCTCACAGACCAGCTCCCCCCAATACCCAAAGAGACAGGCCTTCAGCTATCTCCTGCAAAAATCCTCTGGGTCACTTCTGCTAATCAATCATTTAAAAACAGCTGGGAATCTAACAAGACCTCCAAGTTGTGTATCCAACTAACAACTGATGGATAAACACTCTCAAAGTAGCCAATATAAACTCTGCCATATCCTCCCATTGCTCTCTCTATCAACACCGCAGTCTTATCTGAATTGGACCTCAGTCAAGTTGTTCCAATCTCACTCACCCACATTCGCCCATGTCACCCATATGGAAACATAAAGGTGGATTTCATGAGCATCCTGAAAACCCAGTTCTCCTCACTAGACTTCTTAATAGCCTCCTATACTTGTTTAACAAGAGGAGTGACAGAGTAGAACCTGACAGAGTTTGCAAGGCCGAAGAGTAATTGCCTAACCCTATCCCCTGCATTTTCTCTGAAAGACAACAACCCCTCCTCATGATCAGCAGTAACAAAAGCAGCTGGCAGAACTAATAATATCACCATGGACTTTAAGGACCAGAGCCTCAGCTTGCTTAAATTGGCATAGCTCTATTGACTTAGTGGGAGGAGCAGCAGTGGCTGGAGTGTAATAAGCGTTCACCCCAGAATCTCCTCCCCTTGCCACAGGGGAATGGAGCCCCAGAGCTTCACAAGTAGGATGTGAAGTTTAGAGATAGCCTTGCTCTGGTGAACTATCAAACCAGGTCTCTTGCCCAATGGGAGACACTGGCTGTAACCACAACCCACAAGAGGCGGTGGGTTAGAGTAGATGATTCTTGCAGTCCCTTCTAACCCTATGGTTCTATGATTCTATGATAAGGCCATGCCATGGAAATAATGCCCTAATCCTAGAGCAAAAACTAGATCCAGAAGCATTTTCAGTTCAAATGAGTTGAGCCTGCAATCACCCCATGCTGTCACAGTGGTCATGAATTCCTGAGCCAATTCAGAAGACTCATCATCAGGGATCCTACTTTTCCATGATTTAAAAAAAAAATCTGATTAAAAAAACATAAAAATCGGTGGTTTTCTGTGATTAAAATAAAATACTGAACTTTAGTTTCCCTAGCCAAAAATATATATAGGTATCAGTTGAACACAATGTTTTATTGATATATTTATAATTTTAAGCAAGTTTGAAGCCTACCAGTGCCATCAATCATTATAATAAAATAAAATTAATAGAATGATCCAATCACAGTGCATTGTTTCATTACTGTTGTCAATGGCCCTTCTGTTTCAGCCTCTTGTTTTTGTTTCTTTTCATTCAGTTTATGTTTAGCGCTTTCCATGTGTTCTACAATTGTCTGCCTTCTAATGTAATCTACAGCCTTGCTGCAAACAGTACAGAACAGCACATTACCATCAACACGAAATTTGTCCTTGCCAGACTCAGTGACATGGTCTTTAGGGGTGATTTTTAAAGTTTCCACTATCTTTTCATAACTTTAATTACTCACGTCTGAAGATGAAGTGAATTTGAGATGCATTAAAACACAAACCCCTACATGTCGTTCAGTAACCTCGATGTGATGTAAAGGGTTTTGAGCTGCTCAATTTTGTTTCTTAAGCACAGCACTGGAAAACATTGCTTTGTCACCATTAACTGAAAAGAAGAGGAAAAAACGAATACAATTAAATTGGTAAGAAATGGAGTGGCAGGGGTAGACTGTAATATTAAGGTGCATAAGTTAACAATTAAGTATATACTAAAGAAATAAGGTAATGGTTTACAGTTTAAACATTTAGTAATTTAAGTGTGTTCAATGTTGGCACATAGCCAAGGACAGTGAGATGGCAGTTTCAAGCAGTTCAGTCTATTGGCTAATGTGTTGGTAGGTAGTATGAACTGCGGTTAGGTAAAGCTCACTCCAAAACTGAAGGAAGGGGGTCATTCATGCATGCTCAGTCCAAAACTTAGGTGAGGGTCACCATTCTATAATAGTCAACATCCCATAAAACTAAAATGTATTGTGTAACAGCTTTGATTGACAGTTAGATTTAGCAGTAGTGATTGGTCTATAAGTATGGACCAATCAGAAAGGGTCTGAAGGTAATTGGAGGATAGGTATGCTAATACTAGGATTGAAAAATAAGTCAATCAGAACAGGCCAAAAACTCTATAAGGCAGAGAGCAAGCAGGCAAAAGTCAGTCAAGGTAGGAGCAGGAGAAGAAGGAGAACCAGAAGAAATCAGAAGAAACAGTAGAAGCAACCGCAGAGTGGCAGCAGCAGCAGCTGCTGTGGTGTTGCTGGGACAGAACTGAATGACCCTGACAGAACAGAGGGAGAGAAGCCTATGGAGAGCAAGCATGTGAGCCAGAGTATAGGATATAGAATAGAAATAGGGGTAATGAATGTGTAAACTTGGGATAATAAAGATGAGTGTCTGTGGTGTGTACGTTTATGTTACTATGTATAAAGTTTAGGGTTTATTAAGATCGCTCTCAGTGTCCTGCGCATATGACAGATCACCACATGCAGAACATAATCCCTTAAACCATTCCAACTGTATGACATTACAGTCTTGGGTACTTGTATACCTGTGCTAAAGGATTTATGTTTAAGATTTAATTTAGGTTTAGATTAATTGTATTAGGAAAGATTGGTTACACTAAAGAAAGAACACACTTTGTTTTAGAAAAGTACTGCCAGGGTGTCAATCCTTTGAGTTGAAGGCTGTATCTGTGTCCTCCCAGGGGTGAACAGATCTACTCTGTTCTGGGGGAATTTCCTGAAGGGCATGGGGAAATCCTGGGTAAACCCTGGCAATTCTACTAGGGCGGGGCCCCTCCTTTCATCTTGCAGGAACAGATTGGGAATCTGGAAGTAAGCAACAAGAAGGCTTTTCTGGGATCCCTGAGCCTGTTCTTGGGGTAACATATACACCAGAAGCCATTTATTGGAGTATGGTTAGCTATGTAAATTTAAAGTGCATTCAAAAATTAATCACAAGAGGGGGAAGCTGCATGCATTGAATAAGTGACACTGTTACTTTCAGCAACATTTAGTTAATAGTTAATATATATTTTTATTTTTTCACAAAATGTAATAACTAAAGATTTGTCCATGGCAAATGGATTTCTAGGATCCCTGTTCATCATCTCTGCAATTTTTAGAGTCACTGAGCACTATCAACCATGGTGATTAACAGCACCACAAGTGAAGTTTGAGCAAGTCATCTCATTTCTAAGAGCCTCTATTCCACTACCCCACCTGTAAAATGAGGTTAATAATACTTACCTACCTGACACAGACATAGAGAGGATTAATTAATTTAATGCTAGTAAAAGGATTTGAACATCAGTGTAAGTATCAATCCTGCTGCCAGAGCTATGTCTGTTCTATGGCTAAATTCAGGAATTTCCAGTGCTATCAATCTGGGATCTTCCTGAATGACTAAATTCACTTATAAAATATACAAGAAAGAAAGAAAGATCCAGTAGAAACACTAAACCTGATTCTTAATCTCACTTTGCTGTAAATCAGGGTAAATGTGACTTATTTGTGCACTACTCCCAAAAGACCCACAACTGGCTAAAATCTGTCAGACCTTTGACACCCTAGTCAACTCGGATTTCCATTTGCACAATGGTGTACTGTATCATGAGAAGTGCCTTTACATTCCAAAAGGTCAGCCCAGACATAAAGTGTTGAGAATGTGCCATGACATGCTGGTGGCCGGCCATTTTGGACATCATAAAACTCAGGACTTGGTGGTAAGAAGTTTCTGGTGGCCAGGGATGAATACTGACGTGAAAAAATATGTCAGCTCCTGTGGCATGTGCTGTTGGAGCAAGTGGCCACCATGCTAAATAGCTTGATCTACTCCAGCCTCTGCCCATCCCACCCCAAACCTGGGGTGTGGCCTCATTTGACTTCATTGTAGAACTACTTTGCTCCCATGGTTGCACTATCACCCTGGTAGCTATTGATCTTTTTCACTAATATGGTATATTTTATTTCTTTTCATGTGCTCAGGAGACAGCCTGCCTTTTCCTAAACCATGTTTTTCAGCTTCATGGATTTCCACTAGGAGTAGTGTCTGTACAGGGCTCACAATTCACTTCACAATTCTGGCACGAATTCTGTAAACTCCCAGGAACTGAACTCTTCACCTCCTCCGCCTACCACCCACAGACCAATGGACATACGGAGTGGGTAAATTAAATCTTAGAGCAATTCCTTTGATGCTTCCTTAATTATCCCCAAGATGACTGGGTCACTCTCCTGCTATATGACGAGTTTGCTTACAATTACTCCATCCAGTCCATTTTATGCCAATTTATGCCTCATCACCATCTAGTTCCACCTGCAGACTCGCAAGTTCCTGCTGTGACAGATCTTGTTACCCACCATCACCAAGTTCACCAAGAACTTATGAAACATCTGGAAGCCACCAAGGAAACACATAAATGCCATGCCAACTGAGACCATCAAGTTGCACCAACACTAAGAGTGGGGAACAAGGTCTGGCTGTCTGCAGAACCTCTCAAATCCTCCCACCCATCTACCAGATTAGAATGGGTCCATTGAAGATAGTTGAACAAGTCAACCCACTAGCATTCTGACTTAAGCTTCCCAAATATTTGAAAGTCCACCCAGTGTGTCATGTATCCCTCCTGAAGCCCTACACAGAAAATCCCTTTCCTGACTGTTCAGCTACACCTCCCCCTCCTATGGAGATTCAGGGTCAGGAAGAATATGAAATCCAAGAAACCATGGCTTCTGAGCAAAACCAAGGTCGACTTTACTATCTGGTGGCATTGGTGCTGGAACTAGAAGTGCTAGGGGTGCTGCCACACCCCCTGGCTTGAAGTGGTTTCCATCATATACAAGTTTAAAGTTTTGTTCAATGTTTGTCAGCATCCCCACTATACAAATTGTTCCAGCACCCCATAACTGGGAAGGTTATGGCCCAGACTAATGGTCTTGGGAACCAGAAGGGAATGTTCATGCTCCACAGTTCATACTCGCTTTTCACCATTGCACTTCCCGATTGGAGGAGAGGTGAGGCTAGCTACTACTTGACCCAGCAACAGCCAGAGCTTGCTGGCTGTTCAACATGTTCCATGCCTGCAGCTTTGTTTGGTCCTGCTTTCGGCTTCCTGCCTGCTATGCCTGCTCCTGCCCGCTTCAGCCCCTGCCCTCTCCATCCTTGACACCCCTGGCTCTGACATTGGCTCTGCTTCCTGACCGTGTCTCCAGCTCACCAATTAGTTCTGGTATTGAGTGTCTGATCCATAGCTCTGATCCCTAGATGTTCTTCCCCACTATGTCTCTATCTCATCCATTGGCTCTGGATTTGGCTTCTGACCCTAGTTCTGAACCATGGCTTCACTTCCTGACCACATCCCCAGCTCCCAATTGTCTTTGGCATTTGGCTTCTGATCCCTTGTTCTGCTCTCAGCTATGTCCCATTCCAGGGTCCTGATCCTTGACTCCACTCTAACCTCCAGCCTGGCTAGCCCCATGGCTCCAGCCATTAGGCTCAACTGCCCATGTCCCAGTTGGGTCCCTGACACTTTGACAATTTGACCAAATATGTTTTCCAATGTTAGGCTGTGAGGGACCTGGATGGCTTAGGGGATTGTAATGGAATATGGAACATTTTACTATATCTATTCAAATCTGGCATAAGTCTGTAGTGATCAAAAATCACTACCATTTGTCAGCTGGTTCGTGGCCTCTACAAAATGAGTCAGTGGGCTTGTTTCAGGGGCCAGCAGACAAATATCCACATCCCACCAAAACCCACAATGTCATCTGGCATTAATTGGCTCCCTTATTGGCAGTTTCAGCAGAGAGTCCAGGCACCAAAGAGTCATTGAGACTGAACAAGCTTTTTTCATGGTTAAAAATGATCCTGCCAGATCTGAGTGAATGCACATTAAATGGACCATCAAAGGAAGTTTGTACTGCCATTAACTACATTCCCTTTACCTCTTGTGTGTGTGTAAGGACATCCATGTGGCTGGACTGTCCCTGGGGACCAAACCTTGAACTTCTGGAACTAAAAGAATGAGACGCTACTGCATGAGTCCAAGGATCAGATCCACTAACTTGAAGTGAGTAACAGACTTAGAAACTTTCTATACTTGATCTTGCCACTCAGAACTCCTTTGAGCTAACTTGAGTTACATGTGCATAGCCAACTCTGTTCACCAATTTTCTCAGTTCAGTATCTTTCATAAGCACCAAATTCACTTTTTAAGGAGGAAATGCCAAGCTGAAAATTAAGCCAGTGTTTTTCAATTTGATCATACAGCCATTTTAAATAATTTCAGGAATTACAAGCAGCTTAATTTGTGATGTGAATCTGTTAGAAGCACTTTTATTTTATTAAGATTTAACTGGAGAAAATATTGGACCATTCAAGTTTTTATGTCCAACAGACAGTCAAATTCTGCCTGGCTTGCTTTAAATTAGCTAGTGTAACTGCGAGATGTCTCTGTATATAGTAATCATAAAAATAAAATTGAAATGTGATGAATTATCTGCACCCGCTGCAGCATTAAAATACTAAACAACCCAGAGACTGTAGCTCAGAAAGGCCCTTATTTCAACGCAACAACTGAAGTGCAGTAAGTTTTCATCCAGTAAAGACAAAGGCACCTTAATCTCTATTGCTTTTCACATTGTATCATATCTGTGCAAAGTGGCTATGAAAACGCTACCACTCTGATTTGTTGGAGCTTTCTAGAAGTACATTTTATTGGCTCACAGACTAAGTGACTGTTATGGTAAGAACCCAAAACATTAAAGTATCACATCAATAGTAAACAAGGCTTAAGAAAAGAGTACATAGCACAACAGAATCTTAATAAGGCCAAATATCTAGAAATGGGCATTTTTAATTTTAAACTCTCCTACATAAACACGCACACTAACACACCTGGCTGTCAAAACATGCTTGTTGGCTGCTTTCTTGTAAATCCGATCTTACGTCTGTTAACTGCAGACATCAATCAGTACTTCTACAATGAAGATAGGTAGAGTGAAGGCTAGAGATGGCTTTTCCATACCAAAGAAGAAAAATTATCTTTGAACCATGATTGGGGTCAATCAGGATAGCTTGACAAACATCTATCTAGAGACAGAGTTCCTATTGGAAAGAACCAATAGCCAATACATTTTAGTTTTTATTTACATTTTACTTGTATTATGCAGAGAAGTTTAACCAGTCCTGTAATACTACAAATATGTAATAAACATAGTAATTGTCCCTTTCCTTATTATCTGTTGTGTGCTTTTGCCTGTCTGTTCTAGCTTTTTGGTGATACTTTTTGTTCACTTATTTCCCAAAATTTGAGTGTCAATTTATTTCTGAAAGCAGCAGTGATATTTTTATTTAAATACAACCTACTCAGATTGCTTATGCAATATGGGCCAAATTTTACTCTCAGTTATAAAGTTAGAGTAGTTCAATTTGTATTGAACTCCATTTGAATTAATGGCATTATTCTGGATTTGTACCCTATATAAGGAACAACACACATAACAAATATGGCTCAAAATATTTTTGCTGATACATAGTATATAGAGTGGGGCATGACTATCAGTTATCGTTATCTATTTCTCTAAATACTTGCCACGAGCCTGAAATATTTAAGGGATTAAAGTTATTTAAAAGTGGGATTCCTAAGTTGGATCCTTAGCTGGTGTAAATTGTCATACCTCTATTGACTTCAGTTGAAGTTAATGGTGCTATGCTGAATTATAACAGCTGAGGATCTGGCCCAATATACAAAACTAAATAAATGGAATAAATGTTTGTCAGACGTCTTACAAATAGGTATGTGCTGCTCATTTGACTATATTGAATTCCATTCCATATCATCTAGCTCATATCTGACTTCCCAGTTTCAAACATCCATCAAAGGCTGTAAAGGGGTCTGGCCTATTTTACACATTTTTAATAATGTTACAAAGACAAACATGACACAAAATTCACTTTGTAGAAATCTAAACAGAAAATATTTAGTGTTAATGTCAAGCTAAGTCACAAATGTACTCATCACAAAACCGTAAAATCTGATTAGCAAAGATTTTTAAAGAAACAAATGGCATTATCTCTCAGCCATAAAGCAGTGGGTGCAGAACACTGAAGGAGCTGATGCTTTTGGGAACACACTGAGTATATCATCAAGCAATTTCCTTATGGATCATCATGTATTGTTTTTGACAGGATCATGGTGCTGCCTCTTAAAGTTAACATCCTTAATCCTAAAGTGAAAGCTAAATAATACAGAAGAGAAAAAAATGAAAAGCCGTGCTCCACTTTCTTCAGTGAGGACCTTTTTAAAGTCGTACGGCCTTCAGGAAAAGCTGTTTATTATTCCTAGTTGTGTTTGCCTTTTGCTTTCTGTTTGCCAGCGTTCATGTCTGTGAATTGACTTCTCTATTCTTTACACCAACAGCCAACATGACTTAGATGAGAGCATGTGCCCACTCAGAGAAAGATTAATATGACAATCACAATACATTAAAATCATACACAAATGTCAGAAATTCTTTTGAATTAAGGTAAGGAAAGCTTTTAAATGGAAAGGAAAATAACAAAGAACAACAGAGTGTATTGCCTGGGAACAAAATTTGCATAGAAAACCTAGAAAATATTGATCAAATAAATAGCACCAGTGCAATAACAAATTTATTAAAATAAGGACAACAAATATGATACATAGAATATTTTCAACTTCCTCAAGTCTTCAAATAGTCCTTAATCCTTTGTGTAGAATGAAACTAAAGTACACTTTTTGTGGTTCATAAAAATTGGTTTCGCATCAGTATGTGTTTACACCACTATAAAAATGCAGAATGCAAAATTCAATACATCTTTAACTGAATCCACTACTATAGCATAAATAATATTGTAATGAATCAGATTTTAAAAGTTAAGTTTGCATGGTGGGGATGCCTAATTAGTTAAGCCTCACTTTAGTGTTTGGATACTAGCTGGCAACCACTTCTTCCCCCTAACAGCAGAGACTATATAACTAAAATACTTAATGCAGGGCTGATTCACACAGCTTGAATGATGAAGCAATAGGGTCTTATTAAACTCTTCCACTGCTCTCAGTGTTTGATAGAATCCAAATATCTTTCACTTTGCATGTAACTTATGGTGTCTCTGTCCAAACATGTCAGTGTTTCCAAAAAATTGTCTTTGATCACCTGCAACATTCAGCTAGATGTTGACATTTATCATTAAGAACATGTTGAATTCATTTGCAAATGCCTGAACATTCCTTTATGTACATCCCAGTTTTGTTTTTAAAACTATAATGCTAGTTCCCACAGTACTTTTCTTTGTATTTAGTATCTGTGCTATCTTGTGATATGCACATAATATACTTTAGTATTACACAGAGACTTGAGATATGGAAATAGACATATAGATCAAAAATCTGGGTGGTGATTTTTCTCGGGATTACTGGGAACCTCTGATAAAGTTTGCAATGATACAAAAATTGGTGGAGTGTTAAATTTGATAAGGGGAAGGTAGGTCAATATAGCAATCTGGATCACTGAGTAAGCAGGGCTCACTTGAATAGCTTGTGTTTTAAATACAATGAAATGCAAGGTCATATATATAAGAACAAATAATGTAGGTCACACTTACAGAACAGGCAACTGTATTTTGGAAAGCAGTGGCTCTGAAATGGACTTAGGGCACATGGCATATACCCAACTGAACATGAGCTCCCACTGCAGTGCTGTAGCTAAGAGGACTAATACAATCCTGGGATGTATAGCTACAGGAATATTGAATAGAAGTAGAGGGTGGTATTGCCACTATACACAGTGGAATACTATGTTCACTTCTGGGGACCCCAATTTAAAAATGATTTCACAAGTAGGAAAGAGTTCAGAAAAGAGCTACAAAAATGATTCAAGATTTGGACAACCTGCCTTACAGTGAGAGACTAAAGAAGATGAATCTATTTAGTTTAGCCAAGTGAAAGTTTAGAGGTGACTTCATCATGGTGTATGAGTATATACATAGTGAAAAGAGTTCTTATGGTAGAGAGCTCTTCAGTTAACAAACAAAGGCATGAAAAGATCCAATGGCTGAAATATGAAGCTAGACAAAGTCACACTAGAAATAAGGTGCACATTTTTAACAGTGAGGGTCATTAACTATTGGAACAGCTCACATAGGGATGTGGTGGCTTCTCTGTCACCTGAAATCTTTAACTCAAGGTTGGGTATCTTTCTAAAAGATATGCTTTAACTCAACCAGAAGCCATGGACTTGATGCAGTAATTACTGGGCAAAATTCTCTGGCCTGTGTTACACAGGAGGTCAGAATAGATAATTATGATGGTCCCTTCTGGTCTTGAAGTCCATGAAAGCATTCACACAAGGGGCTGGTCTTGATGATTTCTTGAGGTCCCTTGTAGCCTTACATTTATATGATTTTATCTATATTATATATATTTATGTACTAAGATTTATACAAAAAATAAAAAGCAGCACCTAGCTAAGGCCCCAGGACACCCCTACTGTAAATAGGGCCTTACCAAATTCATGGCCATGAAACACACATCATGGATCATGAAATCTGGTCTCCTCCTGTGATATCACTGCAGGACCAATCCCCCGACAGATTTTTGCCCCAGATCCCTAAATGGCCCCCTCAAAGATTGAACTCACAACTCTGGGTTTAGCAGGCCAATGCTCAAACCACTGAGCTATCCCTCTCCCCTGATTTCAGAGGGGAGACTAGCATTTTTCAAAATTGGGGGTCCTGATCCAAAAGGGAGTTGCTGGGAGAGTCGCGGTATTGTCACCCTTACTTCTATGCTGTGTTCAGACCTGGGCTGCTGGAGAGTGGCAGCTGTTGGTCGGGCGCCCGGCTATGAAGGCAGTGCCCCACCCACAGTAGCGCAGAGGTAAAGGTAGCAATACCATACTATGCCATCCTTACTTCTGCACTGCTGCTGGCAGTGACTTTGCCTTCAGAGCTAGGCTCCTGGCCAGCAGCCGCCGCTCTCCAACTGCCCAGCTTTGAAGTACCGCCTCCAGCAGGATCACAGAAGTAAGGGTAGCAGTACTGCAATCCCCCCTACAATAACTTTGAGACTCCCTCCACAACTCTTTTTTGGGTCAAGACCCCTACAATTATAACACCATTACATTTCAGATTTAAATAGCTGAAATCATGAAATTTACGATTTTTAAAATCCTATGACAGTGAAATTGACCAAAATGGACCATGAATTTGGTAGGGCCCTAACTATAAATTACAAAAACAAATAAAGTTACACTACCCACAGAACTCCAGATTCGTCATATAAGAAAACCATACGGTCTAAGTCATTATATATCAAACATTTGTGAAATCGCTCTCTTTCTTTCTAACAGCAGTTTGCTTTTGAAGTCAGTAAAAAATTGACCATAAAAAAACATAATAACTACTATATAGATTCTAATTATCTTGTTTTTAAAACTGTCAGGAAATGAGAAAACTGAAAAAGTAAAACATTTAAAACACCCAAGTATCAGGGGGTAGCCATGTTAGTCTGTATCCACAAAAACAACAAGGAGTCCGGTGGCACCTTAAAGATGAACAGATTTATTGGGGCCTAAGCTTTCGTGGGTAACATCTGAAGAAGTGGGTTTTTTACCCACGAAAGCTTAGGCCCCAATAAATCTGTTCGTCTTTAAGGTGCCACCGGACACCTCGTTATTTAAAACACTTCTCTCATGTTTGATTTATAATAACTTAGACCAGGGGTCAGCAACCTTCAGCATGTGGCTCATCAGGGTAATCCGCTGGGGTCCGCAAGACATTTTGTTTATGTTGACTGTCTGCAGGCACAGCCCCCTGCAGCTTCCAATGGCCGCAGTTCACCGTTCCCGAACACTGGGAGCTGCAGGGGGCCATGCCTGCGGATGGTCAACGTAAACAAAATGTTTTGTGGCCCCCCAGTGGATTACCCTGGTGGGTTGCATGCCGAAGGTTGCTGACCCCTGACTTAGACTATCTGGTAACAAACAGATAAAATGTAAAGTCAGTGATCGACTTCCAATTACATCTAATCTCACTACACTGTTTATTGCAGTGTTCATATTCTTGCTTTATTTTTCTTTGGTCAGCAGTGTGTTTACCAGATATGAATAAGGATACCTTTGGGATGTTTTTGTTATTAATACAATCTTTTTTCCCCTCTAACAACTGTACCCATTTATACAATGCAGAACAAAGAAAAAGGTGAAAAAAGCACATGATTAACAGTCTCCATAACGGGTTTGTATTTGAATTGTTTATTTTTATATTTTCTGCATCTCTCATATTGTTGTGATACCTAATGCAGCAGAAAATAGGCCGAAGGCAGAGTGAGGCCATAAGGCAAGCTTGTGTTCCTGACTGTATGAATGAGGCACAGAGGGATATGAGAGGGAGCTGATGTGACTTTGTTGCTCTTCAAAATTTGCAATGGACTCCAGACACCAGCTGGATGAAAAGATATATACATGTATAGGCCTTAAAACAAAATGGAAAAAAAAGATTACAGAAAGTAAAAAATTGCACAGTGCTTCAAGAAACTCCAAAGGGATTTGGGTATTTGGGAGCTTCATTGTTTAAAGAGGATGTTGAGCATCAATTAAGAATCCCAAATAAATTGCCCCACCCCGCTACAATGCCTCAAAATGCTTAATCCTAGAAACGAAGATGAATGAGACTAAAAGAGTCTTTCAGTAAATATTAAATAAATAATGCTAATGAACTGTTCCATGTGAAATATCATTACTCACTATAGTATTTTAATGCCTCAGCTGACAATTGAATTGAACAATCCTCTGGCTGGTTGCTGTGTGGGAACATTCTCAAGGACAATTAAAAAAACCACGACAAATGATCTGGAAACTAAAGATACATCTGATAGCAACAGAGGCTTGTTTAAGTTTTGCTCTTCCATAACAATCTCAAGTATTGTCCCTGAAGGAAGTAAAGAAATATGCAGAGTAATGTACAGTTTGGCAGTTTCACCTCTCAAGACTTTCTGTGAATATTTTCTTTGATTTCAGTCCAAGGAGGTTTGCACCTCCCAAGGTTTGACTTAAGCTTCAGGTTTGAATAAATTCGGCATCTCAAAAGACAACTCTGTTGAAACCACTGAGTTTTAAATTGGTTTACCTTCAAGCAATGCTAACAATGACATCGATATGATTTAGATGGAAAGCTGGCCCAAAGAGTTCTTAAAACTGGGCCCCGATTCAGTTGAAAGATCTGTGAATTTTCTAATGAAGTTGGCCTGAAATTCAGGTGAGTTTCATCGTGAGTATTGTACACAACTATAGAAATAAAGGGCAAGATCTTCAGCTGGTGTAAATAAACATAGCTCCAGACTTCAGTGCAGCTAGGACATTTTGTACCATCTGAGGCTCTGGATGAAGGAGAACTTTCCATGTAGACGGAAGGGTGGGGAGGGGAGTGTTCCTCTCATTGTTCACTGAGAGAGATGATCTGATTATAAAACATGCTCATGCATCATCCCAAAATACTTGGAAGCCAAACAAAATTATGTTCAGCATGACTGTGTGTTTCTCAACTATCCACATCGGCTAGCAATGATAACTTCATTGTCACATTTCTAATCTAAACAAAGGGAAATGAAGTGAATGTGAAAGTATTTCCCCCCCTCCCCTTCTCCTTATTTCTTCTGTTGAATTTGGTTCCTAATTATTATCCAAAAAAATGTACAGCATATTTTTATGAGAGTCAATGATCATCATCTGATTTGTTGCTCAAGCTCAGTAGCATTAAGAGATGACCCTTTTAAATGAGAAATATGTAATACAGTGCATACACCGACACTTTCAATGAGTTAATCTCATAAGTATTTCCTTGGGTTTCTAGATTCCACCTTCTGGTTTACCTAAAGGCTGTAGTGGTGTTATTGACAGGTACCGTTGATACTTCATCAAGTAAGAAGAGGCTGTCAACCATCTTCAAATCTGCAGAGGTCCTACCTCTCATTAAAGAGAAATTACAGTACAATCTGAAAACCATAATCCAGTTTTGTAGATCTCCAGAAACATCAGCAGGTTCTCAATCTACAGCTAGAACTGAATAAGTGTGTCCATTTTCTATAAGATTCTTCAGATGGGGATCACATTTCAGCCTACATGCTAGTTTTGGTTTCCTCACAAAGGTTCTGTTATACATTGCTGAGATTGATTATACTTGGTGATTTTAATGTCAATACTTATCACTTCAAGATTTCATGGCTCCATGTCAGCCATAAAACTAACTATTTGGGGTTTTGGCTTAATTCCTACCTCTGGCCACACTTTGAAACTGATTTTGAGATTGGCTTAGTGGTCATTGGGTGGGGGTGGAGTGGGGAGGTGTGGAACACTAAATTAATGAATACACTGAGGGAATTCGAGGCTAGAATCTGAGACCTCACCACATTTCCTCTTCGGCCAATGAGTCAGTGGAGACTTATTGATTCTACTTTTGGGAAGAGTGTCAATTACTTCAGAACAAGGGTTAGCAATCTTCGGCATGTGGCCCATCAGGGTAATCTGCTGGCAAGCCGCGAGACTTTTTTCTTATGTTGACCTTCTGTAGGCACGGCCCCCGCAGCTCCCAGTGGCCGGGAACAGCGAACCGCAGCCAGCGGATTACCCTGATGGGCCGCGTGCCGAAGGTTGCCGACCCCTGCTTCAGAAGAATAGGTTGCCAGAAATTCTTAAGGAAGCACCGGTGAAGCCTCTGCTTAAGAAATTATCTACTGACACTAACAATCTTACTAATGATCAATAAGGGGCTAATATACAATTTGGGGGAAAGATCATTGAGAAAAAGGGGAAAAGGTGTTGAAGCAACTCTGGTGACAAATGTAGTCTTCAAATACCCTGAACCTAGTTAGTCTGGTTTCAGGCATGGTTAGAGCATAGAAACTGTACTGCTGGCAATTGTCCTGATTATAGACAAGCATATCCATGCTGATTCTTTTAGATCTGTCAGCTTCCTTGGATTTATGGTTTGGCCTGATGTGAGAGACATGAGGAAAACCTAGTCCATGTCCAGATTCCAAAATCCTCTGCCCAGACTTTAGTGGTGTTTGGATCTGGGATTTTGGTATGGGGCCATCTCTAATAATTAATATAATACTTAGACAGATGATAATGATAAACATTTGGGCTTTTATCCTTGTGGATTTTAGAATTCTAACCCTTTAACTGCAGCTTTATGTAACCATGTTACTTGATATCTCTCTCTAGTGAGTGTGGATCCCCTATTCCAGCTACCTAAGAATTTATAAAAAGCGACAAAGAGTCCTGTGGCACCTTATAGACTAACAGACGTATTGGAGCATAAGCTTTTGTGGGTGAATACTCACTTTGTCAGATGCTTGTTAGTCTATAAGGTGCCACGGGACTCTTTGTCACTTTTTACAGATCCAGACTAAGACGGCTACCCCTCTGATACTAAGAATTTATGGTATTTGCTGCCAAATTAACATATACTTCATTTGGTGAGAATGAATAAAAAGATGAATTACTAAGCAAGGAAATGTCTGATGGGCCAGAAGTGCTCCCACCTTCAGAGGTCCTAAAAATGCAAGATCCAGATGTACAGTGCAAGAACATCAACATAAGTAGCCTAATTTATTGTGTTTCTCAACATCTGTCCAATAAAGAACAGCTTGACCTCAGGGTGACCTTGATATTTTATAACCATGCTGTTGTGTATATCTGTGATAGGGTCCCCTGTGGGTCAGACGACCTACTGTTTAGCAACCTTAGCGCCTCCTTCATGTGGATAGGGTTTCCAGTCCAGTCCCTCTATTAATCAGAGGTGTATTGAGGTGGGCAGAAGATCTAGGTCCCTCCTGTAGCAAAGGAAGTTGGTAGGGGAGCCCAGGCCTGCCCACTAACCAGGCTCCAACCCAGGGCCCTAGGAGAGTCAACTGTGTCTGGCCCCTGAAGGTGCCTCGCAAGCTAACCTCCATGGGTCACTTCCTACCATCCATCTTTCTCCTCCAGCCAAAAAAAAGAAAAGGCAACTAAAATCGTCAGCCCCAATCAGGCTCAACATGTAGTCTTCTTCCCTCAGGAAGGCTTCTCCAGTACCCATACCAGGATCCTTCATGGTAGGTCTGTCCTCCTCCCCAGCCTTCCTCCTTCTGAGCTGGGTTGCTCCCTTTTCAACCCTTTCTCCAGTTGGAGCAGGCTCTGCTGGTCTGGAGGGGGGGCACTACCTGGGTCCAGTACTGTCCTTTAACCCCTTCAGGCTTTAACCCCTTTAGTGTGGGGTCACAATAACTGAGAACAGCTAAAACTACAAAGGTAAGACACACACAAGGTGGAGACCTCTAGGTTCGGGAGAGTGAAGGAAGAGAGGGAAAAAGGAAAAATTCAAAGCAAGCGTGATACTGATAACACACTGGACAGACACTTTTTAACCTGCTTCATTACAGAAGGCTCTAATGAGAAAATAAAGATCATCAGAGCTGAGGATATAAGATCATTTCCCTTGAAAACTCAACTACAATGTGCAAGTCCAGTTACAAATGCTGGCAGCTTTCCCTTACTTTTCAGCTTGCCTACCTGAACTTCGAGTAGTGGCATGAAATAAAACAGTTTGACAGCTGGAAGGGGGAAAACAGCAGAAGCAGACTTAACTGCCACTACCACATCAGATTTTTTGCTGAAGCATTTGAACGTAATGGAATGCAGAGCAGTAAAACACAATAAGGCAGGACAGGTTTCAGATTAAGTGCTTGCACATACACAGAATCATATAACAGCAAGTCCCTTGCCGGAGCAACTGCTAATTTACTTCATCATTAAAACACATTTTGTCTAATAGTGTTTACAGTAGGTAACACTGAATTTGCCTGAAAACGCTGCATTAAAATGCTACTCCTGCCACTACGAGCTTTTAACTAAGGTCAGAAAGCTATAGCCAAAGCTACAGCCTAGCAATACTGCTACCCTCTAACTTAAAAATATTTAGCAATTATATAGCATTTTATGGCATAACTCCAAAGCACTTTACAATAATTAATTAATTAATCTTCACAACATGCCTGTGTGGTTGGTATAAATACTCCTTTTTATTGATGGGGACACAGACACAGATAAATGAAACCTTTAACCCAAATCAAACAGTAAATGAGTGTCAAAACCAGGATTATAATGTGTTGCTTGTAGTCCCTACTCAGATTATTAAATGATACTGCCAATCTATTTTCATTCTATTCTTATTCTGTCACTGCCTGGGTCAGTAAAGACTTAACAGCCAATGAAAAGGTGACTCCTGGACCCCAACCTTGGTGGCACAGCTGTTTTGCCCAGGCTGAGAACCTGGAGATCAAAAGACACTGATCAGTTAAAAGATCCACTGTGCAGAAAGGGAGGAGGGAAGCTGTCAGCTGCTGCAAGTTGACCCAGGATGATGGAGAGTCAGCGGCTGCAACCAGTACACTGTAACTTGGTCTCCAAGGCAATGGGGGCACCCAGGCTAACTCATGTCTACCTAGGAGCTAGAAGGGAATGCCAAGCGTAGGTGTGTATTGATCTCTGTTGTTTTAAATACATTTCTCTGAGTACTGTACATCTTTTAAAAAATAAAACTATACTTTGTTTTGAAGAAGCTGCTTCTGTGTCACTGAATATTATTATTGTTTATGGGCTCCCAAAGGGTGTGGGGTGTGTGCGAGGAATCAGGGATGGCAATCAGGGAAGTGTAACCTGGAGACCCAGTTGGAGAGTAGCTGGATTGTGGGGTACCACCCCAGAAAGAAGTGGAGAGCTGGGTCTGTCAAGTGACAGGAGTTCACCTGGGGAACTGGAAAAGGATCTCAGAAGGCGTAGCTTACCCAAGGACCATGACATGCTCTACTAGTTCAATGGAAGGAGGACACCTTATCTTAAACTTCATAGATACAAGAGGGAAGGTCAAGAATATTCCTACAGAATGGTTAATGTGTGCTCTTAGGCAAGAGTAATCTTCGATAGGTGGGGAAAAACTGGAAGAAATTGTAGTCCAAGTATGCATTGTGTATCTGTTAAAAAACAAGGAATTCTACCATGGCTACAGGCTTCTCTACCCAAGCACTATCTTTGGTGATACATGCACCTGCAAATAGATGATTCTGTCAGCAGTGAAGGCTGGGATTAGGGAAAGGAACCACACTGAGATACTTTGGGTTTAAATTGTTACATATTTATTTAATCTGAGATACTTTAGTTTAATTACAAAATGAGGTCATGTAACTCTTGTGTTCATTATCCATTTATCACAATAACAAATTGGCAGTTCTTCATCTGTAGCCCAGTTTGAAAAGGAAATTGTTCACAAATTGAAGACTGAACCTGAAATATTTTTATTATACTAATTATTTGTACTACAGTGACACCCAATTTTTTGATTCTGCTAGATCTTAATTTAGGAGTAAACTCTAGAATGAGGACTGGTGAAGTGGAGATAAGGAACCAGCACTCATAAGCACTTTCTAGTTGCTGTGTTTTTCTGGTGATCCACAAAGAGACAGTAAAGCAAATACAGTTGAAATAGCTGGTTAAGTCAGATTTAGTGCAGCTTTTTGCCACTAGAGTACAACAAACTAATCCAGATATATTGGTGAATCTGGCCCAAAGTGATATGAGTCTATGATTAGTCTGGAATACATATTGTAGAGCTTCTTGCTTGTAGTCTATTATTCTAGATTGTTATTCATGCTGGCTTCCTAGGATGCAACTCATAAGTAGTCCTGATTGAAAGACAATGCTCTTACTTCCTATCTAGTTAGGAGGAAATCCTAATCTCAGGTCCACTTAACCAATTTCAGTTCAGTATCGGAGTCAACATGCTTTAGATGAGGCTGAAAGTAGGATTTTGCTGTAATATCCTGAATCACATGCTTAGGGTCATTTTATTGAAGCCCATTTTGAATGATGGAGGCCACAAAGAAAACACTGGATCATTTTACAATTCTTTGCACATCTTTAAGCAGTCTAAGTCTATTATATATTTAGTTGCAATGGTCACCATTAAAAAGTTAGCACTTGCCAACAATTAGCAAACAATGGTGTCTGGGACACGGCATATTTTTAGTGATATGTAAGCATTTTTCTCCTTAATTTCATATATTTCATGACCTAGTAAAGTAAATAGTCACCTACTATATATCCCCATGCTCTTTCATATCCAAACTTTTCTACCCCAACTCTTATAGTTTACATTCCCAGCAATTTCTATACTGGGCAATTTCTAATAAAGTGAGTATGGTGAAACAGGGGAACCACCTACCACACAGAAGGGTTAAGGAGAACCTTTGGACCCAGCTAGCCCCGTTCCGTTATACCTGCAGCCAATGCCAGGCCTGGAGTGGGGGGGAGAAAAAAGTCCATCTCAATTCAGGGCTGACTGTTGAAGAGGCAGGAAGTAGCTCTCCCTGCCTAAAGGAACAGAGCACTGGCCTGCCACCCAGGCCAGCCACCTGGAAGTAAGCACTGGTTCTCCAGCCAAGGAATACTGCAGAGAAACCACCAGCACTGGAGGTTACTGACTGAGCAAACCCGAGACATTGTGGGGCTGACCCTCACCAGTTTGTGGCTGCCCCTCCTGTAGGAGCCTCGGACCGCAGAAAGGTACCATTTGGATCCAAGAGGAAATCCTGTGGGAAGCCAGACGCCCAGTAGATTGGATTAGAGGGGCCAGGTCCCAAACTGAACAGATTAACAGGCTGGTAGGAAGTAGCCCAGAGCAGCGGATTTGGACTCCCTGCTGGGGAGGGAGTTAACATAAACAGGGCCCTAGGCTGAGGGAGGACCCTGAGGAGAGGGAGGGCCTGGGTCCCCCTAACCCCCTCAGCCTTAAAGACTGAGGCCACTCAGCCAGCAGGAAGATGAAAGCTAGGCAATCTAACCACTAGTCTGCCTGGCCACCCAAGCCCTGTCACAGTGAGATTAGATAGTCTTTGTACTTCTCTCACCCAGTATGTAAAGACTGATTTTACCAGCTTATAAAACAAATATAGGATCAGAGCAGCAGTAACCCACCACGTTTTTCATAAAAATGAGCCTCTTCCATCAAATATATAGCCACCCTGTATGTAGTTACCCTGTTCCAGCTACCGCTAAAATTTTTTGCATTCACAATGTTACACTCAGTTCACCTAATAAGAATAAATCCAAGGATGAACATGCATTTAACTTTTAATTCATAGAACAGTATCAGTGGTTAACACTGGGTTTCAGGTTCTAACAGAGATTTAAGTGATCCTACTTGCATACGAGTGAGTGAAAGTATTAAATGTCCACAGCTCCTTTATCAGCTCCTGTATAATGCATGAGTTGCTCCGTGAAATGCAGAGGCCCCACCCTCACAAAGCTAGATGTCAGATAGTTCTGTATCTCTTCTTCACAATTTCTTGTAGCCAGAGAGGGCACTCACTGAAATACCTTGTTTTTAGGAGCACACCAAGCAGTGGAAAGGGCACAAATTGATGCCATTGTCATTCCAGTTGAAGTTAAAAGCTTTTATGAATGAATGTTCATATCAGCCTGATACTAAATGTCACTTCTCTTGCACACTTCACAGCTCTAAGTGAAGAGTAGTCCAAGCACATTTAATGGGAGGCTGAGGTTGCATATTGTTTTGAGGAACCACGTAAGCTTAGATAATGTGAATTGAAAAGGTGGATCAGCAGAAGAGGATCTACTCAATCAATCTTATTTCAGTTTGCACTAACAGAGCTGTCAGATACTAAAGTCTTGGATTCACAATGCTTGAAGATAAGGAATTAACTACTTACTGGAAATATTACCTGCACTAACCTGTTCTAAAGAGTAACATCCTACAACAAAGATTGTTCTGTTCTATGTGCATTGGAAATCTTATCCGTAAGGCGGGGGGGAAAGAGATGCTTTGAACATTAGTATACTTGGCACCAGAAGCTTCCACAAAGGAACAAAATAGCTTCATCATACCACTGTGCTAGATCATTTTTCATTATCCTGACTTGGTTACCTATCCATGAACTTCAATACAGAGATTCACTAAATTTAACCAATATTTTCAACCCTGTTAGGGTTAAAGGCCTAGATCTTCAGACCGTGTAAATTAGCATACCTCTACTGAAGTCACCAGGCTACTCTGATTTACACTAACTGAGGATGTGACCCAGAGTCCTGCTGTCTAAATAAGTGCATTCCATTGGTAACATAGAAGAAATATGAACTGACATATCACACTGATCAACTTTTCACCAGTATTGCACCAACACATTGCACAAGTTGATAATGCACTTACATTAAATAATTAATTGTTCATGATAAAATTCTCCTGTGACATCTATGGGAAGGAGCTGAGCTCCAGGGCTCACATGATGACTTTTCTCATTTTCACTACAGAAATGATGCTTCTGCAGATACCTCCACATTCTAAATAAGGATTTGCACTAGCTACATGCCTTGGTTACACAGTTTCTATAAAAGAAGGTGGCCAAAGAATATGTTCTTTCAACTCACCCTTCCTCCCAACCCATCTGTCTCAAATCTGGCTGCAGAGAGAACCAAATCAGAACAAAAGACAGAATGTTCTTGTGATTAAGGCACTCAGACTTGAGTCATGTGAGGTAGCACATTTTGAGGCTTAGCTCTATAAACTGAGCAAATAATTTTTTTAAAAAGTTTAAATAATAATTTATTCAGAAAATGTCATGAAATTTAACCAGATAACTACTTTAGTCTAGTATTAAATCAACTCAAATTGTTAACCAGGCCCCAAATTGAGGAGTAATGAAGTTCCATGTTTAAAAAACTTGCAATAAAGGAGCTATCTTCAGAGAGAGAGAACAGAAGGCAAAGGAAGTTCTTGTTAAATGTTTGTCGTCTAGGATCTCTTGAGAACATTTCAGATTTTAAAGCCAGACAAGAAAAAATATCTGAACACAGAGAAATAAAACTCTCTGATTAATGTTTAATGCTAGAAAGCTATCATACAGTATACTCTACAGGCCTTTGGGGGAAACCATCACAGTTTCTTACTCCAGGCAGGAAGATGTTGAGCCCCCCAGAACAAAAAAGCTGTATTCTGCAGAGACAGTGTCAAGCAATTTGAAGTTATAAAGTCATCATTAGCCTAAGAAGGAGGGAAGTCAAGTCCCATAGAAACACCTCAGACATAAACATGAAAACTGAATTTTAACAAGCACAAACAGCTTCTCTGTTCCATGTCTGACTTTTTTTTAATTTAAACAAAAATTGAACACATGATGGCTGAGAACAGCTTGAGGGATAATTTAATTTAAAATGTCTTCTCTTTGAATTCAGTCAGAGATAAAGGGAGATTTTTAAGAACACAAAACTATGAAGTTTTAAATCCGATAAGTAAGAGACGCAGGGATTCCTGTAATGAATACAGTCCTGGGAGTAAACCGTCTTCACTCAGTACAAACAATCTGTCTCACTGTCTCTAGTGAGAGTTCCCTCACAGGCAACACTTGAATCAATATGCCTTATTATACTTATGTTATCAAAAGACATGGAAATACTTAAGCCATTAAATAGCAGTAGGTACGAGTCGGAAGGCCGTTTCTCACATGAATATTCCCCACAATGTTTTTCAGTTTTATTTTGCATGTAACATTATACCAAAGCATATAGTAAGAAACTGCTTTAGGAGAGGTGTAAACATAAATGAAAACACTGTGATGCAACAACTGGGCTATAAAAAAACTAGACAGATCCATGCAAAAGCAGAAATACTGAAATGTATGTCATTCTATCCAATTCAACTTGTTACAGCTACTATGTGTCTGCCAGAACTGCCAGGATAACCAGAATAAGTAGGTAGCCTTATAAGTCTGAGCAAAATCAGGAATTCTCAAACTTTTTCACACACAGAGTACCTTTTAATCCAAAGACTGTCTTGTGGCACACCTGCCCTTTCATTTGCAATTGTGTGGAAAGCTCCCTTCCCATTAACAACCATTAGCATCGCTGTGGGACCACAGCAGTTGCTTACCTAGGCTATGTCTGTGTAATGCCGACAAACCCTGGTTGTCGGCAGGCGGGATCGAACCTGGGACCCTCTGGAGCTTAGTGCATGAGTCTCTACCGCATGAGCTAAAAGCCAAGTGGCTCTTTGCTAAGGCTGTAGAGCAGACCCATTGTATATCTCTCTCTAAGTGGTATCGGTGCCACTAGGTGGGACAGAACACCATACCCAGAAGATGTGTAGGTTACATCTGCACTAGCACTTTTGTCGGTAAAACTTTTGTCAGTCACAGGTGTGAAAAAACACACCCCTGACAGACATAAGTTTCAGCGACAAAAGTGCCAGTCAGTGGGAGATGCTTTCCTGCTGCCATAGCTCATTGGGGGTGGTTTAATTATGCCGACGGGAGAGCTCTCTCCTATCGGCATAGAGTGGCTACACTGGAGACCTTACAGAGGTGCAGCTGCAGTGGTACAGCTGTGCCACTGTAAGTTCTGTAGTGTAGACATAAAGTGATACTGGAGAAATATTTAAGGTTTGGGTTTTTTTTAACTTCTTTTAATGCAGCTGTAGGTAAGAAGGAGAGGCAGCTGCATGTCACCAGCAAGCTCAGTGCAGACCACCAATGATCCATGGACTACAGTTTGAGAACCTCTGAGCTGGTCATCATCTCAAAAAACAATCCACCAGAGAATATCACAGCTCTCACTGCAGGAAAAAAATCTATAGCTCTGCCAGTGCATGGTATGGAGGCTATATTAAATTATTCCACCACTTGAATTTTTAAATGCTTCTTCAAGCAGCTCCACATTTCTGTGTTAGAAGCACACAATACTAATTAAACCAGAGATATTAGATACCCAGGACTTATAGGGAAACACACTGACACTCTTTCTCATAAATAATAACCTCATCAGAATAGCACCAATGCAGAAGAAAAGCAAGCCACTGCATCAATAGTAATTCATGTCGGCATAACATATGGAGATGTTTACACACGACTCTGCTCTGTAACTGTTGTGCAACACCCAAGCCAATTAGGAGAGTAAGATTGGATTTCTGTTGTAATGCTTGTTGTGGCAGGTTTAGCTTATTGAAATTTCCATTTGGAACATCATATTCATGTTTTGGTCATACTCACATCACAATCAAATTCCTTATGATAGAATCCCTGCTATCCAATTCATATTGTAGACGACACCGGTCAGTGTTGCCGGTTCTCATGATTTTATTGTGAATCTTGGGATATGGTTTCATAGAATCATAGAATCATAGAATATCAGGGTTGGAAGGGACCTCAGGAGGTCATCTAGTCCAACCCCCTGCTCAAAGCAGGACCAATTCCCAACTAAATCATCCCAGCCAGGGCTTTGTCAAGCCGGGCCTTAAAAACCTCCAAAGAAGGAGACTCCACCACCTCCCTAGGTAACGCATTCCAGTGCTGCACCACCCTCCTAGTGAAAAAGTTTTTCCTAATATCCAACCTAGACCTCCCCCACTGCAACTTGAGACCATTGCTTCTTGTTCTGTCATCTGCCACCACTGAGAACAGCCGAGCTCCATCCTCTTTGGAACCCCCCCTCAGGTAGTTGAAAGCAGCTATCAAATCCCCCCTCATTCTTCTCTTCTGGAGACTAAACAATCCCAGTTCCCTCAGCCTCTCCTCATAAGTCATGTGCTCCAGCCCCCTAATCATTTTTGTTGCCCTCCGCTGGACTCTTTCCAATTTTTCCACGTCCTTCTTGTAGTGTGGGGCCCAAAACTGGACACAGTATTCCAGATGAGGCCTCACCAATGTCGAATAAAGGGGAACGATCACGTTTCTCGATCTGCTGGCAATGCCCCTACTTATACAGCCCAAAATGCCGTTAGCCTTCTTGGCAACAAGAGCACACTGTTGACTCATATCCAGCTTCTCGTCCACTGTGACCCCTAGGTCCTTTTCTGCAGAACTGCTACCCAGCCATTCGGTCCCTAATCTGTAGCAGTGCATGGGATTCTTCCGTCCTAAGTGCAGGACTCTGCACTTGTCCTTGTTGAACCTCATCATGTTTTTTTGGCCCAATCCTCTAATTTGTCTAGGTCCCTCTGTATCTGATCCCTACCCTCTAGTGTATTTACCACGCCTCCCAGTTTAGTGTCATCTGCAAGCTTGCTGAGAGTGCAGTCTACACCATCCTCCAGATCATTAATAAAGATATTAAACAAAACCGGCCCCAGGACCGACCCTTAGGGCACTCCGCTCGAAACCGGCTGCCAACTAGACATGGAGCCATTGATCACTACCCGTTGAGCCCGACGATCTAGCCAGCTTTCTATCCACCTTACAGTCCATTCATCCAGCCCATACTTCTTTAACTTGGCGGCAAGAATACTGTGGGAGATTTTCTTAAAGCCCCAGCTCTTGGAGTACTATGATGAAGTCAGAGACTCAGCTTTCATTTGAAAAAGAAAGTTTCTAGCCATCGTGGTAGCAGAGAAAAGCTTGAAAATGTGACCCCTAAAGGCTAAATCCAGAAGGCTAATAGCTATAATGCAGTTTTTTTAATCTCCTTATTTTTAAGCCAGTCTCTTGATTTTGGGGGCCTTGACTTGATTTCTGAATGCTTGGAGCTGGCAATGCTGGTGTTTTGACATGTTTCTCTGACAAAAAGCTCTGCCTACGCTGGACAGGGAAATCCTGCCAGACCTGTGCTAGCATGTCCATACAGTGAATACTACAGTGCTGCCACCTCCAGAGTGAATCACTGTCTCCCAGAGCAAAATGAACTGAGCAGCAAATCGCTTTTCATAATGACGGAAGCTTCAGATAGCCCAAAGAGAGAGTAAATTATTACAGTTAAAAGAAAAAAAAACCCTACTAAGTAATTTTTTGTTACCAAGGAATTAACAAAACAAAACAAAACACACATACAATAGCTACTGCCTAGGTGAGGCCAACAATATATTGGGCTACATTCCAAACAGGGTGGGGGGCCCTTGGCAGCAGAAAATGCACCTGATGCGTGGTTTGCATTGACACAAGGCACCAACAGTACCCCTCCACTAGGGGGCTTGCAGCTATTCAGGGCTGCCCAAAAAGTGAGAAGTATTGACGGGGAAAGAACATGGTTCAGACAACAAAAGGAGGCACTGAATTAATGTATCCCCAATGCAATTTCCATCAGCACACTCCAACTACTGTTTACTGCAACTCTTCTCTGTTAGAAACCTGGGGGAAATAGGGAGGGGGGCAGCAATGCAAACACCACCTTTCCTACCACATGGTTTGTCCTCACCTCTACCTTATAGTGGAGTAGACCCCATTGGCTCAGGGAGATGCACAGTCACACCAGCAAGTCCAAATTGAGTGCATTTGTGTTTTGTGGGGGAGCATGCACAAAAATAACTGACAAACATTATTTCACTTGCTGTGCCAGGCCTAGACTAGCTGTCTGGGGAAATGGATATTTGCCTAGTGGGCCAGCCAGTTCCCTAGGCTACAAAGCTGGGGTCTGCATGAGTGCTGTCTCACTGCACTCCAGTACTTCTCTTCCTCTGCAGGCTTCCGAGAATACAGCAGTGAGCTGTGCTTACATCTTCAGGGCACACAAAATGAGGAGTTAATGTGGCTCTGTCTATTTTGGTTCATACTACATAAAACGTACAAGGAGGAAGATCCTGTGCTTGCCAAATGGAAAAGGGGAAAAACAGGGAGAGAAAAATTATATTTTAGTTATTATAAACAATAGAGATTAAATGACAAAAATCAATAACTATTTTAAAGAAACCTGCCTTTCAGAATGTTCCTATATGTCATAGACAACACCAGAAATAATGACTTCAATAAAATTGTACAGATGTTACTGCGAGCAGAATGTGTCCTGTTTCATTTAAACAGGATGTTGCCCATCACTTGTATATTTTAATCATGATTCAGTTCCTCATGATATTATTGACATCTTCTTATCAGAGCTCACACCTGGACACAACATTAATGAATTAAAGATCTGAGTACAGTATTAAGGAAGCAATAGTTGTTTCTTGTCACTAAGACTATGTGGTTCTTTAGAGATAAACATCAGCACCAGAAAAATGTAAGGAAGAGTATGTAAAATCTGAAAGCACATTTTCTGGCTTGAGATATTGGAGCTGCTTCTTTCATTCAAACAATCAAGCCCTATAGCCATATACCCAGGAAGCACAGAGATCTGAATTCTTGTTTCACCACGTACCTCTCTCTGTAAACGACTGTGTAAAGTGGGATGAATATCTGCTTACTTTGGAGATATGAGCTGAGCATGTTTCTATAGAGAACATTAGAATCAGGGAAGGTATCATTAGAATACACACTACAGCAGAAACAGATGAATACTAAATGGTACTTAAAATAGAATAGTGCTAGAAAGGTTCCTTTTATCCACAATTTCACACGGTTTTCCTCTACTATTATTTCTGAGAACTATTATCCAAATATCTTGTCATTGCTGCCTATATGGGCCAGTCATTCTGTGATTCCAAACAAGCCCCTAAAAATGCACCCCTTCCAAGCTGCAGCAGCAGGGTACCTTTCAAATGAATCCAACAGCGTAGTAAAGATATAATGCTCATGTTCAAGGAAGGTACCAAGTGTAAAAGCGATTTCACAGATGAAAGGCAAGTTATCAACACGGTAACAGCTGTACTGGCATATTTTCTTTGGAAATTATCTACCGTATTCCACAGAATCAGGATAAAAGGGAAATCTAAGGGTGACTTTGACTTCAATCTCCAGAGTTCACTTCGTGTGTGGCTGGCTCAAGTGGTTAAATTATGCCCCAGAGGTGTGCCAAGAAACTGAACTGACAATGACCACATCACTTTGCTGTGTTGTACTGAACTGAATGGCAATAGCGACTAACTCCTGTTTCAAATGATTCTGTAGATAAGTGCTACCCTCTGGAACCTCTTTGAATGTGTGACAGTTCTTAAGTGCACCCTCAAAATATCTGACCTGCCTACCAAATTTGTTGTGTTCATCTAGCAAAATTTTCATTTTCTTTTCAACTCCTCTTCAAATCTCTACAGTTTACATGTGACTAAATGTCACATACTAGCAATAATGAGAGACACAACAATAGCACTGTAAATGGGCCTAGGAGGTCAGCATTGTAAAGGCAGCCTCACGTGGCTGGATTCCTTTGACTTCTAATCAAGTTAAAATGCACATATAAAGGGAAATGAAGATAAGGAAGCAATTTCTTTGTTGATTTTATCTTAATAAACTGGAAGCTATGTGTGAATAACTGCTATTAAATGTGGGGGGGGGGGCTATGGAAGAGATTTTTGCTATTGCCGTTTGTTTATGCAGAATTTGTATCCTAAAAGCATGTTTAAAATAGTGTTAAATTGAGTGGTTGAAAGGAAAATTTAAAATTAATTAAATTATTCCAAACCGGACCACTAGGAGAGCTGCTCATTGTGGCTCTTATTTAGGAAACCTTCAGCGCCACACTGGCAGGTCTGAGGATATGTGGAAGCGGGAAAAGCTGGCTTAGGAAGCGCTACCTGTATGGAATTTTGAGGGAGAAGCACAAGTTGCAGGAGGGAAGAGCTGGGTGCTTCAGAATGATTGGGGAAACCCTTCCCACTTATTGGACAAACAAAAAAATCCAAAGATAGCCAGTCAAGATATTAAAGACCTCTGTACCAGAGTCCTGCCCAAGGAGGATAAGGAGCCACCAACAGGAGAAAATACTGTGACTATATTCTTCTTCTTGCAATAAAATTCTATTCAGCTTATCAGGCAAGTGTTTCAGTGCTTTTTATTCCTTCCAGATCTCCTTCGTATTCAGAGTATAACAAATCTATTACTAAAAGCATTTAATTAAATAACACTCAATACTCTGATACGAAAGTGCTTTGAGATCCCTGAATGAAAGGCATGATGTAAGTGCAAATAATTAACACTGTTGTTTCATTCCAATATTCCCTCTAGTTCTTTTGGTATTTTCCTATTATATATTGCTGACATCTTTTAAATGGCTCATATTTCTTATTATAAATAGTCTCCTGGAGTTTCCCCTTGGGATACCAGGTGACAATACTCGACAGAATTTCCCGTGAACTGAAAATCAAGATACATTTCCTCTAATCCATCCATTCTGAGGCTAATTTCAGGGTGTCTTTTGCAGGCAGGCAAAGGGTACACCCTTTCCCTGATGTTGCCTGTAGATTCCACTCCCATGGGCCCATACACACAGAATAGGTTTTGCTTCCCCAGCCTTTGATTTTACCCCTAAAACACAATTATTTATCTTTGGAGCAATGCAACCATTTCTAATCTTTTTTGTATTGTAACATTATAACCCTGGTGTTTTCCCTGCTTTCACAGGAAGCCCTTAACACTTTATAAAACCAGGCCCACAGCTGCTAATATTTGTGTCCATAAAAATGGGGGCTAGACTGAGAGCCAGCTGAACACACAAGCTCATAATTTTCCAGTGTATATCAACACTGATATGGGAAAATGAGCACCAGATATCCAAAAAATGGAAAGTTGTTTTTAAAGGGATACTCTCAAGGTTGACAGATCTCAAATATGGCACTTTCTCCTGCAAATGGCAACCTTTAAAATAGGCCTATGGAAAAGACTATCAAACAATCAAAATAAGAGATTCCATAGTTTTATTTTTAGGGTTGCAAGTCAGGGCAGAATTTGGTCCTGGATGTGGAAGGCATAACTTACAATATACATCTTAGTATCTTGGCAAGAGGACAGTATTCTTTCTGAAGTAATATTGTGACCATCAAAAGGCAAAGTAAAGCAACAGTAGGCTGACTGGACAGTAGGTCTACATTAAAAGCAAGCAAGCTTCAGGTAATGCAAATATAGCCGTGAAAAAAAATCAATATGTTTGTTAAGCAAACAGACTTTTCTCTGTGTCTCCATCCTTCCACCTTATTTTGCAATGTGTAAATACATCTTTTTCCAAAAAGGTTAACAAGTCTCTTTGAAAGCTCAGTAGATCACTGGACCTACAGATATAAGGAAGCACTCATACCTATAAAGAAAATGTCACAATATATATCATTGGACCTGCAATACTTAGACACAGAGGCTCAAAAGAGAAGATAGAGTTGGAGGAGTGATCCTGTGAGCTGTAGAATTTGCACTGGAGCTGGACACCCCCAAAGCGCAATGCCCAAAGCAGACATTGCCTAAGGCCAGGGATTGATATTCCCACCACAAAAGACATAGGGGAGCTACTGAATAGCATAGGTGCTCTCTGAGTTGCCCCACTATCAGCAAGATTCTTTGGCCTTTGCTTTCTATGTTATGTCTATTTTGATTAAATGCATCTCGGTATCTTTCCACCATCTCCTTTCCTCTGCCTTCATTTATTTATTTTGCCACTGACCTCCTTTTCTTTGTCATCTTTGGATATTTTTACCAGCAGGCTCAGTCAAAGTAATCCAGTCATCTCCCTTCTGAAGACATTTAATACAGTTGAACTTATCATTGACTTGGTATTAACTCATGTCGCCCAGAATCAAAATCAAGCAGTATCTGGGAATAAAAAAGAAAAATGCAGTCCAGAGAGGGTTTTATTTTATTTTTAAATCTGTAATGTTTGTAATGGCAAAAAAATGCACACTTACAGGGACCAAAAAGAGAACAAAATGAAGCTACAAGTACTAAAAGCTGTAAGCTCTATGAATTAATAACTACCTAACCTCTAGCCTTGGATTGTCCGCATTAAGAGTAAAAGACTATTTTCTCTACCTTTTCTTGAAGTGCACAAACTATTTCATAAAAATAGGCTATTTAAGTGGTATGTTACAGATGCTCACAGTTTAGTGTCAAATACTGAAGCTAAGAGTCAGCACTTCCAGCATACAGTGCAACATTTAGTGCTCCATTTTGGCTTTTACAGCCCAAGCCAAAATCACGATGTAGACTCATTCTGTCCTGGCAGAAATCCTTGGAAACTTTCTAGCTGAGTGAGCCTGAATTCCACCTGGACCACACCACAGTTTGGAAAGATGCAACAGGTACTTTGACAAGTTTCAAACTTAACCCAGTGTTGAAACTTGACAACACTGGGTTAAGTTTCTGCACCTGCTATGAATAGGGAATAACCTATGGAGTGTCTAGTACCCTTTTGTTGCTGTATGTAGCATGAGGACATAAACACAAAGAGCCATGCTGTAAACAGCAACTAGAGAACTCCCCTAACAAAGGACTTTATGCTACAACATGCATCCTGGTCGTCTCTGGTAACTGGGGAGGACCAGTCTTCCAGAGTGTTCTCACTTCTGTTGAGTTTGTGCACGGGGATCCCTGCAGAGGGGACTCCCTGACAGAGTACCTGCAGGTTCCAGATCCTCTCTTCATTGTGGAAATATTGAAGATGAACCTGATTCATCCAGAAAAGTCCTTTGGGAGTCTTCACTAGGAGGATCTGGAAGTTCCTGACAAATTCTGAACAGTTTCAAATGTCTGAGAGCGTTAGAGCCAAACTTTGTTCCCATCAGAAGTTCTGGTGAAGACTGTCCAGATGCAAGTGATGTTGATCAACATGCCAGGAGTACTTTATCTAGGTTCACTGATATTTGCAGAAGTCTTTTTAAGGCCTTCACTGCTATCTCCTCCTCCTCATTGCTTTGGGGGTAATGTGGACGACTAGTTAGATGTTCAAAAATCAAAGTCCTGTACAAATGTTAAGAATGTATCAGAGCTAAACTGAGGCCCATTATCAGATATGAGGACTTCAGGAGCTTCATGTCTTGCAAATATTAACTTTAGTATCCGGATGATCTGTGCCAATGAAGTCATTGTAAGTATAGCCAAGTCAATATGTCTGGAGAAATAATTGACTACAATGATGTATGTGTCCTTTCCAGAAAAACAAATCTGTGGCTACACACTGCCGAGGTCAGTCAGGTAACTTTGTAGAGAGTAACAGTTCTGGGGATTGTTTTTTTTTTTAATTGTTATACATCTTGCAGTCCTCTACTAAAGTCTGAATTTGCCTACTCAGACTGGGCCACCAGATTGTTGTGCTCATGCCCTGCACTTTTTGCACCTGGGTGTCCGTCACAGATTTTGGAGAGCATCTCTTTCTGGAGTCCCAGAGGGATAAAAATGCACCATCCTTTCAGAAGCAGGCCATCAGCCATGTGAAGGTCATTTTGGTCCTGGCAATATGGTAGTAGGTTTGTTGGAAGTTGACTCCTTCGATCCCACTATCTTTGCCACAGTTGAGTCAGTTTCTGTCAATCTCTAATCTGCTGAAGTTGGCTGGTAGATGATGGAATTGCTGCCACAAGAAGGTCACTGTAGATGTTGACATCTTTCTCTAAAGCCTTTTCTTCTTCCATTGGGGGGCTGCTCAATTGCGGCTCTCGATAGAGCATCTGCTGCTCTGAGTGCTTTCCCTGGTATGTGTTCAGTGTTGAAAGAAAATCACATCAGCCATAGACAAAATCTTTGAATCTTAGGTGGAAGGTCATTCCGTGGTTTTGAACCCAATGTCACTAAGTGCTTGTGGTCTGCTTCTGTGTTAAAATTCAAACAGATGTGCACAGAGCCGTTCACGGGTCCAAGTGACTGCTAGAGCTTCCTCTTCCACTTGAACATATCGCTGCTCAGTTTCTGTGAGGATTCTTGATATGACTCTCACAGGTCTCTTCTTTCCTTCTGACTGCTCTTTACCCAAGTCTCCTCCCTGATTTTCCATTTTCCCCACTCATTCACTACTTTGGCTGTATTGGGGGGGGTCTCTTTTCTTTCCTTTCTTTCTTTTTTAGAGAGAAGCATATATCCTACTGTTTACACCATGTAGTGTGAGGATGTAAACACAAAGAGCCTTGCTTTAAGTAGAACTAAACTCCCCTAACCAGGAACTTCCTTTGTCTTGCAAATATTTATTTATTATTAAGTTCCTTACTACAACGCATCCTGGTCTTCTCTAGTAACAGTCAAGGACCAGGAACTCTATAATCACTTCACACTGGACATCCTTGGGTCTTTAGATGCTACAAGCACAAGAATCAATATTGTGGCTGTCTGTTGTGTGGAAATGAAAAGAGAGGAGAGTTCCTCACAACCTCTCCTTCTGCACAGGGATAGCCACAATCTAGCAGTGTAGTATAATTTATTATGTGTAGTATTTTTCAAATGAATTGTGTAAACCCTAGTTATAAGCACAGAAAATGACACAACTGGATCCATTTATCTAGCCTACCTCATTCTACTTCTTTCAGCATTTGGGGGTTCAGATACAGGGTTTTGTCTCCAGACACCTTTGGTTTTGATTTTGGTGGTGTTTCCAAATCCAATTATTTCACTTTTCAATTTTTCACCAAAAGGTCCCAGTTTATTTTCTCAAAATTCTCCACAAAGGAAAAACATCATTTTTTCACTCAGCTCGAATACAGAACCTCTGACAAACTCTACAACAAAAAATCACACTATGTACTTTTCATCCCAAGATCTCACAGCATTTTCCAAAGGTGGAAAGAGTCATCTATTCTGACCTCCTGCACACCACAGACCACTAACCCCCATCCGTTTACCCCAGTATAAAGCCAAATAACCTGGATTAGACTAAAGAATTACAGTCCTCAATATAATAAACTATTGTATGCCACAGGCAAAAAATAGGAAGGATCAAGGTACATTAATGGTACCAAGGTACATTCTCTTTTTTTGCCAACTTTGAAGCCAAAGATGGTAATTTTCCCCCCACAGATAGTATGTTAAAATTCTGGCACAGAATGTTTTGTTTGAAATGTTTTCATCAGTGAAGGCTGGTGACATCTGAAAGTAGATAGCTGACATAGACGTAAAAATTGCATCCATGGCCAATTTACAGCAGCAGGAAATGCACCTGGTTCAGAACAAAAATAGACAATGCCTGGTTCTCCCCCTCACCTGAGAACTTCCTCTGTTTTGGATACAAAAATATTTTGAAACCACCGAGAAATTTTCTTTTGAAAAATAACTACTGGGTGTGTAAGCTTACTTCTTTCTATAACGGGTCGGCAACCTCTGGCATGCGACTCGCCAGGGTAAGTACCTTGGTGGGCTGGGCCAGTTTGTTTACCTGCTGCGTCAGCAGGTTCGGCCGATTGCAGCTCCCACTTGCCGCGGTTCGCCGCTTCAGGCCAATGGGGGCGGCAGGCAGCTGCAGCCAGCACATCCCTCGGCCCGCGCTGCTTCCCACAGCCCCCATTGGCCTGGAGCGGTGAACCACGGTCAGTGGGAGCCACAATCGGCCGAACCTGCAGACGCGGCAGGTAAACAAACTGGTGCTTACCCTGGCGACCCGCGTGCCAGAGGTTGCCGACCCTTGTTCTATAACATTTTAATACCCATGTTCTTTATCCTCCTGGCATGGCCCTTTAAGGAAGCTGGGCTTAACCTTCATCTGTGACTATTCAGCTGCCTTCCAGCTGGGGAGATAAAGGCCAACAAGCAGTTCACCCAAGGATAAGAACTGTAGGTGACACTGGGTTAGGGAAAGGACCTGAAATTGGACTTTCCACTCCAGCTAGGTGAAAGACCTGCCTGAGGATCCCTGCTTTTTAGGCAGAAGCCTTTTAAGGGTATGTCTTCACTTCAAGCTGGAGGTATAATTCCCAGCTCAAGGAGACCTATCCATGCTAGTTCTGATCGAACTAGCGCACTAAAAATAGAGTGTAGCTGTACCAGTGCAAATGGTGGGAAAGACTAACTGCCCTGAATATGTACCTATCCAAGAAGCTAGGCATGTTCTCAGGGTGGCTAGCACAGCTGCCAACTTTCACGTGGTAAATAAGCACCCCGATTTTCACAATAAACCAAAAATCAAGCTAATCCTATTTCAAAACAAGGCCAAAACAAGCCAATCCCTAATAACCCCAACACTCTATGTGACTAGATGCCCCCGGCGTGCAGTCTGGGACTGTGGTGGGCCCGCTCTGCACCCCTGACTCTCTCCCCCGCTTGCCCCAGCTTGCCGGGAGCCGATCAAAAAAAAGAAGCAACAAGCAACAACAAGCTACAAGCCAAACAAGCTACAAGCCAAAAACTAGCCAACAAGCAACTCACAAGCCAATTAAGCCAAAAATAATCCCAATTTCTGCATTTTTTTAGTGAGTTTGGCATGTCTGGTAGCTAGCCCCTCCTGGCACTCACACCACCACGGCTACACTCCATTTTAAGTGTGCTCACTCAATCAAATCTAGCATAGATATATCTCCTTGATCTTGTAATCACACCCCTCAGATCGAACGGTAGAAATACCCTTAGGCAGGGTGTTTGAACAGTAAATGAAGCCATTGGTAAAAGGAGTGTAGAAACTGAGGCAGATATGGGGTCTGATGCTCGGTTTGGGAAGATCCTGTTACATATTCATAAGGAAATATATAATGTTGCACACCATAGTAAATATTATGGCATGCTAGACTTAATATTGCAATAGTTTCAAATTCATCCTGAAACTTTCTAAGTGTTGGAGACATTTTTAGAACAGAAGGAAATACATCTTCCATAGGTCACCCCTCTTATGACCTATGGAAGATGAGATAAAATATTTTTTACACCTAACTTGCATTTAAAATTCTTTAGCAGTTGCCTTCTTCCCTTGCAACTGTGGGCTGGCAATGCTTCAACAAAGAACCCTCCTGCAAAAAGAAGAAAGTCCAAAATTCAAGATGCAGCATTCCTCATATTTCTAATGAAAAAAAAATAAATAAACAGGAAAACCTTCTGAGTCTGTCTTCATACATCACAAATGGGCAGTAAAAAGCTTTATTTCCTCTGCAGTTCACCTTTAAATTCATATGTGTTCGTTCCCATTCATTCCTTTTGTTCATGTGTTTGCCATTACTGTTCGTCCAAACAGACTCACAGCATTCATCTTTCTGTTACCTTGAGAACTGAATACCTCAGCTGGTTTCATTTATGAAGCAATAGTGGTACAGATGCTCTGGCCCAATCATACAGGGTGCTTGAACATCTCCTTTTATGTGGTAGTACCATCAACTGCTTTATTGCAATGGCTGTTGTGTGTGCTCAGACTCAGGCCCTCAGTTTCTCAAGTCCCTGTAACATTCTGATTGTCATGGGTTGAATCTGCTCCAGTTCTACAGTATATTTCTTCTTCTTCACATATGTGCAACGTGCCTCAGGTGGCACCTGACCAGGATTCATCACCCAATTTGGTCCTCTGGTTGTATCGTTAGCTTCCCCGGCCCGGGCCGGGTACTGATGGGGAACATAACATGAACGCTGATCCATATTTCTTAAAATAAGATGACCAAATTAGTCAATGCTATTCAATATTTTTATCCATGATCTGGAAGAAAATATAAAATCATTGCTGTAAAATTGGTAGATTACACAGTAATTTGGCTAGGTGATAAATAATGATGGGGACAGGCCAGTTATACAGATTGATCTGGACCTAGTTAAGGTGGGCTTATTGAACAATATGCATTTTAGTACAATCAAATGCAAAGTCTACATCCAGGAACAAAAAATGGAGGTCACAATTATCAGATGGAGATGCTGGAAGACAGTGACACTGAAAAGGGTAATAGATTCCCAACTGAACATGATTCCCAACTGAACAGGGGGGAGGGATAGCTCAGTGGTTTGAGCATTGGCCTGCTAAACCGAGGGTTGTGAGTTCAATCCTTGAGGGGGCCACTTAGGGATCTAGGGCAAAATCAGTACTTGGTCCTGCTAGTGAAGGCAGGGGGCTGGACTCAATGACCTTTCAAGGTCCCTTCCAGCTCTAGGAGATAGGATAGATAGGATATAAGCTCCCCGTCTGATGTTGAATCTAAAAGTGTGAATACAATCTTTGGATACATAAGCAGGGCGATATTAAGTACTTTTGGGGATGTGATACCACCTCTGAATACAACATTGGTGAGTCTATTACTGGAATACTGAGTGCATTTCTGGTGTCCACACTTCTAAAAGCAGAAAGTGTTCAGACAAGAGCTACAAGAATGATCTGAGTTTCGGCAAACCTGCCTTACAGTGAGAGACTTAAAAAGCTCAATCTAAAAAAATAAAAATAAAAAGTCACCCTTTCATCCAGACCATCTTTGCAGATTTGGACAAATTTTCTAGATTCCTGTCGCTAGGGCCATCTCCCTTAATTACAAATCAGGAATTTACCCCTAGGAAATATCAAAGTGACTATTTGTTGAAGGTAAAGAGCTGAGATGACTGGATTCAGGCAACTGTTCCTGGCTACTGATTTGAAATCATACCAAGAGGTATGAAATAATGTAAATAATATGAAGATCCCATAGTTTCAATATTTACAAGTCAAACATGTTATTGTGAAATCTGGATACTAGAAGGCTTTATATAGAGCTTCCTTTAACCACATTTGAGGAGTTGACCCAGGTGTAAGCTGGAATAAAAGACTTAATTCCTTATAAAATTTTGACTGAAAAAGATGTTGATAAGTAAACAACCCAGATGAAAAGATAAGAGCGTGAGTTGACAAAGAAACTGATCCAGATGAATGGGTCTTTATATGGGAAAGGGGATATACATCTTCAATTTGTGTAGCTCACGAAGAAATTTTTTATAAATTACTGTATGGATGGCATTTGACTCCAGTTAAGGTCCACCATATTTTTGCTGCTAGGGAGGTGCTTTGTTGGAGGAGTTGCAAGAAAAGAAGAACATGTTTGCACATGTGGTTGTTGTGTCCAGGAATTAAACAGTTTGGGGATGAAATTTTAGAGATTCATCTTTTTACAAAATGACAGCTTCCTAGAGAGTCCTTTACCAGTTTACTTAATGCTCCAGAAAACAATCTACATTTTAAACAGAATGACAAGTTAATGTATTCTTTCTTGTTAGCAGCTAGATTTTGTATTGCACATTACTGGAAAAATGTGACTCCTCCTATGGAATTGTGGTATAGTAAAATATGGATTTTCTTTGTTATGGAAAAGCTTTCACACCAACCACATGCACAAAAGAGGATATATATTTAGAAATGTAATCACCCTTTTATCATATTCAGAGGTAGAGGGCTCCCCAGCCAGTAAGTTAGACTCCTTTGCCAGATTCTTCTATTCTATGTGATCCTGAATAAGTAATAAGTGATGTACGATGCAGTATATTAACATTCTGTTGTAACTTTGTCTTAATAAAAAAGTTTCAAAATAATAACAATAACAAAAATAATAATAATTAATAGCTCCCCCACACACCCATAATAGGAAACAAAATGAGGCTGTGAGGGACCTAATATAGGTTGTCCCAATTGAAGACAAGTTGAAGGAAGCTATGCTACATTGATATGGACATGTACAGCAGAGACCCAACAGTTATATCAGTAGGATGGCCCTTGCAATGATGGACAGAAGATGACTTTAGGGGGAGGCCAAAGACTCGGTATGTGGGCCAGATATCAACAGACCTTAGAGAGACCAATTTGCCTGACAGCCTAGCATAAGACCATGAGTTTTGAAAGAAGACAACGTGATAGTTACTGGTTCAGTCTGAGGCATGAAGGAGTTTAGATAGTTTACTGTCCTTTTTCCTCTGTAGAAAAGTAAAGTGTGCATTGTAAATGGCTTGTCTCATTTTTGTAAAGTCCAGCCACATGGAAGTTTGTGTGGAAGGTTGGTTTTGTATGAGAGTCTCTAGTTTTGAGAGCTCATTCTTGATCTTCTCCTGTCTGCTGTACAGGATGCTGATCAGGTGGTTCCTCAGTTTCTTTGAGAGTGTGTGGCACAATCTCTCACCATAGTCAGTGTAGTATGTCGATTGCTATGAATTTTTTACCTTCAGTCCACTTGGAATGATGTCCACCTGTTTGCACTTGGAGAGGAAGATGATGTCTGTCTGTATCTGTGCAAGTTTTTTGATGAGGTGGATGGATTTCCACTTCATATGGCTAAATTCAGTGACTTGCATGGTGTCAAGTATCAGAGGGGTAGCCGTGTTAGTCTCTATCCACAAAAACAATGAGGGGTCTGGTGGCACCTTAAAGACTAACAGATTTATTTGGGCATAAGCTTTTGTGGGTAAAAAAACCCACTTCTTCAGATGCTTGGAGTGAAAATTAAAGATGCAGGCATAAATATACTGACACATGAAGAGAAGGGAGTTACCTTACAAGTGGAGAACTTGTAGAACTGCAGAGGGCCACTCCCAGTCCCTATTCAAGCCCAAATTAATGGTGTGAAATTTGCAAATAAATTGTAGCTCTGCAGTTTCTCTTTGAAGTCTGTTTCTGAAGTTTTTTTGTTGAAGTATGGCTACTTTTAAATCTGATATAGAATGTCCAGAGAGATTGAAGTGTTCTGCCATCCTGATTATCACTACAAAAGGTTTTTTGTTGTTGTTGTTTTCTCCTGCTGATAATAGCTCACCTTAACTGATCACTCTCATTATAGTGTGTACGGCAACACCTATTTTTTCATGTTCTCTGTGTGTATATATATATATATATCTTCCTACTGTATTTTCCACTGCATGCATCCGATGAAGTGGATTTTAGCCCATGCAAGCTTATGCTCAAATAAATGTGTTAGTCTCTAAGGTGCCACAAGTACTCCTCGTTCTTTTTGCTGATACAAACTAACACGGCTTTTGTATGTTACCATTCCTGATGTCTGATTTGTGTCCATTTATTCTTTTATGTAGAGACTGTCCGGTTTGGCCAATGTACATGGCAGAGGAGCATTGCTGGCACATGATGGCATATATCACATTACTAGATATGTAGGTGAATGAACCCCTGATAGTGTGGCTCATGTGGTTGGGTCCTCTGATGGTGTCAGAGGTGTGATGGCTAGAGTAGATATGGGGACAGAGTAGGCAACGGGATTTGTTACAAGGATTGGTTCCTGGGTTACTAGGCTAGCTCACTAGGCTGGCTCACTACAAAAGCAATTTTCCCTCTCTTGGTATTGACACCTCCTCATCAATTATTGGGAGTGGACCCTGATTGAATTGGCCTTGTCAACACTGGTTCTACACTTGTAAGGTAACTCCTTTCTCTTCATGCGTCAGTATATTTATGCCTGCATCTGTAATTTTCACTCCATGCATCTGAAGAAGTGGGTTTTTTACCCACAAAAGCTTATGCCAAAATAAATCTGTTAGTCTTTAAGGAGCCCCCGGACTCCTCATTGTTTTTGTGGATACATACTAACACGGCTACCCTTCTGATACTTGAGAATTACGTTTAAATATTCTAGGAGCTCCTTGTATTAAAATACAAATGTTTCTGTGGGTTTAAGTGTTTATGGATTATTTTGGGATTGTATGTAACTTGTCTAGGAGACTTGACTAATGTAAACTTGAGAAATGGTGTGAGCTTCAAAGAAATCTTTTAAATAATAGGCTAAGACAATAATGAACTTTAATAATTAAATGGGCTTCCCATGAAACCTCTAGGGAGAGATATGCAAATGAACCTCTTCCGGTTATGCAAGGATTTAGCCTTTTGAAGCTTTGTCTGGCTGATTACCTATTCACAGTGGCTTCAAAGACCTAAATGAGATAAAAGAGTGACCCTTTTAGGGTGCTGGTTCTGAGCTGAAACTGTGATGAACTTGTGACCACCGGAAGAATCCCTGTGTGGGGGTTGAAGGACTAATCACCAACCAGGGGTGCTCTCTGGTCAGCTTATTAGAATGTGTGTAGATTCTTTTATTGTTTTTAATATGTTTTCTCTGTAATGCTTTCCCCCTAAGAATAAATGTGCTTGCTTAGAAAAGTCTGTGTGGTAACTTAACTGTGGCAATATGCTGTGGACTGTTTCTGAGGAGAGAAGTGAAGTAGGCCTGTTCTGGAAGTCTGTTTTTTGCTGGGGTTATCCCAGTATAATCAGGGAGCTATTCAGCCTGGAAATATTCCAGTCAGAAGGGAGAGAGCCATGTGTCTCTACCCAAGAGAGCAACATCTAGGGAGCCAAAAGCCTAAAGTGGGTGTCCTTGCTGGACCACAGAGGGCAATATAGGTGTAGTTGTCCTGAACTGAACTGTGACAGGCTATAAAAGTCACCAACTCCAAACAGGGAAGTGGCAAGAAAGAAGAAGAGACTCCCCACCACGTCAAATAAAATAGAACAGAATAAAATAAAATCTCACTCTACTTAATTTAGCCAAAATTAAAAAAAAAGTTAAGAGGTGACATGTTCATGGTCTACAAGTAATTACACAGGGAAGCCATTTCTGATAGTGGGTGGCTTTTTAGAAGAAAAGGGCATAATGAGATTCAATGATTGGAAGCAGAAACTAGACAAATTCAGACTAAAAATAAGATACACATTTTAGACAATGAGGGTAATTAAACTTTGGAACAACTTGCCTAGGGACATGATGGAGACTTGAAGTCTTTAAATGAAGACTGGACATCTTTCTAAAAGATAGATTTTGGCTCAAAACAGAAGCTCTGAGCAGAAATTCCTGGATAAGGTTTTATGCCCTCTGTTATACAGGAGGTCAGACATTGTCCTGAAATTCTCAATCATTTTTCCCTATCAGAAGTAGATCCAGGATGTCTTCTCCTCCTGCTAGTGATGAAAAATGAAGTTGTCTTCTACAAGGTAGAGGAAGTTTTTGTGATGGCCCTTTCTGGCCTCAAAAATCTATGAATACAAAAACAAATATAACATTCTAAATGTGGCTTTGCTGTACTATCTGATATGGTGATAGAATTATTTTCTCAGGCTTGTATTAAATGGGCTAGATTTTCAGAAGTGTAAATTGTTGCAGCTCCAGTGGAGTCAGTGGAGCTGCATCATTTTACACCAGATGAGGATCTGGCCCAATCATTTTTTTTCTGCATCCCACTTCCTCCTACTAAATCCACTCCTTTTCACAGTCTTGGCAATAAAGATCCAACATTCCCATGCAGACCTAATGAAACCTAAATCAGGCATTTATTTTTGAAAGGATCTAATGTCTTTTCAAACCTAGAGCCAAATCCTGCTTCCATTGAAAACAATGGGATTTCAAGGAGAGTAAGACCAGTGTCCTTGCTTGTAAGTTCCTTGATACATGGACCATGTTATGTATAACACAAATGATGGCATATAAAAACATTAATAATAAATGAGTGTTGCATTTGTTTATTGCTTTGTTATTTATTATTTTGGAGGCGATTCTGAAGTTTTCAGACTTTTATCCTTTGCTATGCTCAGATATTCCCCCAAAGAATTATGTAGGCTGACTATTTTCCTTTGAATATTTTTAATATCATATTGCCCCAATCTACGGTACCTTACATTTCTCAGTGCTGAAGTGCATAAACCACTTATCTGCCCAGGCTTCTAGTGTATCCAAGTAATTTTAAATTATATTGCCCTCTTTTGTCAGTGACTACTAGACCTGTTTCAGGACATTTTATCTCTTTATTGCACATTCCTACCTCCAGGTTATTGCTATGCAAAGTGAACAGAACTGTTTCTAATACTGATCCTGGGGCACTCCCTTCCTCTCTCTAAATATTTAGCAATTACCCTCTGTCTTTGAGTTCCAAGCCTGTGCAAGCGAGTAGATCACCCTTATAATGTATTTGCTGTCCTTGCAGACCCTACATTTTCAAAGCACGGTTTCATCTACACAATTTACTTCTCTAATAGGAACTGTGTAGCTAACAGCCTGTGTACTGCATAGAAAATGCATAAGTAAGTTAATGTACAGGCAAATTATGTCCCTGGCTTTCTTTCTTCAGCTTTTTGTTACTTCTTTAAAAGAAATCAAATGGTGGCTATAACCTCCTTTTTGTGAAATCATACTGACGATCCTTAATTAAATTACATGTTCCTGGGTGTTTCCCTATAAACTAGCCCTGATTAGTGTTTCTAGTATATTCTACTTCAGAAGTCAAGTATATAAGTCCGTCATTTCTTGAAATTTCCTTAACTTCTTGTTTAAATGCAGGTAGTACATGAATTTCTCAAGTCCATTAGTTCCAGCAGCAGCTTCTACATCTCTACAAGGACCCACATTTGCCACCGCCACTACCCACTCCCTCAATTTGGACCCAGATTAGAGAATAAGGACCATAATTTCTGCCCCAATAACCAAACAAATTAAGGATCCAATGCTTTTCTCCAACAGCAAAAAGAAACATAAGCAAGAGAAGAGTCTCTGCCAGCCCCTGAGGACCTCTGAGATAAGCAGAGTGCAACCATGCTGTTCCTGGGCCATACCTTGTGATAATCTGCTCCCCCACACTTACAGCAGGAAATCCTCCCACATTGCATCAAGGCTCCCTTAGGAGCTATATGGCCATTGATGCAGTCTTCCAAGGCTGTGCTCTACTACCCTATTCAGTAAATGTGGTGGGGCATAGAAAGGAGTAGCTGCACATGATATGGGACTTTCTCAAATGAAATTCTCTGGGTACCATTGGAAACATGACAGAGAGAGCTGCAACAATTTGATTCCTTCCCATTTTACCCTAAAATCCCTCCCCATGTTCACTGTGGAGTGACTCCACCGCATGGAATTGCTGTGGAGGTTCAAAACATGACAGCCTGTAGCAATACCAACCTCTTCTATGCCCCAATCCCACCTGCTCTGTTTCACTGAACCTACCTACCTGAAGCGAGCATCAAGTTCCACATTCATAGGTAGTATAATAGACAGTGGAGGTGCCTGGGGGAGGGGGAATATAAAAGAAAACAAAGGGTAATATCAAGAAACACATTTAAAATATTTCATGTTGATGTCCATATAGAAGCCTGTCATAGAATGGTGTTGTCTGTGAACTTGAGTTTTAATGGTATTTCAGTGCAACAGAACATATTGCTATATTACTAGTCAGCATTCACTGAAAGTCACTGATCAATTGGGATAAGAAGGGAACAACAAAGTATCTTTTGGGAAAAGATGGGAACAAAATGTCACCTCCACACTGTTGTCTCCCCTGGGGAACATACATTTGAGGAAATAACAGTTTTTTCCGCAGTGAGAAATGCTTGCTAATTGCTTCTATTATCTGGTTACCTGTGTTTCACACCAGGTAGTAGATAAATTGTAACTGGCACATCTCTAAAGACTACAGACAGAAGCATAAATACACAGGGGAAAAAAATATAATTTCACTGATTACCTTCCAAACCCTTAATAAAAGTAGTTAAGGCCTGATTTAAAAGCTTTCCCTCCGACAGTAATGGCTTATTTGTCAGATTTTATTATACAGTGTTGATAGTCATTGTGCGGTAAAGTGCTTAGTGCTCAGTGCTAAATGTTGAATTTTTTCCAGATGTTTATATTTTGGCAAACACTGGAGAAATTGGCCTTAAGACTGGCAATACAAGAGGGAATATCAAATGTCTAACACAAAGTCAAGCTTTCAAATACAGTTCCCCACTGGCACTTATTTATTCCTAAAGGAAATGCTATTGCATGTTATAAACAATAAATATCAGTGACTACCTTATTCAACATTAAAACCCCCACAATAAAAACTGGTTACATTATCTTAATTCTAAATGAATATTTTATGAATAATCGGGATATGTTTTCCTCAGTATATAGTTACCTAAGGAGTTATGACCTTATCCCGTAAATTCTCAAGGAACTTCATTGGGAACTTAATGGAAATTCCATGCACGGATGTCTTTGCAGGTAAAATCTAGCCCTTATGTTTGTTACATTTTAATCCCAATAACCTATTTAAAGGTCTATTTAGTGAAAGTCAATAACGGTTCAATAAGCACATGTGTATCTGGTGCCCTTTAAGGTTTCAATCTAGCTCCTATTAAAGTCAATGGAAAGACACTCATTGACCTCAATGAGAATTGGGACAGGCTCTCAGTGAGTTGCTTTTTAAAAAGTCAGTGTCCAAATCTCTTTCATGGAGTTTCATTGCATCATTTGGTTAATGTATTGGGATGTTTTTGTTTGTCTGGAAAATTTTCTCTAGATTAATGTGGATAGAATAGGAGAGAGGAAATAAATTGAGCAGTCTGTCCCCTCATATAAAGCATACTTTAGAGTAAAGCTGGTTGGAAAAATACAGACAAAAGGGTTTTGTTTAGTTTTTATTTTGTCAGAATTAACCAATTCACTGAAATGGAAACAGTCTGTGAAGACATTTTGATTTCAGTGAAGTTCCTCCAGAAACAAGGCAGGACCCCTTCTGCTAGGCAACTTTCTAAACCTGTCTGGTGTTCTACCAGCTCACTTGCCTGGTTCCTCAAAACTCCATTTGCTGGGCTGCTGGAGAGTCCAGACTTCCAGGGACTGAAGTTCCAGGACAACCAGCCAAAGAGGCTGCCCAGAAGTCACAGACCCTAGGTCTTCCAGAGTCTGTGACTCTAGAACAGTGAACCAGGTGGACTGGCCCTGAGTCAGGGACCCTTGGGCTTCCAGAGGGTGTGGCTCCGAAGCAGTCAACCAGGTGGACTGTCCCAGAGTTACTGACCCCAGGGTTTTCCCTTTCATCATGAATTTTGTAATTTGGGGGTTTGTTCCTAATAGGAACAAAACCAAATGTTTATATATTGAAATCTTCTGAAATGGAATTGCCTTTCGCCACACAAGTTTACTTTGGAGTACAGATTGTTAGCCATATGAAAATCATTGCTATCTACCTATGAGCTAGCTATAATTCAGCAAGTATTTCAATTGTTTATAATAATGTTCAGTGTATTTACACTAATGTGAACTCATATAGAATCTAATAAGGATGAAACTGGTAGGATTCTATAAAAAATACTCTAAAAACCATAAAAAAATTAATAGATAATTATATTATTTCTTTAACACATTTTTATTTACAAAATATCCCTAAAATAGCTCAATGTATACAACAGCAAAATACCTCATATTTAAAATGGAATAATAATATTCAACATTAAAAGTGTTACAGTTTGTACTTTCAGGTGTACCAATTAGTTGTTACTGTGCAGCTAATTCAGCTACTGGGCATTCACTGCATGTACAGCAACAGTGTACTTATACAGCATTTACTTAAGATATAGTGTATAAACCAGGTGGTCTCAAACTGGGGGTCGGGACCCCTCAGAGGGTCATGAGGTTATTATGTGGGGGGTCACGAACTGCCTCCACCCCACACACCACTTTTCCTCCAGCATTTATAATTTATATTTTTTAAATATATAAAAAAGTGTTTTTAATTTATAAGGGCAGGGGCAGATCCAGGCACCAGTGCTCAAAGCGAGTGCCTGGGGCGGCAAGCCACGGGGGGTGGCCTGACGATCGCCATGAGGGCGGCAGTCAGGCAGCCTTCGGCGGTGTGTCTGCGGGAGGTCCGCCGGTCCTGTGGTTTCGGCAGCAATTCGGTGGCGGGTACGCCGAAGGCGCGGGACTGGCGGACCTCCTGCAGGCATGCCACCGAATCCACATTACCAGCGGACCTCCCACAGGCGCGCCGTCGAAAGCCGCCTGACTGCCATGCTTGGGGCAGCAAAATACATAGAGCTGCCCCTGTATAAGGAGGGTCACACTCAGAGGCTTGCTATATGAAAGAGGTCACCAGTACAAAAGTTTGAGAATCACTGATATAAACCAACTAGGGATTATTTTCAAAAAGCCAGGTGTACACAAAAATAAATGTGCAATAAATGTCCCATTTTTCATACAGTTACTGCAATTGTGTGTGCAAATGCTCAGATGTGCATCTAACTGGCCATTTACACATGCAAAAATGTAACAATTTGTACATGCAATTGTGATAATTGCATCAAAAGATGTAATTGCACACTACGCTTTTTTTAATAAAGTGTTATTAAAACTAGGGCTGTCTATTAACTCACACGATTAACTCAAAAAATTTAATTGTGATTCAAAAAATTAATCGCAATTAATTGCACTGTTAAACAATAGAATACCAATTGAAATTTATTAAATATATGTGGATGTTTTTCTACATTTTTAAATATATTTATTTCTATTACAACACAGAATAGAGTAGTTTTTAAAGTAAGGGCTGGGGGGAAGCTGACAAGTACGGAGAAGCATGTGGTTCAGACAGAGACATCACTTAAGGGAGGATCTTTATGTCCTAGTAGGAAGAAAGGATGGAAGATGGTAAAATACAGGTAGGATCTGATGAGAAACAGTCAAGTGGAAAAAAGTCCCATTCAATTATATCATGTAATGGCAGACAGCTAAAAAATGACAAGTTTTTAAAGTGCTTATATACCAATTCTAGAAGTCTAAATAATAAGATGTGTGAACTAGAGTGCCTCGTATTAAGTGAGATTATTGATATAATAGGCATAACAGAAACTTGGTGGAATGAGGATAATCAATGGGACACAGTAATACCAGGGTACAAAATATATCGGAAGGACAGAACAGATCGTGCTGGTGGGGGAGCGGCACTATATTTGAAAGAAAGCATAGAATCAAATGAAGTAAAAATCTTAAATGAACCAAACTGTACCCTAGAATCTCTATGGATATTAATTCCATGCTCTAATGGTAAGAATATAGCAGGAGGGATATATTACCAACCACATGACCAGGATGGTGATAGTGACTGTGAAATGCTCAGAAAGATTAGAGAGGCTATTAAAATAAAAAAACTCAATAATAATGGAGGATTTCAACTATCCCCATATAGACTAGGTACATATCACCTCAGGATAGGATGCAGAGATAAAGTTTCTTGACATCTTAAATGACTGCTTCTTGGAGCAGCTAGTCCTGGAACCCACAAGAGGAGAGGCAATTCTTGATTTAGTCCTAAATGGACCACAGGATCTGGTTCAAGAGGTGAATATAGCTGGACCGCTTAGTAATAGTGACCATAATATAATTAAAGTTAACATCCCTGTGGCAGGGAAAACACCGCAGCAACCCAACACTGTAACATTTAATTTCAGAAAGGGGTATTACACAAAAATGAGGAAGTTAGTTAAACAGCAATTAAAAGGAACAGCGCCAAAAGTGAAATCCCTGCAAGCTGCATGGAAACTTTTTAAAGACACCAGAATAGAGGCTCAATTTAAATGTATACCCCAAATTAAAAACATAGTAAGAGAACCAAAAAAGCCACCGTAGCTAAACAACAAAGTAAAAGAAGCAGTGAGGGGCAAAAAGGCATCCTTTAATATAGCCCTTATGTGGAAGTTAAATCCTAGTGAGGAAAATAGAAAGGAGCATAAACTCTGGCAAATGAAGTGTAAAAATATAATTAGGAAGGCCAAAAAAGAATTTGAAGAACAGCTAGCCAAAAACTCAAAAAGTAATATCAATTTTTTTAAGTACATCAGAAGAAGGAAGCCTGCTAAACAACCAGTGGGGCCATTGAACGATCAAGATGCTAAAGGAGCTCTCAAGGACGATAAGGCCCCTGCGGAGAAACTAAATGAATTCTTTACATCGGTTTTCACAGCTGAGGATGTGAGGGAGATTCCCAAACCTGAGCCATTCTTTTTAGGTGACAAACCTGAGGAACTGTCCCAGATTGAGGTGTCATTAGTGTCGTTTTGGAATGAACTGATAAACTAAAGAGTAATACGTCACAAGGACCAGATGGTATTTGTTATATCCTTGGGGGCAACAGTTTTAGGAAGAAATCACTGGAGACACAGAGAGCTGTAAACCTTGTAGCAGCCATTTATTTCCACACTCAGGACTAACCAACAGCCAGCCAAAACTGGCTGGCTATCCCCTAATAATCTAACTCAGTTGCCATAGCAACACAAGGTTCTATTACCACGACAACCAAATACACAACATATCCCTCCCCCCCTTAATAAGAATGCCCCCTAAATAAAACGAACACTAAACTAGAGAAGGAGGGTAGACTGCCTCCATTCCCGGCTAAACCCCGGGGATTATTTTGCCCCGTAACCGTGGGTTTGCCCTAGCTAAAGATCCAGCCGAAGAGGAGGTCTTCTGTTTCTAGGTGGATTACGGTGGAATTCTGGTGTTGTTGCATCCAAAAGTGTCTTGGGCGTGGGCCTGACAATGGGCTCAGGGTTTGTAGGGCGAATGGGTGAGGATGGGGTATCAGCTTGCGCCAGGCAGAGGGGTATCTCTGCCGCTGGCAGTAATGGAGGGGAAAAGTCAGGAACAGGTGATTCTTGATTCGGTGTCTCGCCGGAGGTGGTGAAGTCAGGTAACTCAAATGAAGATGTGTCCTGAGGACTAGTATGACCTGGCAGCAACTGATCTATATGTCGCCGCCAGGTGAGATCCTCTGCAGTCCGGACTGTGTAGGAAACAGGTCACGTTTGAGCGATGACAGTGGCAGGGATCCATTTAGCTCCAGAAGTATAATTCCGAGCCAAAACTGGCTGGCTATCCCCTAATAATCTAACTCAGTTGCCATAACAACACAAGGTTCTATTACCACGACAACCAAATACACAACAGTATTCACCCAAGAGTTCTGAAGGAACTCAAATGTGAAATTGCAGAACTACTAACAGTAGTCTGTAACCTATCATTTAAATCAGCTTCTGTACCAAATGACTGGAGGATAGCTAATGTGACGCCAATTTTTAAAAAGGGCTCCAGAGGTGATCCCGGCAATTACAGGTTAGTAAGCCTGACTTCACTACCAGGCAAACTGGATGAAACTATAATAAAGAACAAAATTGTCAGACACATAGATGAACATAATTTGTTGGGGAAGAGTCAACATGGTTTTTGTAAAGGAAAATCATACCTCACCAATCTACTAAAATTCTTTGATGGGGTCAACAAGCATGTGGACCAGGGGGATCCAGTGGATATAGTGTACTTAGATTTTCAGAAAACCTTTAACAAGCTCCCTCACCAAAGGCTCTTAAGCAAAGTAAGCTGACATGGGATAACAGGGAAGGTCCTCTTATAGATTGGTAACTGGTTAAAAGATAGGAAACAAACAGTAGGAATAAATGGTCAGTTTTCAAAATGGAGAGAGATAAATAGTGGTGTCCTCTAGGGGTCTGTACTGGGACCAGTCCTATTCAACATATTCAATAATGATCTGGGAAAAGGGGTAAACAGTGAGGTGGCAAAATTTGCAGATGATACAAAATTACTCAAGATAGTTAAGTCCAAAGCTGACTGTGAAGTGTTACAAAGGGATCTCACTAAGTTGGGTGACTGAGCAACAAAATGGCAGATGAAATTCAATGTTGATAAATGCATATTAATGCACATTGGAAAACATAATCTCAACTATGCATAAAAAGTGATAGGGTCTAAATCAGCTCAAGAAAGAGATCTTGGAGTCATTGTGGATAGTTCTCTGAAAACATCTGCTCAATGTGCAGTGGCAGTCATAAAATCAATCAGAATGTTAGGATCCAGTAGGAAAGGGATAAATAATAAAATAGAAAATATCCAAATGCCACTATATAAATCCATGGTACGCCCATACCTTGAATAATGCATGCAGTTCTCGTCACCCCATCTCAAAAAAGATATATTAGAATTAGAAAAGGTGTAAACAAAGGCAACAAAAATTAGTAGGGGTATGGAATAGCTTCTATATGAGGATTGAAAAGACTGTTCAGCTTAGAAAAGAGATAATTAAGAGACAAGATGATAGAGGTCTATAAAACCATGAATGGTGTGGAGAAGGTGAATATGAGGGAATATTTATCCCTCATATAAGACAAGAACTAGGGGTCACTTGAGGAAATTAATAGGCAGCAGGTTTACAACAAACAAAAGGAAGTATTTTTTTCACACAATGCACAGTCAACATGTGGAACTCTTTGCCAGAGGATGTTGTGAAGGCCAAGACTATAACAAGGTTCAAAAAAGAACTAGATAAGTTCATGGAGGATAGGTCCATCAATGGCTATTAGCCAGGATGAACAGGAATGGTGTCCCTAGCCTCTGTTTGCCAGAAGCCGAGAATGGGCGACTTGATGATTACATGTTCTGTTCATTCTCTCTGGGGCACCTGGCATTGGCCACTGTCGGCAGACAGGATACTGGGATAGATGGACCTTTGGTCTGACCCAGTATGGCCGTTCTCATGTTAATAAAAAGTGTACAGTTTTCACTTTATATTACTGTTTTTTATTACAAATATTTGCACTGTAAAAACGATAAACAAAAGAAACAGTAGTTTTCAGTTCACCTCATACAAGTACTGTAATGTAATCTCTTTATCGTGAAAACAATGAGGAGTCCAGTGGCACCTTAAAGCCTAACAGATTTATTTGGGCATAAGCTTTCGTGGGTAAAAAACCCACTTCTTCAGAAGCAAGCTTATGCCCAAATAAATCTGTTAGTCTTTAACGTGCCATCAGACTGCTCGTTGTTTTTATGGATACAGACTAACATGGCGACCCCTCTGATACTTTATCGTGAAAGTGTAACTTACAAATGTAGATTTTTTTTTTGTTACATAACTGCACTCAAAAACAAAACAATGTAAAACTTTAGAGCCTACAAGTCCACTCAGTCCTACTTCTTGTTCAGCCAATCGCTAAGACAAACACGTTTGTTTACATTTAGGGGACATACTGCTGCCTGCTTCTTATTTACAATGTCACCTGAAAGTGAGAACAGGCGTTGGCATGGCATCTTTGTAGCTAGTGTTGCAAGGTATTTATGTGCCAAAAATGCTAAATATTCGTATGCCCCTTCATGCTTTGGCCACCATTCCAGAGGACATGCTTCCATGCTGATGATGCTCATTAAAAAAATAATGCATTAATTAAATTTGTTACTGAACTCCTTGTGGGAGAATTGTATGTTTCCTGCTCTGTTTTACCCATTTCTGCCATATATTTCATGTTATAGCAATCTTGGATGATGACCCAGCACATATTGTTCATTTTAAGAACACTTTCACTGCAGATTTGACAAAACTCAAAGAAGGTACCAATGCGAGATTTCTAAAAATTGCTAGAGCATTTGACCCAAGGTTTAAGAATCTGAAGTGCCATCCAAAATCTGAGAGGATTGAGGTTTGGAGCATGCTTTTGGAAATCTTAAAAGAGCAACACTGCGATGCAGAAACTACAGAACCTGAACTACCAAAAAAGAAAATCAACTTTCTGCTGGTGGCATCTGAATCAGATGATGAAAATGAACATGCGTCGGTCTGCTCTGCTTTGGATCATTATCGAGCAGAAACCGTCATCAGTATGGACGCATGTCCTCTGAAATGGTGGTTGAAGCATGAAGGGACATATGAATCTTTAGCACATCTGGCACGTAAACATCTTGTGACGCCGGCTACAACAGTGCTATGCGAATGCCTATTCTCATTTTCAGGTGACATTGTAAACAAGAAGTGGGCAGCATTATCTCCTGCAAATTGTAACCAAACTTGTTTGTCTGAGCGATTGGCTGAACAAGAAGTAGGACTGAGTGGAACTGTAGGCTCTAAAGTTTTACATTGTTTTATTTTTGAGTGCAGGGTTTTTTGTACATAATTGTACATTTGTAGGTTCAACTTTCATGATAAAGATCTTGCACTACAGTACTTGTATTAGGTGAATTGAAAAAATAAAATTTCTTTTGTTTTTTACACTGCAAATATTTGTAATAAAAATAATATAAAGTGAGCACTGTACAGTTTGTATTCTATGTTGTAATTGAAATCAATATATTTGAAAATGTAGAAAACATCCAAAATATTTAAATAAATGGCATTCTATTATTGTTTAACAGCGCAATTAATCGTGTGATTAATCGCGATTAATATTTTTAATTGCGCAATAATCATGATTAATTTTTTTAATCGCTTGACAGGCCTAATTAAAATATTTTTATATATAGTGGGCTAGATCCTATGCTGCTAAAAATCAGTGTGGCTTCCACTGAAGTCAATGGAGCTCTGTGATTTTACACCAACTGAGGATATGGTCCAATATATTTAAAATACTAGATTACCAAAGGAAAGCAATAGCTCCCTGTGTTTATACATAATGAAAGCATTAATGTGAATGCTTAGCCATTAATGAAAATGTGATATATTAAAACACTGCAGATGCCAGGAATGTAAAACATGTTGTTAAAGGTATGTTCAGTATTATATTTCTAAAGCATAGGTTATGTTGGTAAAATCTGTAATTTTCTAACACCAAATGTTTAAATGTATATTAAAAACTTGTCCCAAATATGTCATACTGAAGTGAAAATAAATTAAAATGGATTTAGTAATATACCAAGCAATTTATTTCTGTAACTGAGTCCAAATTACAAAACTATTAATTTCAGCTGCAATGTTTAATAATTTCTATTGTTTGCTATGCAAAATACTGTTTCACTATTTTTAATATATCATCCTAAATGGATTCCTTCCCCCCTCATGCCTTCTTAATTTAAACTAAAAGACCTTACATTAAGGGCCATACTTGTATTATGGTATAACTTAGAACAGTGGTTCTCAAACTTTTTTTTTTTTTTTGCCAACCACTTGAAAATTGCTGAGGGTCTCAGCGGACCACTTAATGATCTTTCCAAATATTGTTTGTACCGTTAGCTAACTATTGTAAAGCGCTTTGGATAAAAGTGCTATATAAAAAAAACTTAACAATAATTAACTTTTTTTGTTCTACAAATAAAAGCACACAACTCATATTTTAATATCAGTAGTCTTACCTTTCTAATGAGACAGATGTGCCCTCTCTCCCCTGCCATGGCAGCCCCCGAACTGGGACCGGGAAGGAGGGGGGTCTCTCCCTCTCTCCCCCGCTGCGCCAGCCCTGAGCTGGGCTGGGAAGGAGGGCCGTCTCTCCCTGGCAGCTGCAGCCCCAGAGCTGGGAAAAGTCGCCTTTTTAGCAGCCACAGCCCTGCATGTCCCAAATTCCCCCCACCCCCTCTTCTCACCCCTCTGCCCCCTCCCATCTATCCCATATTCCCCCCAAGACCACCATCTCACCTTACATGTGTGTCTTCTCCAGGGTCCAGGCACCTAATTAGTGGAACCACGCCTAAGCAGCTCCACTAATTAGGTGGGTGGCCCTTTATTCTCTCATGTGCAGCCGCCCAGGCACGCACCTTAGAGGGAACTATCCACGGACCACCTGAATGGAGTTCGTGGACCTCTGGTGGTCTGCAGACTACAGCTTGAAAACCTCTGAATTAGAGGCCTCAACAATTCTTGAGACCCCAGTGTGGTAGGCGCTGTACAAACACAGAGCTGTAGACTTCCCTGCCTCATAGATCTTACAGTTTAAATAAACAAGACAAGCACAGGGTATCAGAAAGGAAGTATTATTATGCCCATTTTACAGATGGGAAACGGAGTCCAAATTACTATGTATTAACTACATTTTCACTACCAAAGGCTCAATAGAAGCCAAGGCTAGAGGAGATTAGTAGTCAAGTAAGTTAACTGAATATAATCTGGAGTTCCAGGATTCTCAGCTGGAGTAAATTGCTATAACTCCATTTACTTCAATGGAACTACACAGATTTACAGCAACTGAAAAATTGACCCAATGTATTTAACTGTTGGGGAAAAAACACACCATATGGTCACTTTCCTGACTTCAGGGTCTCCCCTTCCAATTTGTACATACAGCACCTAGCAGAGTGGGGCCCTGATTTTGGTAGGAGCGAGAGCTAGTCGAAAGGCGGAATTTCCATTACACCGGAAATTCAGAAATTCTGAAAAACATTTCATTCCATTTCAGAACAAAAGACAGAATTTCAAAATTTTCCACAGAAGGAAAATCTGCTAGGGCTGAGGAGCAGCTGGGAAGCTAGAGGTCACGGCTGAGCCAGGAGCCTGAGAGCCAGGGCTTCCAGCTCCATGTCAGGGAGTCTAGAAGCCCTGAAAGCCCCAGCTCAAGTGATGGCTCTCAGGTTTTCCAGGCTCACTACTGTGGAGCTGAAAGCTGAGCCCTAGCTAGAGCCAGGGCTCTCAGAGCTTCAAGCCTCCCACCTCCATTGTAGAGAGCGTAGAAGCTCTGAGAGCCCCAGCTAGAGATTGGTGGGGCTGCCCTGCAGTTGAAGATCCTGGAAGCCCAGCCAAAAGAGCTGGCAAGAAACCAGGCAGAGTTCCTTGAGGCTAGGTCTACACTACGGGGGGGGGGGGCGACCTAAGATAGGCAACTTCAGCTACGTGAATAGCGTAGCTGAAGTTGCGTATTTTAGGTCGACTTACCTGGCTGTGAGGACGGCGGCGAGTTGACCGCTGCCGCGCCGCCGTCGACTCCGCTTCCGCCTCTTGCCGCGGTGGATTTCCAGAGTCGATGGCAAAGCCATCGGGGATCGATTTTATCGCATCTTCACTAGACGCGATAAGTTGATCCCCAATAGATCGATTGCTACCCGCCGATCCGGCAGGTAGTGAAGACGTGCCCTGCAGATACCGTAGCTATTCAGAAAGTCAGTGATCCAGATGTGTTCGTGAGAAACATTTCAGGTTTGATGAACTGGCATTTTCTCACAAAATCCCGTTTCATCTGAAAATCCCTAGTAATGGCTTCTGTAATAATACAAATATACATTACAAGATTGCCAGGATATGACCACCTATATCAAAGTCCTGAGCCTTACAATTCCACCTGGCCCTGCAGGCAGAATGTCTCTATTTACAGTGTTACTTCCTGGCAGGAAAACTGAAGTATAGCAGCGGAGGGACTGCAGTGATCGGAGTGAGGAGAGATGTACAGGAACCAGCTACCAATTGCAACACAGGAAAAAGATCAAGAGTCCAAGTCTAAAGTTAGAGTGAATGATGATGGCAGGAGTCTGTGATGACTCCTCCCTGCTAGTATTGCTGTTGCCCATGTGGAGAGGGGCAGAAGAGGCCACCAATCTCATGTCTCAGATTGGTCCCCCTAGATCCTGGGGTTGATGTGCTGGAGGATTCTAACTTGCCTCCTACACCTTTGGCTGTAGCTGGTGCTATCGGCTTTGAGGAAGGTGCACCAAGGAACAATCTATTCCCTGCAAGCTCCTCTTCCCATGTGCTCTTGCTGTTTCCAGTGTGAGAACATTTCTTTCATACTCTAGGTTTCTCCAGGAGGCTACAGACAACAAATACTAAGTTCAAAATTTAGGAAGAGACCCTAGCATAAACTTGTTTGCTACAGAACACTATCACACACACCCCCCTACACACCCCAGCTGGTACACCTAATTAAACTATTAAAGACAAAAAACAATGTAGCTGATAATCTACAAATCTGGGACAGAGATCATTTAAACTTCATCTAAACAACATATGGATAAGAAACATGGAACTCAAGACAATTTCTTTGACGAATAGGAAAGCATCCAAGCAAAAATGTGGTACTTTTATTCTACTGTCTGATTGTAAAAGAAAGGAAACTGATGCTCTTGTAAATAGAGAACAAGGAGCATCTATAAGCTGGTGAAAATGAGGTGGCTATTATATGAAAATAATTATGATCATTTTTCTGATTTAACACATGGCTTCATGATCATTTTATGGTAAAACACCAACTTGTGTTCCTGAAAGAAAACCATACAGTACAGCTGTATTGTACATCTGTATATCATAATCCTTACATGAAAGCCCTTAAAGTAACCTCTAAGCCGATATGTGTTCCATTACATTCACAATGTGATGTGAATATGTCACACAGGAATCCAGGAAGCCCTGAATTATTTCAATCCTTTGCTCTACCACTGACTCGTTATGTGGCATTGGATGAAACATTTGGGCCAACATTTTTAAACTTGGATGCATAAAATTGGGTCCCTAAATCAATATATTTAGGCATCTAAATAAAGCCTAATTTTCAAAGGTGCTCAGTGTCACAGTTCAGGGCAACTGCTCCTGTATTCCCCCTCTAAGGTCCAGCAAGGTCACCCACTCTAGGCTCCTTAACTGTCACCTCTTTTGGCTGGAGACACACATCACTCTCGCTCCTGATCAGGGTATTTCCAGGCTGCACAGCCGCCTGACTGTACATTGATATCCCCAGCAAAAGACAGGCCTGCTTCGCTTCTCTCCTCAGAAACAGTCCACAGCATAATTGCCACAGTTAAGTTGCCACACAGCCTTTCTAAGCAAGCACATTTATTCTTAAGGTGAAGGCACTACAGAGAAAACATATTAAAAACAATAAAATAACCTACACCAGGGATTGGCAACCTTTGGCACGCAGCCCGCCTGGCGGGCTGAGCCGGTTTGTTTACCTGCCATGTCCACAGGTTCGGCCGATCGCGGATCCCACTGGCCATGGTTTGCCATCCCAGGCCAATGGGGGCTGTGGGAAGCGGCTGCGTTGCCGATCCCTGACCTACACACATGCTAATAAGCTTACCAGAGATCACCTCAACTCCAACATGGGCTCTGGTTAGCGATTAGTTCTTCAAACCCCACACAGGGATTTTCCTTTGGTCACAAGTTCATCACAGCTTCAGCTCAGAGCCAGCTCTCAACCTTATGGAACCACAGTAGGCCAAATCCCTGCAAACCATTCCCTAAGAATTGGGGACCCCTTGCACCAGAGGTTGTGTCCATTTGCTGGATCAGAAAGAAGGCCCTGAGTGAATTTTAACTCCAGGTATTTCACCAAAAACCCTTTCTTTGTCTGTTTGTCCCTGGACAATCTAGTCTGAACTAGCATATGTGAACCTCTTTTCAGGGGGTGATCGCTGTCTGGACGTGTTACAACCTAAGTGAATTTAGCTAACCACCCCTCGCTATTCTTAGTTCCTGAAGGACTCTGGCCCCTCCTCCAGGGAATTACATAGAATCCCTCAATAATACATAAACATTTTCATGTTTAATACCATGAACTCCTAAAATACTCAAACTTAGGGCTTGTCTTCACTACGGGCTAAATCAGTGCAGCTGCGATCGATGCAGCAGTGTTGATTTAGCGAGTCTGGTTAAGACACGTTAAATAGATGGGAGGGCGCTCTCCCATCCACTTCTGTAATCCACCCCAACGAGAGGTGGAAGCTATGTTGACGGAGGGCATCTCCCGTCGACATAGTGCAGTGTAGACAGCGCAGTAAGTCCACATAGGTTACAGCAGTGTAACTTACATCGACTTAGCACTGTAGTGAAGACAAGCCTTTATTCTGTAAGACTGAATTTAATTCAATAAGGTTGTCCAGGATGTTTCAGGAAATTGCCATAACTGTCACACTTAATAGTTTTGAAAATCAAGCCATTTATATTTAAGTGTCTAAATACATTGATTTATGGGTCTAACTTAAAGCAATTAAGTTGCTAGCGTTTTACAACAGCTTAGTACCCAGAGTTTTCACCACCTGCATAAATGTTAGCAGTTTTGAAAATCTGCCCATTTCATTTAGGGGCTTGAGTAGGAGAGGAGTAATTTCGTAAATCTGGCCCCAGTAGTGGGGAGCTGAGCTCTTTTAAAATCTGGTCCCTAACCTTTCTGTGTCAGTTTTCATACCTATAAAATGGTGCTAACATTACTTACTAACCTACCTCACCCAAATATTGGCAGGTTTAACTGCTTAATATCTATAAAGCACTTTGGCCTCAATTCAGGAATGCATCCCTATTTGGGAAAACACTTAAGCATGGACTCAAATGCTCTGCTAAATGAGAGTCTTTGAAGGTTTATGTCTGAAAGATTCATCACAAGATAAACTCTGAGGTTTCCATATATTTTAGGATAACTGGTGGCATCTGAACATTTACACCTGTGGCTAGATCCACAAAGAGGGCTTAGGCTCAGCATTGCAATGCCTAACTTTAGGTGACCTGCTACCGAGTGGAACCTCCAAATTAAGACCTAGGTTCCATATACAATGCATGGGCACAGTTAGGCTCCCTAAGAATCAGATTAACAAAACCCAGCATGCTGAACAGGAGCTGCTACAACTAGCCAATAGGAAATACCAAGGAAAGGGGGGTGTAGCCTAAGCCCCACCCCTCAAAGGGATTCAGGCATCTAGCTCCAGGTCAGAGGATGGCACCTATCCTGGTTTGGGATTCTCAGCAATTCTCAGCAATGAACTCACTCCTAGAGTTAGACACCTTTTGCCCTTCTTGCAAAAATTAAAAAGGAAGACATGGTAATGATGGTGCCTTTTTACCCAAAGCACTCATCCAGAATGTGAGTGATCAGAGTTTGAGTTGGAGCAGGGACTTGAAGCTAGCTCTCCTTCCTCCTAGGTTAGTGCCTTAACCACTGGGCTATCCTGAGGTAAAGCTCTCACAAGTCTCTACTGTTGAAGGTGTTCCTCTTTGCATATTAAATATTCATTGGACCAGAGAGCAAGTGAGACTGATTCTACAGCTCACTGGTTAGGACTCTCCCCTGGGATACGGGAGAGTCAGGTTCAGATCCCTGCTCCCATGGATTTTTAAGTTATGGAAAGTGGAACAACTTCAAGAGGTGAGTGACAGAAATCTGCCCCAACTATCCTAGAGCACATCTGGGTTCAAATTTCTGCTTCTCTCAGGCTCAGTGAGGATTTGAATCCAGGTCTCCCAAAAGTGCTCTAATCACTAGGCTATTGAGTAAAGGAAGAAGGGACCTGATCTGGTACACATGCCCTAAGGGAGCCTATGAGCATGTCTACCAGATTGTGTCCCGTTGGCAAGATAGGCAGGGAATGCCTAGTTTGAGGATCCCAGAAGAGCTTCAGCATGAGCTGAGTGATGGGTATTAGGCTGTGCACATATCCACTGGCAGATGTGTAGGTGTCTAGAGCATTTTATCAGTCAAAACGTAGGTGCCTATAGGGTTAGGAGGCAGCTGAGTGGGTGTTTTGAGGATCAACATTTTTGAGTGAGGTACCTGAACTGGAAGTTAGATGCCTAAATCACTTTGTAGATATAGCAGTTATACTTAAGCCAGTTTTTCAGATACATTTTTCAACACAGAGTTCAGTTCTTTTCTACTATATGCCTGAACTAATATCAATAGGTAATCCCTATTAACCAATGGAGTGTTGTTACTCTGAAAGTGAAGGCATACCTCTCACATTCCCGAGGCCCAAATATGGGATACAATTTGCATCAGAAACATAAGCTAAACAAGAAAAATAGTAGAACTGGAAACCTAAAAGGGCATATTGTTCATTTCTTTAGATGAAATAGTATTTTTAAGGGACCTATTTTCCCCCAAAATATGTGCACTATATATTATTGTGTTG